>NW_006442491.1:38769719-38827754 GCF_000325575.1 Pteropus alecto
CCCGCCCCCGCCCCCGCCGCGACAACCCGGAATGTCCCCGGGCACCGCCGAGGGTCTCCCGGGGCAAAACGCCTCTGCATTTCTGCACATCCAGTCATCTGCTCGAGCTCGCGGAGTGACCGTGACTGTGGAGTTCAGAGCTCAGGGAGTTCCAGTGTCTTCAGTGCTTCTGATGCAGTTTCCCATATCGCCTTTCTCGGGGCGTTCACTGGACCCAGCTCTAAAATATCTAGTTCCCAGCGCTGCGCCGAGGTGGGGAATGGGGAGAGTCTGCGGCCACAGAGGAGACGAGCTGTGGTATGGAGGCTTCATGGGCCGTCCCTTTCAGGAGCGACAGGTACAGCAGGTAAAGCTCACGTCAGGACGGTCAGGTTCACCTGGCGTTAGCTGCGCCCGGCACTGGCCTAACCTCAGCAGACGTCTGGGATGCGCGGTGCACGGCGTTGAGCTTCTGTCTGCTGGTGGACCCGCCTGCCCCCGGGCCACCCCATCCCCCCTGCGCGGTGGGAGCCAGGGACGGTGGGGGACGAGGGACTGCCTTCCCCCTGCAGCTGCCCTACGAATGGGCGCTGCTTGCAAAGGGGCGATTAGGGGGACAGGTCTGCGGACGCAGGGTCCCCCGCCGTTGTCGCCCAGGGCTCTCTGCCAGAGTCCTGTCTGTGCTTCCATGGTGTCGTCCTCTTCTGCACGGGGACCGGCAGTGACGGGCGACCGCGCATGCTCTGCGTCCAGCATCCCCTCCTAAATGGTGTGCTGTCTGTGCTGGTGGCTCGTTCATCCCCTCCCGTCAGCTCCCACGGCAGAAAGCCTCGTCGTCCCCAAGCCCCGTTGTCCCCAAGCCCACTGCCTCCGTCCCACGTCACCGCACGGGAGGTGGAGGCCGCAGGGTTAATTTCGTGTGTCTGCGTCGCGGAGCCGCGTGTCATGTCTTGACGAGTCTGAGCAAGAGCCTTCTTCTTAAAAAGTACGAACACAAAACCCCGTCCACGGAAACTGCTCTCATTCACGCAGGTGGGCGCGGACAGAAAGCAGGGGCCCTCGGAGTCCCTCGGGGGCCCTCGGGGCCTCACGTCACTGTGGTTTCAGCATGACCGTGCAGGGTCAGTGGAAGACTCGGTCGTCCAGTGGGGACTTAAGGGACGACCGGACACGTGTGTTCTGGGCCTCACGAAGCGAAATTCAAGGAGCAGCTTCAAGATGGTGGGCTGAGGGGCGTTTGTGGAGCTGCACCCTCTTCCACAGCTGTGGCCCAGGGGCCCTGGGGCAGGTAAATGAGGTCGGAAACCACTGGCCAGCAGCCTCTGGGCTGCGTTTATGGCCACATGACACCTCACACCTTGGGGACTGAGCAGTGTCCTGGGCCAAGCCTGAGCCAGAAAGCAAAACTCCGACAAAGATTTTATAAGTTCCAAAGTTATCTAAATCCCCATGGCCCTTGGCCAACGCTGCCTGTCCCCGCAGGATGTGGGGGTGAGTCGGGGAGAGGGACAGAGAGTAACATCGAGAGGGAGGTGTCAGCGGCCTTCACAGCTCGTCCCGAGGGGTCCAAGCTTATCTTTAGTCTTTTTAATAAGCTGCGTCCACACTCCTTGGGGCTCCTTGCTCAGCCCCCAAATCCCTAGCTGCGGATGAGAGAGGCCGGTGGTTCTGCAGGTGTGGTCCCCAGGCAGCAGCAGCACCTGGGAAGTTTACCGGGCATGCAGGTTCTTAGCCCGCCCTAGGCCACCTGCATCAGGAGCATGGTGGGGGCAGGTGATTGCGGTGCGTGTCGCCTCCCGGGGACCGCAGACTTACACTCCGCAGCACTCTCACCTGCCCTTTGTTTGCAGAGGGCTCTAATTTTTCTGGGGAGCTGGGGAGACTCAGAGGAGGAAGGGGAGCCAGTGCAGATGGCGGGCCCTTCTCAGCTCTGTCTTGAGGAACTCCTGGCAGATGGGGAGGCGGGAGTGGTGGTCACGGAGCAGGGACTCGGGCCAGACTCTGGCTCAGATTGAGCTCAGCTGCTTCTGGCCGTGTGCCCTGGCGAATCCCTTAACCTCTTTGTATTGTGGCTTCTTTGCAAAACGGCCATCTATCACACCTGCTTTCCGGAGGTGCCGAGCGAAGGTGAGCGCGTAGGACACCGAGACGCGCGCCCGGCAGGGCTGGCTTCCGCCGTGGGTGTCATCCCCCCGGGCTCACTTCCGGTTCCGCTCCTCTCTGCGGGAGCGGCACGTGGGAAGCAGCTGCGTCGCCGTCCTTCCCGTCTGTCAGGGACGCGATCGCGCTCCGGTTTCAGAGACGTGCTCGGTTTAAACACGTGGGCGGCTGTTTTTCGCACAAAGGCATCTGAAGATTGGCAGCTGCTGAGGGGCCGTCCTCGCAGAGACCGCCCCCTCTTAGGTCTGCGTGGCTGGACCTGGACCACTCCTGAGCCACTCGCGATCTGGGCCGCCCGGGGTGGGCACGCGGTGCGGCTGCGCCAGTGGCCTCCGACCACACTCTGAGAACTAATGACTCGGACCAATCAGGACACATTGCGACCGAGACTGGGGGCCTCATGCCTTGGGGAGAGTCAGGGTCGTGTTGGCAGGAAACGTCTGTCCTCTTGGGCAGCGGTCCCCAGCCTTTGTGGCACCAGGGACCGGGGCTCCTATGAGAATCTAACGCCTGATGATCTGGGGCGGAGCTGAGGCGGTGATGCTGGCGCTGGGAGCGGCTGCAGATAGATGAAGCTTCGCTCGCTCACCGCTCACCTCCTGCTGTGCGTCCTGGTTCCAAACAGGCCACGGACTGGTACCAGTCCACAGCCTGGGGGTCGGGGACCCCTGCTCTGACACCACAGCAGTAAGTGGGGCCATGTTGGAGCTCACTGCTGCTCTGCTCCGAAGGGCAAGGTCGCGGCCGGTGTCCCGGGGTCAGACTGTGTGAAAACTCAGAACTGTCGTCCAGTCCTGGATTCAGGGCTGTGGTGAGCTCCCCCCGCAGAGCACAGGGGGACCAGCCAGCCGGGGGACCACGGCCGCACAGCTCCCCATCAGGCTCCTGGACACTCGCTCTGTGGTGCGACTGCCCCGCACCTGTGACCTAGAGCGTCTGCCCTGTGGGCAGGACCACCCTTGTCCCCTCTGGGTTCGCAGCACCCGGAGCAGTGGCCGGCACAGAGAGGTGCTCCAGGCCCCGTTGCTGAAGGAGCAGTGTCCCTCACTGCAGCGACGTGTCCTCAGTCCCCCTGGGCTTGGTTCCCCGGAGCGCAGTTCTGAGAATAGTTTCTTCAGGGCGCATTTGGTTTGGTGATGTCTGGTGTGACACGGGACGTGACGAGGCTGGTTCCCCCTGCGCCCCGCCAGAACCCCGCTCTGATCGTCGTTGGAGCTTTGTAACTGTGCAGGCCACATTTTCTGTGGTTCGTTTCTTCTGAACGATGAAAGGATTTTACTTTGCATGCACATAGATGACAGACAGACAGACACACAGACAGATGTAAACTAGAAAGTTAATACAAGAGCGGAAAACAAAGTCACCGGACCCACTTACATGGGACCCTTCGACCCTTTGACCAGCAAGGGCTCCTCAGCAGCGATAGAGGGACACTCCCCCTACTCCTCTCTGTTCCGGCCCGTCCCGGGGGGAACTTCCACGCACGTGGTGTGAGTCCAGCACCTCCTTGAACGTGGCCAGCCTGGTACAGCCCAGGTCTGCACCTTCCTGAAGGGCCAAGGGCCCCTCGTAGAAAAATATGGAGCTAAGTAAGCCCTGGGGACACGAAGTGGACGAGATGCGGCCCCGCCTTACGCATTTTCTGTGGTAACGGGCGGGATGGAGAGCTTAGACGTGTCTCCGCATGGCCTTTGACGGGGAAGTAGGGGGCACTGTGGGGGCGGGTGCTGGTGGACGTGGCCTCGATGTCCTGGGGAGGCCGGGAACAGATGTTTGAGCCGATCTAGAGGATGGATAGGAATCAGTCAGTTGAGGCTGGGGAGAAGTCATTTAGGGGGTGACAACCAGATCCCGAGGCAAGGAGGGGTGTGATGTGCCCAAAGACTGCACATGTGGCACATGTGTCGTTTGTCTGCTTTGGGCTGCCTGGAGTGGACCACGCTCCCAGGGTCGGGGAAACCGCCCCATGTGCCTCTTGCCAATTATCTCCCACGAAACAGCCAGACAAGGCCAGGCCCTGGCTCTCCCCCGAGACCGTCGGGCCAGGCCAAGGGCGTCAGCCCAGGGCAGGATAGGATTTAGAATTTGCCAGGGACCGGGCAGAGGCAAAGCGTCCAGTGGCCACGGTGCCAGCCCAGCTTCCCTCGATTTCTTCCCCTTTCCCAAGCCTGGTTTTCTGGCTTCCGGAGGCTGACGACGTCCCCCTCTCCCTTGTCACTTACAGTGGCCAGGGAGATTGTCCTGGGGCCGCCCCGAGGCCCGGCCCTTACGGAGGACCAGAGTGGCTGGGGCCCTGACTGCCAGGGAGAAGGCGCTGAGAGGTGGGCACGGCCGCCCCTCCCAGCACGCAGGGCCCTGGTCTGAGAGGGCCTTAAACACCGGAGCACGGGCCACACGCCGAATGCCCTTTGTGTAAAAGTGTCCTTACTTCCTGGGGGAGAGATAAAGCGTCTGAAAGACGGACTAGAGGGAAGAGTCTGTTTTCTATGTCTTTTGAACATCTGGAAATGTAAAGACTGTTAATTTTTGAGTTGCCACTAGGGATGATGAAAGAAACTGGCTCTCCATTTCGAGGATGATTATCAAGCTGCAGCCTGCGTGAAGTCAGTTTTCAGAGCTCGCTCCCGACCCCCTGAAACGCAGAGTTTATAATGACACTCGGGGTAACGCCGCGCGTTTGGTGGCAGAGCAATACAGAGACCTGAGTAGACAGTGCTGTCGCCCCCGACTAAGTCCTCCTCGCAGCAGAATTTCACGTCAAGTGTCTTTTCATGATGAAGTGATTCCGCGTTCCAGCTGAGAGCTCCGCGCTCTCCCGCACCGTCGTGTCCACAGCCCGTTTCTCGCTGCTGGGCAGGATTTGCTGACGAGCGCTCTGGTGCGAAGCGCACCGTCCCTTTGGGAGAAACGTAGTGTTATCCCAGTGCACGCCTCGTCTCCCAGCTTCCGGCCCGGCGGTGGTGCTGCGCTTGCAAGTGTCATTTGTAAGCTTTCCGAGTGACATGCCAATGTCCTTTTTTTCCAGGTAAAGGAGTAAAAACGCTAAAAGCAAAAAGCTAAGCGTGTGCGTTGTGGGGGCGGTGGGGGGGGGGCGTCATTGCAGCCAAATCCGTGTTTATCTTACACGTGCTGTCTATCGTGGAAGGCCCTGCTCGCCACACTTCGTGCGTGTCCGGACGCGAGGCTCGCGTGTCGGCGAGGCTGAGACACTCGCACGCTGTCCCCGTAGCTGCCAGCTGAGGAAGGGTTGCTGGGGGCTCAGAGCTCTCGCTGTCTCGCCTGTGGCGGACGCAGCTCCCGAGATCCTTGTGAAGCCTGAGTCGGCATTCGATGGCGGGTTGGTGCTCGAGGCCGTTCCTTCTCACCTGTGCTGAGGCGCACAGACCAGTTTGGGGTCGTGGTAGAGAGAGCATCTGCATCTTTCTCTTAAAATCTTGCAGAATTTATTAGAACAAACAAACTTGCCTTGGATTCAGTGCAAACACAGGCCATTTGAGTCACTACTGCTGGTGACATCTGAGGTGTGCGTGTGTGTGCGTGTGTGTGCGTGTGCCGGGGCGTTGTTCACACACAGTCTTGTAGACGAGTGAACTGATCCTTAGGAGGTGGAGCCACCTGCCTAGAGTCAGAGTCAGAACTTAGCTCTGAACCCAAGTGCCTCAATCCCGGGCCTGGCCACCTAATACTAAGGAACGCTGTCATCTGGCTTGTCATCCTTTGGTGCTTTCAGTCCTGAAAGCCGTTAATCCAGTTTGGGAACAGGGCAGCTGGGATGGAGCACAGCCCGGAAGCCGGTCGTTAGAATGTTCCTGACACTCGGCACCAGTGCGCCCCAAAGCCGGGGACGTGACCGTCAGTCACGCAGGTGTCCTGACCGCGGAGCGCGTGCCCAGCTCAGCAGGCGTGGGCCACCAGGGCCTCTTGTCCTGCTCTGCCAGTGAGCCTCGGCCTCCTCGGTGGCAGCTGGAGACAGAGTTAGAGCAGGTGGTGAGCCGCCGTGATCATTGCCAGGCAGCCCACGTTCTCCCCCGAAAGCCACCGTGAGGGTGACCTTCCCACTGGTGAGCGGCGGTGAGTCCCACGCTCGATTTGTGGCCACCAGACCAGAGCGGGAGCTAAGAAAAAACATTCCGTTTTCATTAGTAAAATACACAAATTAATATACGAAATAATAAACAAAAAATAAACAAAATAATAAAACATTGAAAGTAACATACAAGTACATTTTCTGGTCGTGAAACCTCTCACCGAGAACTTTTAAATAAAGAGACCTGCGATTCTAGGACCAGCTTGCAGCTCTCCCCCCGCGAGCCACACTCTGCTCTGCCGTTTGGGGGTGGTTCACAGAGGAAGTGGGGGGAGTTCAAGTGCATTGCAGAACAACTGACTATGAAGTGGGGGGTTGCACCGCCCCGTGTGGAAAGACTCTAAGCCCCTTCGCTGTGTCCCATGCAGTCCCACTAATTTCTAAATTTGTGAATATTAACCTATTAAGTCCGAGAATCTTCTAACTCCTCCACGGGGAGCGAGTCCTCCTCTTCCACCAGGAGACATTTGGCGACATTTTTGGTTGTCACAACTGGTGGCGGGGGGAGCTGCTGGCATCAGGTGAGTAGAGCTGAGGGCTGCTGCTGAGCACCCTGCGGTGCACAGGATGCCCCCACCATGAGGAATTACCTGGCCCCGAAGGCCGACGGTGCAAAGGCTGAAAAATCCAGCTCTAAGTTTAAAACGGAAAACTGAACAGGAAGACAGCGGTACATCAAAAATCATTAATTTCTCTGCACACCGAGCTAAAGACGAAGAAGAAAACCTTGCCACTCTAGCCTCTCGATGGAATTACCACTTTACAGGAAGGAAATTCAGGAGCAGTGGGACACGTTCCGTGATGCCATGAGGATGCAGTCTGCAAAATTCAGACTTTGGGGGCGTCTGTAGGACATGCGACCTTCCCGAACATTGTGCGACAATAAAAGAGAAGATATCTATTCATTGATTGCAATGTATGGACCATATTTACAAAAAAATAGAATGTGTAAGATGACTGGGAAATGCAGACCGACTGGAAGTTTCATGGTGTTAAGAAATTACTATCTTTTTACTGCAATATAGCGTTATCATCAGATAGAAAAGAGCCTCTATCCTTTAGATACATTTTGACATATCTGTAGATGAAATGATGTTTGAGTTGTGCTTCAAAATAATCTGAGGGAGGAGTGTTTGCGGGTATAGCTGAAGCTAAATTGGCATGCATTAGTAACGGGGTCCCAGTGGGTGGGTGCAGGGGGCTGGTTACTCTGTTCTCTGCTTTTGTCTACGTGGGGAATTTCCTTCCCACAGTAAAATGTTTTTGAAAACAAGCATGGCCAAAGCCACGGAGTTACGCCTGCCGCATTCTGACAGCTGCGGGGCTGGTGCGTGATGCTGCAGGCACGTCCGTGTGCGCCCGGCAGCATCCCGCCACACTGGCGACGGCTCCCGTTGGCTTGCGCTGGGGATGCTGACACGCAGGCTTTAAGCCGTTGTCTGTGGACGTGAGCGAGCAGTGGTGAGCAGGCATCCGAGCTCAGGCCCTGCTAAGCCCAGGTCGTGGGTTCTCTCTGCTGCGGCCCCCGGGGGCCCGCCTCCCTGGTCGATGCAGGCATCGTCGTGTGGGCTGGGCGGGAGCATGCATGCCCAGCAGGTGCACGTGCTCATCAGCTCCCTCCCAAATCCCAATGCGGGCTTTTCTCGTCAGCGAGTATTTGGACAGCTGAGCCTCGAAGGAGCCACACGACATGATGTTTGATTCCTACCCTGAGAGTCAGAGTCTAACCCCAGGTTGGAAATGTGAACATTTTCCCCACAGGAAGACTGTTTTAGCTGATTATAAATGGGACAGCCTGGCAGCTCTTAATATTGATGGCTATTCCTTGAAAAACGACTTCAAGGTAGCAGTAAGCAGTTGTCTCCCAGAACGAAGAATGGGGCACGCTGCTCTGCAGGAAGCTCGCCGCGCGTTTATAGACGCGCGCCTTCTGGAACCAACGGGGAAGATGCGCCGGACCTCTGCCATGGCGTTATCCACAGTGCATAAAGCAGTCATTAGAGTCTGTACTGGACTTCGAATTTACAAAATGCCTTTGGAAAAAAACCGGCCGCTGCCGCTGTGCTGTGCTGCTGTTTGCCGCTCCGATCACACATGGAGGGGCGGCGCTGGCCTGGCAGATGACGAGGGCTGGGACCATTCTTTCTCACTTGGTACATAAGTAGCTTTGCACTCACGGTTCCGTCACTGGCTTGTCACAATGTTTGCTTTGCTCTGTGTTTCTGGATCTAACGCGTGCGTGAAGGTGCATGGCGGTGAGCTGTTTGCTGTGAGACGCATCAGGGGCTTTGATTCTTCCTCCTCAAAGCCCTTGGTGGGGACTGGGCTGGAGAGGGGTGGCGAGCAGACTCTCGGGCCCCTTACTGGAGTTCGGGCCCCTGTAATCCCCGTTCCTCGAGGGTGGACGTTATCAGTGGCTGGCTTTTAACCAACTGACTATGGTAACAGTGCTGAGATGTCATCTCTGTGGTAGACTTAAACAAGATTGTAGCGTCTGTCTTGCTAGGAGACTGTCCCTTGCTGGCTTTGTTAAAGCAGGGGGTGACGGGGGACTGAGGGTGGGCTTCTGGCTGACGGTCAGCGAGAAACTGTGACCTCGCTCTGACGGCTGCGAGAGGCCAAGTTCTGCCAACGGCTATGATCCCCAGTTCAAATGCGGTCGTCACTTTTGGAGACCCCTGATTGACGCTTGGTCACAATCAGCACTGCAGCGATGGTCTGCGAAGTGCAGCTTCCTCTCTCTGCTGGGGCTGGATGCTGAGCATCCCGCATCCTCCTGACGTGCGGACCTGGGCAGCGCGGGCCTGGTTCCCGGTGCGTCTTCCAGACACTTCGGCCGCCCTGCCCCCTGCCCCTGATTGACGACGTTCATCCCCAGTTCCAATTCTAAAACCTAGGCATTTTTTCTTTCTTTTTTTTTTTTTTTTAAATAAGCCAGTGTCCTTTTGATGAGGCATGGAAAGACATGGAGGTAAATCTGAGCATCACGATGTGGAAAGCAGCCTGGCTCCTGCCACGGGCTCAGAGCTTAGTAGGAAGAAGCCTTTTAAGCGTCATGCACTCACGAGGCAGTGTGGCGTATGGTCCTCCCCATACAGGCATGGAGAGACCTAGAAACATGGGGTCAGCTGGGAGGCAAAGGCAGTTCTCAGAGAGTCGCACACACACCAGGCGCTGCCCGCATTAGTCCGCAGTGTGCACGTCGGAGGTCGGAGAAGCTCGGGACGCGCCTCTTGACGGGCCATCCTCACCCGCAGCGCGTCTGAGGTCAGAATCCCGCCCGGCCGCTGGCGTCCCGTCCACTGTGGGCCAGCCACACCGCTCGTTCGTTCGTTCATTCATTCATTCATTCATTCATTCATTTGTCCATCTACTCATTCGCTCGGCAGCGCTCACCACCCGATGTCGTGAGCACAGCGGACTGCGGGCCCGCTGGCTTCCCCGAACCCTCTTCTCCTGCGGAACGGGGGAGTGGGCCGTGTGACATGCCTCCGGAGCGGTGCGCACGGTCCCGACCACGTGGAAACCCACTGGCCACGTTGGGAATCTTTTTAAAGAATTGGTGGAAATTAAAATTAGGATCACGTTTTGGTCTAATATGTGTTTACTTTAAGATGCTGGCGTTGGGAATTCTGGGTGTTTTCATCAGGGGAAAAAAATCCTCATGTTTTGGATGCTCTGAAAGAAAACGTATAAAGATGCAGAGACTTTTTCTGCGCGTTATTTATGTGCTCAGTTTTGCGTTTCTCATATTGATTTATACTGGAATCTTTCTCTCCACATTTTTAATTAGAGTGGGCCGTGTTCCAGGCCTTCCTGGTGTCAGGACGCAGAAGTGAGTGTCAGGATGAGCAGGGGTTGCCCGGCCCTGCCTGCTCCCGTGTTCAGCCGTGTACACACAGATTGGCAGCTTCCCATGGCAACGTCACTCTTAGTCCCGAAGTGATCGCCTTTACCTTGTGGTGATCTAGTTACCGCATCTGGTAAACAATCCGCCACTTTTATTAACTCTCAGTCCATCTATGTAGGAAAAAAACGTCATCTGAACAGCCATATGGTTGACTTTTAATGAACGGGAAATACCCGGATGTCACAGGAAAGATTCTGGATGGGCACACAAATCAGTCAGCGTGATTTCCTGCTAAATACCAAACCCGGATAAAATTCTCTCCCACGAGACCCTTTCTCTGTGGCCACATGCTTGAAAAAGGGAACGGTTCACAGAGAAGGCACGAATCAGCGATGCATATAGAATGGCTTGTTCCAGGGGGTCAATTGAGCCTGGAACTGTCGCGGTATCAAACCCAGCAGAGCGGGATCTGCGTATTAATGAGAGACGTTTCTGAGGGCCTGCTCCTTCTTTTACGTCGACTCAATGGTGAAATAAAGCGAGAGCTCCGTAATATGATTTAGCGAGGATTCTAAACCATAACGCGTCGGAATGGCTGTGCATGAAAAGTTATTTTTGTGTCCTATTACCGTTAATGAATAGCTTAGATCACTGAATATATTCAGCGACCACGGCCCAGTGCATATTTGATAAGGAGGAAAAAAAGCTCCGCAGGTTGTGGAGCGATTTTATCCACGATGGCATCGCGTTCTTGGTGTCGAGCACGTGTGAAAACACTGGCACCCACGCGGCGAGTGTGCACGCTCGTTTACACACCTGCTCACGTGAACGTGCCCCTGTTGGTCTGCTGAATTAGAGTAGGTATGAGAATAAAGTATTTCACTCTATTTTTTTCATCTGAAAAAAATCCTTCGCCGGAGATTCACAGGAGGGAAGCGTGCTGCCAGCACGCAGGAGGCCGGCTGGCGGAGCGCAGTGACGAGTCCGTCTCGGACCACTCTCCGCTCTGTGGGAAGGGCCCGCGGCCTGGAAAGTCCCGCACGTCTCCCGTTCCAGCTTCAAGCAGAGTTCAAACGAAGCCATCCCTTCTTTTCAGAGGTAAAATGGGAAGTTTCAACTGCCTCTGGCTCAGTCTGTCTCTCCTGTGGTGCTTTCGGCAGCTTGGCGGGAATCCAGTCCCTGTCCCCCCGATGCTGGTCAGCCGGTGCCCACCCCACCGGTCCCCAGGCCCTCCTCCGGGACCTGGGACCCTGCACCTCTGCGTAGTCACGGGCAGCAATTCTGTCCGTTGGGACGGTGCCGAAGCCCCTGCAGGCTCCGCCTGGCCTTGGGTGAACGTGCGTCTGCGAGGACACAGCTTCGCCCATGGTCGCCCCCGGCAAGGTGCCCTTGGGCCCCTGTCCCCGCGCCCCCTGCCCCTTCCCGCCTCCCTGGCCTTTCCTCGAGCTGTTTGCACCTCTGCGCCCCTGCTCTGGCTGCACCTTCTAGCTGGAGCGGCCGAACGGACTGGGAAAGACAGACGCGGTCAGCGTGTCCGTGCCCCGCTGAGACCTCTCTGTCCGCGGGGTCCACGCACGTTCTCTCATTGGGCGCGTCTTTGTTGACATGCTGCGGACGGTGGCGCCGGCCTCTGCCAGTGCAGGCAGGGCTCTGAGTGGGACCCTCGGGGTCCAGCCCGAAAGGAGCGGCCCTCCAACCAGGGCGGACGATGCGTAGGTAAGTGATGGAGAACGTGATGTCCCGTGATCTGTGTGGCAGTTGGGGTGAGCCAGGTGCCACATGGGTCCAGAGGCCGTCATCTGGGCTTCCGCGGTGCGGCCACCTTGGCGCACACGCTGTTTATGAACGAAGGTCTTGGCTGGTATGGCGGAAGCTCTCGGAGGTGGCCACGCTGTCTGAACCTTTCGATGCATCACATGGTGCCTGCCAGGCAGCTTCTGGAACATGCGCGCAGTAATCCCCGCCACGAGCGTTTACCAAGCTCTCCGACGTGCTGAGCCTCTTTCCCGGGTTCCCGCGGGGGCGTCAGTGAGAAGGAGGCCGGCAGGGACGGGGGCAGCTGGCGGGCGGGCGTCGCTGCCGCGGGCTGTGGGGAAACAAGCGGGCGGGGCTTCTGGGGCCCAGCGGACTGAGGAGTCGCCTGGGGTTTGGGTCTGAGCTGCCGCCAGGCGTGGCAGGAGCCGAGGACGTGCTTCTGCAGTGGGGTCCCCGCACTGCTGCTGCCGCTGGCGTCAGGACACTGAGGAGGACACGTGGCCCGAGGCTGGAGGGGAGGGAGCCGCGGTGCCCGGGGGCCGGCGGGGCCTGGGGTGTGGTGAGCGGGCGGGGACCAGGCTGGGGGGCAGGTGGCCCTGACCGCGGGCATCGCCGCGCCGAGGGGCCGAGGTCCTGGCCGCGGCGGCAGAGCGGCGTAGCAGGAGGCGAAGCGGGAGCGACGTCACGGGGTGTGCAATTTCCCATTGCTGTCCTAGCGAGTCACCGCACACGCAGCGGCTCACGGCCACAGGAACGGGCTCCCTCCCGGTCTGGGCCACACGTCTGACGTGGGCTCCCGGGGGAAAGTCGCAGCGTCGGCCAGCCGGGGGCCCCAGGGGAGACCGCGCTGCCCGCCTCTCCGGCTTCTGGCCTCGCTCCTCGGCCCGTCCCCTCCCTCCACCTTTAAAGCCAGCGACGGAGGCCAGCCCTTCCCTGGTCCCCTCCGTGTCCCCTCTTCCATGCTAGGGGTGCTTGTGGCTGCGAGGGCCGGTGCGGGCAACCCGGGACCCCCGCCCCGTAGTCAGCTGACTCGCTGTCTTCATGGGGACATTGCCCGGTGTGTGTTTACAGGGGACTGGGAGCTCGTGCCACTGAGAGAATGGAGGGGTGGAGCGGGCAGCATGGGCTCGGGGACCAGGCCAGGCCGCGCTGGCCCAGGCGGGGAACGGCTTCACCGGGAGCAGGGACCGCAGACAGGAGGCCGGGGCGAGGGGAGGAAGGGCACGTGGGGGGCTGCTGGCGGCGGCTTCGAGCAGCAGGATGGGAGGTGCTGCCGTTAATCGTTCGTTAATGGAGGCGGGGAGAAGACGAGGCTCAGGCAGAGGCCCGAGGCCCGAGGCCCGAGGCCCGCCGTTCAACCCCACTCACCAGGCAGAGGCTGAGGTTCCTACCTAAAGAGGATGAAGCTAGGCCTGTATGTGCCTTACGGAATCTGTCACTCTATGGGTTGGTGCTCACTCGCCTTATGGGTCCAAAGGACTCTGCATCGATTCTGGAATGTTCCATAAAGAAAAACAGGATGTTTGGAGACCATACTTGGAAGGCAGTGCGGACATCTGGGATGGGCTTGATCCCAGCTGGGCACGTACTGGCTGGGTCACCCCAGGTGAGTGCTCAGCGTCCCCGCATCTCTCTGTCATCTGTGAACTGGGCCTGAGAGGTCTGCTTTGCAGGGTAGGTGTGAAGACGGGGCACACCGTGTGGGACTGCCCTGCGACCTGAGAGTTCACTCCTATGTCGGTGGCTTCTGGCAAGTGACAGTGGCTTGAAGACCTTTGTTCTTCCACAAGTACCTTGAGGTGACGACTTTTGGGGCCTGCTATTGACTTTAGTGAGCCAATTAATATGGCCCACATAAGGCTCCTCAGAACAGGCAAGAATTATGTAAAGCCATGTTGTTTTTAATAACAGCATCCTTAAAAGGTATTCTTATTATTTACCCTTCTGGACAGGCCTGTGAGCTATAAGAAGTTTTTCTAATTATTTGAGAATCTCTGAAAAAGCGAAC
This sequence comes from Pteropus alecto, assembly GCF_000325575.1. Taxonomy (NCBI): domain Eukaryota; kingdom Metazoa; phylum Chordata; class Mammalia; order Chiroptera; family Pteropodidae; genus Pteropus; species Pteropus alecto. The sequence continues at coordinate 38,783,559 of NW_006442491.1, forward strand.
CGGCTGTCTTTGAGATGTAGAAAACATGAAATATGGCAACGATGTCATTGGTGTTCACTGGACCGCCCGCCGCCACCCTGCCCACGCGATCCGCTCCTCGTCTCTGCCTACCCCTGTCTGGACACACGAGCAAGGACCTCGCAAAAGTCAAAGCCACGATACGTTTGTTTTTTAAACTGTTGGCAGTCGGCGGCGGGGCTGATGCCGGTGCTGGATGCCGGTGCTGGATGCCGGCGCTGGATGCCGGTGCTGGATGCCGGCGCTGGATGCCGGTGCTGGATGCCGGTGCTGATGCCGGTGCTGATGCCGGCGCTGGATGCCGTCCTGCGCTCCGGCTGCCTGCACACGACGCCTCGCCACCTGCAGACACTAGGAATTTGTTTTTCCATTTGTATTCATGACACTCAGGATCTGAAACGGCCATTCGACTGTCCCCAACCCTCTTTGGAACAAATTAGTGGAGTCGATTGCTTCTGGCCGAGGTCTCATTCATGTGTTGTGCCAAATGTGACCTAGATGCCAAGCTCCGTTCCAGCATCCGTCTCTAGCACAGGGGACATAGAGACCTTGACAGGCCTTCTCCCCAGCCTGGAAAGGGGCCAGCGGTGCAGCGTCACGGAGCAGCTGCCTCAGCCCCACTTCCTGAGGTTTCACGTCCAGGGGACGAAGTGACGGAAGCGATCCCCCCACAGAGGACAGACGAGAGGGGGGAGCGCCGTGGAACTGCACCCCGCCCCGGGGAGGGGGCCCCACCCGCGGAGGGGGAGGCTGGTGACATTACTCTTTTTTTCTGCCAACAGATTTCACACCCTTTTCCTTTCACTGTGATTATTTTTGCAGGATCTAATGTTGTTGTGTGTTGGGTTTTTTTTGACCACTATTTAATAATATTATAAAGGTAAACTACCCAACATACGGTTTGCGACAACGTCAAATATAGAAGACGGAGAGATACAGAAGAGTGATTTAGGGTTTTCTTCACTCCCTATGCTTTATTCTGGTTTTCTAGAAGTGATATTTTTAGTTTTGAGCTACTTTGTTTCTCAAGTGTCCTTATAGAAATATTTATGCATTTGTCACAGTATCATTTATGTGATACTTACAGGATATTTATAAGCCATCTCCGTTATATACATGTATTTGAGAAGCCTGATTCAGATGAATGCTCCCCATTCCAAATGCACCTTTTCCTCATTCGAGTAAGAAATATTTCCCGGGCATAAGGGTGCACGTGCTACGTGTGCGCTCTAAAGTGTGACAGCGGTGGGGAGGGGGTCCCCTGCCTCGTCTGAGTAGCAAACCCGCGTCTCTGCAGCCGTGAGCACCCTGCCTTCTTCCCTTCTACCCCAATTCTGTATTTACTGTTTTTGTGTGTTTTTATACTGCATCACATGTGCCTGTGTCTGAAAACAGCCGGCGTTTCCTTTTGCGTAAACGGAGTCATCCGTTGTTCTGCAGCTTTGGGGACAGGCCATGTGTGTGCTTTAGTCGGGACCGTGCCCATCGGCTGACTCGGTTCGCTTCCTCGGCTGTCTGCGCGGGCGAGGGCGCAGCGGGGCGGCCCGGGTGCTGGATGCGTGTGCGCAGAGGCGTGTGTCCCAGGGGACTGAGCGACGACGAGGACGAGCCTTTCTGTCCGGGACACTCGACATGGAAACACCCATTGCTACCCACAGCCGGCGCTCCAGCACCCCCGCCCGGGTCCGGCCCGGGCCTCTCCCCGCCCTCAGCGCTGTCCCTTGGGCCTGGGCCGCCGTCACCATCTGCTGCCCGGGCTGCTGCGGTGGCCTCTCGACTCGGCCACCGGCCTCCACCTGCGTCTCCGCACAGCCGGCTTCGAGCAGCGAGGCTGCCTCTTACAGTCACGGGCGAGGTCAGAGCCCTTCCCCGGAGTCATGGTCCTTTGCGTCGTCTCCCAGGTCCGTCCCAGCGACCCCCAGGACCCCCGGGACCGCCGCCCCGCACCCTCTGCTCCCGGCACCGCAGCCCCGGCCTGGCCAGGCCACGCCCGCCGCTGCCCGCCAGCCTCTCCCCAGACAGTGGCAGGGGGGCTCGTGCGTCTCCCCCACCGTAAGCTCCTTGCCACTGTCTTCTTGAACCACTCTATTAAAATCGCATGCTGCCACCCGCTCTCGCAAGTCCCTATCCCACATCCGTGGTAATTTTTAATACCGTTTATTATCGTCTTACGTGTCGTAAGATCTAGTCATTTATGTTGTTAACATCTTCCCCAGCAGAATGAAACCTCCTGCTGGAACTTTAGTGGGGAGTTTTGTTCCGCCCTCTGATATGTCTCTAGCATCCAGACGACTATCTGGCACGTGCTAGGAGCTAAATCAGTCTGTGCTGTATCGCCGAATGGATTAATAAGAACGGAGCTGCTGAACACACGGTCGGACATGTGCGTCTGGGTGTATTCAATGTGCGAGGTGAGGGGAGAATTCAAGGAAGGAGATAAAGCGCAGAGGCGTGTGAAGCCAGAAGCCTTGAAGGAATGAATCACGGGTGCAAGAGCATAAAGTGGTTCCTGAGAAGGTGCGATGGTCCAGGTAGGAGGTGATCCAGGTGAGCGTGGTGTCCTGGAAGCCGAGCGAAGAACGTGCCGGACTAGTCAGCGTGATGAGGTTTAGACTTGACCATGACATACGGTGTTGCTAGAACAGTTGATGCACCGTAGAGGGTGTCAACACCCAACTGCGGCGAGATTTAGGGAGGAGGTGACACCAAGTGGCATCATCGCTTCGGAGATGGTTTTCTATAAAGGAGGAAAGAGAAATGTGGTTGCCAGAGAGGGAAGTGAGCTCAGAGGATGTTTCAGGGTGGAAGGGATTTCGGCTCATTTGTGCATCGACGAATCTGTGGAGAGAAGAAAGTTGGGGACGTGGAAAGAAAAGTGAAAATCGCGGGGTGAGGGACACGTGAGGGCAGGTGAGGGACCGTGCACCGGTGCTTGAACTTTAAGTCCACGTTTTGAAGAACGGCTGGCGTTTGGCTGTAAAGCGACGTGAGCTGGAAGTTAAAAGGCGGCGAGTGGCTGGAGAACGTGTGGCTGGTGTGTGGTTTTGCCAGCGAGGACGGGTCTAGGACAGGACCATGCGGGCGAGTGGCTGAGGTCGGGAGGAAGACAAGGTCATTGCAAGAGAGAGCGGCAAAGCGTGGAGAAGCCAGGAGGCTGTGGCGATCATCCGCCTAAACACCGGGGTTGGAGCACGTTGGAGGGGAAGGTTGGCTGGTGACTGTGGCGACTGCTCTCGGGGGCTGATGGCTGTGGGGAACTGGGTTTCTGGCTGAAGGAGTTGGAGGAGCAGTTGTGGGCCCCGGTGCTGGAACTGACATGGGGCAGACGTGCGAGTCGCAGAGACAGAGCAATGATGTAAGCGCCATGCTGTTCGTTGAAATGCATCGCACTCTCCCTGAACTCAGTTACTTGGGTGCGTCGGGCTGCCGTGTTCTTTATAACAACCCCACGAGGAAGGCACTGCCTCGTGTGCATTTTACAGATGATGACACTGTGACACAGGATGGTTACATTGCCTGAGGTCCAGCAGCTAATCAGAAGTGGACATAAGCCCCCATGCCAGGGGATGGCATTTGGGAGCCCGCGTTCTCGTGGCTGGCATCGCTCTGCATCCCACCTGCCCGGCGTGGCTGTGCACCCCTCTCAGAGAGGGTGACGCCAGGGAGCGCAGAGAGCCTGGCCCCGACCACAGCGCATCTGGCGGGCGAGGGCTCAGGGTCACCGTCTGCAGAGCAGGCCGTGAGCGGCAGAGCAGGTCATGAGCACCTGAAACTCGCTATCTACTCAGTCGCTCTGTCGTTTCCCCTCCAGTGTTTCATTATAAAAACGTTTAAACATACAGAAGAGCAGACCACGTTTGACAGTGACTGTCTGTACACTCCACCTAGATTCTTCCATTAGTTTTCACGATTTTGGTTTCGTCGCATATTCATCTATTCATTTCCTCTCTTCAAGCATCAAATCATGTTTATTTTTATGTATTTCAAAGTAAGCTGTAGGCATTAGTGCACATTTCCCTAAATCCTTCAACGTATATGTTATAAACTAGAGTTCAACATTTATTTAGATTTTTTTAGGTAAAATTTGCATAAAATTAAATGCACAGATTTTAAGCTGATTATTCCACGAGTTCTGACAAATATGTACAGTCACCCGATCCAAACCCTTACTGAGACACAGAACTTTCCCAGCCCCATAGAAGGTCCCCTCCTGCCTGCTCCCACCAATCCCCACCCCCCAACCAAACCCCGGAGAGGCCGTTTCTGGGTATTTCCCATCGTAGATTGTTCTTGCCCATTCTAGAGCTCTATACATGGAATCATAGCCTGTGCTGTTCTGGGTGGGCTTCTGTTGCTCGGTGTAATGATTTTGGGGTTCCTTCATGTTGTATCCCATACTCTGTTCCATTAAATTACTGAATATGAGTTATCGCGTAGGTGACCTCAGATTGCTCATTCTGCTCATTGACATTAGCATTTTGTTTGTTTTGGCTGTCGTGAATGACCCCGCTATGCGCAATCGTGTGGAAGGCTTTTCTGCACATCCTTTTTGGGGGGCGATACCCAGGAGCAGAGCTGCCAGGTCACGGTGCAGATCTACACCGAGGCTCCTTGAAACCCCACCAGCCCTGTGTGGGGCTTCCGGTTCTTCCACGTCATCGTCAACATTTAATGTCGTCAGTCCTTTCAACTTTAGTCATTTTCGTGGTGTCTGGTCATTTATCATTGGAGTTTTAATTAGCCTTTTCTTAACACTAATGGTGTTGAGCTTATTGACCATTCACGCATCTTCATCTGTGAAGTGTTTTTTCACATGTAGTAACCACTTTTACTTGGGCCGACCGTGCTCCATCATGGAGTTTTAGGAGTTCTGGGCTCTATTCCGTCCACTAGTCTGTGTGTCACGTCTTATGCCCGTGTCATAGGTTTCTGGTGTTTGGAGCTTTACGGCAGGTCTTAAAGTCAAGGGTCGGTCCTCTAATTTTGTTTTGATTTTTTGAGGTTGCTTTGGATATAATAAATCCTTCGAATCCGCACATACATTTTAAAATAAGGTGGTCAGTTTCTATAAAAAATTCTCGTAAGATTGTGATTGAGATTGTTTTGCATTTATAGATCAATTTGGATGGAACTACTATCTTAACATTATCAAGTCTTCCAATCCATGCACCAACTATGTATTTTCATTTATCTAGGACTTTTTAAATTTCTCTCAGCTAGGTTTGATAAATAATTTTTATTTTACAATAAAATTTTACAATAAAATCACCTTTCTAAATTTATTGCTAAGTAATTTGTATTATAAAAGGAATAGTATAAATTTAATATTCTAGCTGTTCACTGTGAAATACAATTGATTTTTTTTTGTATGGACCTTGCATTTTGTAATTTCGCTAAATTGTCTTGTTAGTTCTAATAGTTTCTTTTTATAGATTCCTTAGGATTTTCTACGGAAGGAAACATGGGATCTGAAAGTGGAGACAGTTTGACTCCTTCCTTTCCCATGTCCTTTCTTTTTCTTGTCCTCTTTCCTGACTAGCGACTTCAGTTTTGAGAAGAAAGTGGTGGGAAGGAGCGTCCTGGCCTCGTTCTCAGCCTGAGGTGGGTTATGGTTTCACATCTGACTGTTAAGTGTGATGTTAGCTGTAGATTTTCTTACATGTTCTTTATTTGGTTGAGGAAGTTTCTGTTCCTAGTTTGCTGCAACTTTTGAAATCGTAAAAGACCAATTGGATTTTGACCAATATGTTCTTCTGCATCTTTTGAGATAATCATGTTTTTTTCTTCTTCTTTCCATTAATAGGGTAAATTATGTTGATTTTTGACGTTAAAACATCGACATGGTTATGATGTATTTCCTTGCTTATATGTTTCTATACTCAGTTTGCTAATATCTACTAAGGAACGTGGTGCCTGTGTCCATAAGTTTCTAGTTTCTACAGGTAAAATATTGTAATTTTCTTATTTTATCTTTATCGAGTTTTGGTATCAGTGTCATGCTGTCCTCATGAAACGATCTGGGAATTATTCTCTGTTCCTCCATTATCTAAAAGAAAATTGTGTACAGATTGTGCTATTTCTTCCTTAAATATTTGATAGAATTCACCAGTGAAACCATCTGGTCCTAAAGTTTTGTAGACATGTTTTTGCTAGAAAATTCAATTCCTGTAATAGATAGGGTCTATTAAGAGTTTCTGTTCCATCTTATCTCAGTTTTGGTAAATTGTGTTCTTCAAGGAATTTGTCCATTTCATTTACGTTTTCAAATTCTGCTCACATAAAGTTACTCCCAGTATTTCTTTATTTTTCAATCAAACTCTGTAGAATAATAGGTCGAGATAAGACTTTTTTCATTCCTGATATTAGAAATGCATGCCTCTCTTTGTTTACTTGGCTAAGTTGAGATAGGGCTATGCCAGTTTTGCTCATCATTTCAATAAGAGCCAACTTTTCGCTTTCTTAATTTCTCTATTGCTTATTTGTTTTCTAATTCATCGATTTATATTGTTCTCATGTTATTTTAATTCTTCTACTTACTCAGCTCTTCATTTTCTGGTTTCTACAGGTAAAATATTAGATCATCAATTCGAGACCTTCCTTTTCTAATAGAAACACGTTAGACTACTTTTCCCTCCAGTGCTGCTTTAGCTGATAGGTGGTATTTTTGTTTCCATTTAGTTTGAGATATTTTCTAATTTTTTCTTTGATCTCTGGATTAATTAGAAGTGTGTTAGTTAATTTGCAGTTAATTGACTTCCTAATGTCATACAGTTACTGATTTTTAATTTCACTACATTATAGTCAGAGAACATGCTCTGTGTGATCCCAGTACTTTTAAATTAACCGATACTTAATCTACAGCCTTGCATGAGGTCTAACTTGAACTCAGTGCATGCGCTCGAAAACAGTGTGCGTTCTGCAGTTTTGGGGTGTGGTGTTCTCTGTCAGTCAGGGCGGTCGATACGGCTGCACGTATCTCCTGTGTGTTTATAATTCCCAAACTGTGCTCTGACCCGCTCTGGGATGCTGCAGTGAATTCCCAGGGGTGGCCTGGGGTACTTAACACAGTGACATCCGCTGGACGCGGTGTGAGCTGCTACTAGTACGTCTTGGGCGACTCTTCTGAATGTCGACATATGCCGTCGTACAATATCAGAAGTTCATATCCTTCACTTCCACCACTGATCTCGTAAGAAAAGTCACGACTGCGAAGCTGTCTAACTCATCGTGGAAAATACAAGCTTTCCAAATTCTCATTCTAATTCAAATTCTAGTAGCAATTCCAAATACTAAGTCTGAAAAAGCCATAATTTATCCAACGATCCTTTGTTTTTTCACAAGTGAGAATAGAGTTCTGTGAAAAAGCGCTAGTTTAATTAAGGACTAAAACAATCACACGAATGTTTACCTTGATCGACCACCTTTGTTTGCTGTGCAGCCTACGCGCTTTGCGAGTGCCTGCCATTCCTCCACACGTAGTAGCAAAAAGATGTGCCATCGAGTTCCGAGATACAATAAAACTAATATGCTCAATAACTAATAGTTTTTACTGCTTTTTAAAAAACGTTTTTAAGTGAAACTGGCTCGGGCATTGTTGAGCCGCGAGTGTGTGACCGTGAGGGGTGTGGTGACTCCTAGCGCAGCTGGTGCCTTGATCCTGGCTGAACGTCCAGCAGCTTGGCCCCCATCACCTTCCATCAGCGCTCGCGCCAGTATGGAGAGAAGGGCCATGGAAAGAGTTTTGTCCGGTCAGACCTCCCTGTGGACTTCCCTAAGGGGTAACATTTGTGGATCGCAATTTGAGAACTGTTGAATTAACGGATTATTTCAATAATCCACTCTCCAGAAATCCAACCATTCTATCATCTTGAACCCTGACCCTGCATCAATTTATTCTCGGCTGATCCTTAATTAGAGTTTCAAAGATAATCTTCACATAGCATGATGAAACATGTGAGAGGGGCTCAAACTTGTTAGAAAGGCCAGTCTATTTAAACACAGAGAAGACTCTTTCTGTGTATTTTGTTTCAGGTATGCAAATATCATCTCATTATGGACAGTCGGCAGCAGTGGGATTCTAATTTGCAGCGTGCCGAATACGAGTCGGGACTGCATAGCAGCCTGAGGCAGGGGCCCCTGGTACTTCCCGCTCCCAGTCACCCAGGGCGCTAGGCAGTTATGGACGAGCAGGACTGCGTTAGGTCTGAGTCCGTTAGGGTTAAATTTCCCCGACTTGGCGCTTCGGCATCAACTCCTAGCGCAGCTGGTGGCCAGTGCCTTGATCCTGGCTGAACGTCTAGCGGTTTGGCCCCCTGTAGAAAGAGTGCAGATGTGACAGGCTCTGCTCTGGAGAGCTGCAGTGTGGCAGCGTGGAGGAGAGCCCCAGGAGGGTTAAATCAACCGGATGTGGATTCTAACCTTGGCCTCGCTGGTTAGAAGTTTTATGAACTTGGGCAGGAGGTTTCTCCTCTCGAAGCCTCAGTTTCCTCCTCTGCAACACAGGGATATAAATACTCACAAGTGCACAAAATTTGTGAAGGTTAAACATGCTGGCATGTGTCGGATTTCTAGCATAAGACCTGACTCACATTAAACATCCAAGAAACAGTTGTTCTGGCTGGTTTAAATATTAGCAAAGTGATAAGGAGCCTGGACAGTGGACCCAGACAGTCAGGGTTTGTTTCAAAGCCCCTGTATTTGTGTGACTGGAGCTGTTTGTTCATTGGTAAAATGAGGATGATCATACCCACCATATGAGATTCGTGTGAGGGTTGAAGAAGTCACATTTGTGAATACCTAGAATGGGGCTGGTCCGCAGCATCACCATCACCATCACCATCACCATCACCTTCACCATCACCATCACCATCACCATCACCATCACCATCACCATCACCTTCACCATCACCATCACCTTCACCATCACCATCACCATCACCTTCACCTTCACCATCACCATCACCATCACCATCACCATCACCATCACCTTCACCATCACCATCACCATCACCATCACCATCACCATCACCATCACCTTCACCATCACCATCACCATCACCATCACCTTCACCATCATCATCACCATTACCATCATCATCACCATCACCATCATCATCATCATCACCATCATCATCACCATCACCATCATCATCATTGCTGTCATCACAGTCATCACTGTCATCATCATTTAGGGTGACAAGGTGTCCCTGTTGGCCACAGACTCCTGACTTAGTACGTAAAGCGTCGGGTCCTGGGAAAGCCCTCGGTTTCGAGAAAGCATCCTCTTGCACCAGAGATGAGCCCTTCCCTGCACAGGGGTCAAGCGTCCACTAGCTTTCGTGCTCACACCCTGTCCTCACAGACCAGACTGCTTCCGCATGGTTTCTGCCACCAGGCCAGCACATACCCACATGCACCCCTGGCACTCCATGACATAAAGTCTCCAGTTTTTCTCCGCAATTTCCAAGAATCTTGTCCTTTGAGGCAACTGGAAGAAAAGCATTCACAGTGGAACCGCTTTCTGCGAACAGCCCCCAGGCCCCAGGCTCCACCCTGCGGCGTGAGCGCTGCTGTTTGCAGGAGGCCAGGCAGCTGCTAGTTTCACTCTTGCAAACCAATCATTTCTAAACAGAGCGATACACAGTCTTAATTTTCCACTGAATGGTGAAAGCAGTCACATTATTCAAAATTATTCATCAGCACTTAGTAATTCACATTGTAGAGCAATCGAAAGCGCTTTAATGTATATATTACGGGCGAGATTTATAGTGGGAATTACAGTATGGCAAATCACTCTCTTAAATGGTGCTTAAATCACACAAGTTTAAAATACTAATTATACAAAATATATTCTGAATTTTTAATTTCTACCTTGTTTAACAATACTCATTACCAACTTCAAAACTGGGATCGCTGTGTCTTCAGAAACATGCACTCTGAATCTGTCCATGATGGAAACAAGCCAGGGTTTTCCCAATGTCACTTTCGCCCCAGTGCCCCCCATTAAAAAAAAAAAAGTGAATAATGATCATTTAAAAGTCACAATCATTTCAGGGTAATGAAGCATGACATTCTGTTCTGAGACAAAATCCATCTCTAAGAAGTGCTTCAGAAGCCTTTGACGGCCATGAAATAACTATTTAAGTTAAAAGATAAAATGTAAGAAATATTTCTGCTAACAACAGAGCTCTAAAAAGCACTACGATCATCTTGTTACCCTGTGTGCCCACCAGAGGAGAACCTCGGGGGGACTTCGCGACCATTCGGTCTCTTTAGCAGCTTGAGAAGGGCTGATCTACTGCTCATGGCCCGGGGAGACGCTCGTTTCTTTGCCGGAGTCTGGCCAGTGAGCATGGGGGCGGGGAGGTGCCTCATTCACATACCCTCTGTTCTAGGGACCACTCCCAGGGGATATTAGAGATTTGTTTAAAAGGTGGATCAAAATAGCCACTGTCACAGAGCCAGGCCAGAGGCCCCGCCCCCCGCCCACGTCGGTGGGCGGGCGCCACCCAGTCACGTCCCCAAGCATTGCCATCCGCTCTGCCGGTGGAGAGGCCATGAGTGGCTTAGCCAGGCCACCGCATTACTCTTCAGTGGCCAGCCAGGGCTACAGCGCGTGTGTGGGGACAGGGCCACAGGTGGCGTGAAGAAGTTAGGTTTTTTCCAATGGCAAAGAGTGGTTCACTGCGTGACCTTTGCCTGTCCCTGAGGAGTCCTCCGCTGATGTAGGCTGGAAGCATCTGGCTGCGTCTGGAAGCTGGGCACCAAATCTTCCTCCTCAGAGCCGTGAACTTACCACACGGGACGGTTCCCCTGCACGTGTCTGGGCCGAACATGTAAATTAACTTGTGCCAGACGGTGCCTGGGAAGAGAAGCTTGCCCGTGGTTCCCGCCCGGGGCGGGGCCCTCCTCACCATGCCCACTCTAGAACTTTCTGCTACACTGGAGCTTCGCCAGGGAGTTGTTCCTCAGTGGCATTTTGGACTCCGATGCCACGTGCTTAAAAAGGAACCAAAGCCCCGAATGTGCCCAAAGAATCGTGTTAGCCGCAGAGCCCCATCTCTGCCGGAGAAGACCGGTTCCCAGGGCCCGGCCTGGTGCCTTAAGTGTTCGACTAAGTCCTCCCGTCTCCTCACGTTGCACTTCCTGCCGGCGGCGGCCCGCCCTGCCCCAGCTCACCTTCCTTCTGGACCGTGCGTGCTCTCACGGAGCCTGGACAACGGCGTCAGGCGGAGGCCGGTGCGGAGGGCCGCGCGCCGCAGCCGCTGCTCCCAGCGCCGTGGGTGGCGGCGCGGGCCTGATTCTTTTCCTTTCGGGAGGAGCTGATTCAGATTAATCCGGTAGCAGCTGGCGCTTTCTGCTGACTTCGGGAAGCGCTGCGTGGAGTCGGGTTTGAATCGGAGAAGGGGAGAAGCAGGAAAGAAAGGGGGAAGAGACGTGACAGAGGGAGAGGTGAGGGGAGAGAGCACGTTTTTACTTTCCGTGTGTATCCGGGGAGGGGCCGAGTGCACCTTAAAACCTGTGCTCGCGCTGGTTCTGGGCACTGAAGAGTATCCTGTGCTGCGTCCTCCCCATGTTGGGGGGCAAACTCTGAGAGGGCCCCTGAGGTCCCCCCGCCGCTGTTCACACCTTATGCACTCGCCAGCCGTGGAGTGTGGGTGGGACCATAGCAGGCAGCAGAGGGCTCTGGGATGTCACTTCCAAGATAAGGCTACGAAAAGGTTCGGGCTCCTCCTTGCTCACCGTCTCTTGCCCCGCCTGGCTCTCTCCTTTCTCGGTCTGTTTCGGCCTCTCTCATGATCAGCCGCCATGTCTTGAGGACGCTCAAGCAGCTTATGGAGGCGCCCACCTGGTGAGGACCAATGTCCGTGATCTTGGGAAGGGGGTCATCAGTGTTGGTGCCTGGGTCAGTGAGGAAACGCCCGTGTGCCAGGAGAAATGGTGACCAGCCAGCTCCGCATGCTGCCTGAGAACCGTCTGACAGGAGGACCCATCTCTTGTATGGACACCAAGCTCACAGCAGACACAGCAGACGCTAAATCCGCTTCTGCAAGGGCTGGTTCACCCGCGTTCCCAGACGGCGCCTTCCGCCGGGCGCAGACTTCACTGCGCGTCGGGAGCTGCCCGTGCACGCGGTTGCTTCTTGGGTTCCAGCCTTATTGAGATGCAGTTGCCAACTAAAGTGTGCAGCCTGGTGATACATCGTGAAATATTCACCCCCGTCTGGTTAATGAGCAAATCCGACACCTCACAGTCGACTTCTGCGTCGTAATGGGAACGCCCAACGTCCGGCCTCTTGGCACACCTCGAGTGTGCGACACGGTCCCTGGAGTCCCCTCTCCACACCTTCCCGCCTCCTCGCCCCCGGCCCTGGGTGGCCAGCGGTCTCCTCTGCTTCCATGGCATGAGTCACCACGGTGGGACTCAGAAACGGCCTGAGTCTGCCAGTGGATGAATGGGTCAAGATGTGGCTTCGATATAATTTTCAGATGCAAATATATAACGCACGATGGAATATCATTCAGCTGGAAAGAAGAAGAAAATGCTGCAATTTGCAATGGCGCAGGTGAACCCGGAGAGCATCGTGCTCAGTGAAATAAGCCAGAGGCAAATACTTCATGATCGCACGTATGCGTGGAATCTTAAAATCAAAGTCACGCTCATCGGTGATCGGAAAACATCCCCTGAGCTGACGCCAGCACAGGGCAGGGTGGTCCCCTGCTGCATGGACACTGGGGGCGGGGGGCGCGCAGTGCTGCTGAGTGGACGGAGGTCGTCGGTGGCAGAAGCCGGCGATGGCCTGCAGAGCGAGAGGGCCTGGCATGGCCGCTCACGTGCCCTTGCCCCTGGCGGGGACTTCCTCCAGGGCTGGAATCGCCGAGTCGGCACCTGGGTTGGTTGGAGGAGGGAGAGCAGAGCCACGTCACCACGTGTGCTTCCGTGCTCAGGGGGACGGCCTGGTGTCCCAGCTCTGTGTTGTGGGGCGTAAACTCACGTGACAGAGGAACAAGCTATGAGTTCCTCATGCATAAGAGTCTGCCCCAGCAAAGGGGCAGAAGTCTGTGCTCCAGGGTCAGGGGACTAATGTCACAGCTCTGTCCAAGTCAGGTGCACGAAGCAGTCCAGGGACATTGTACACGAGACAGCTCTCTGTGTGCTCGGAGGCTCTCATGGTGGTAATTTTGCCCAATTATTGCCAAATTCTGATAGTTATTCCCAGGGCCGCAGTGGATGATGTGCCTTGGCTGTTTCTCTGTTCCTTGCAGACTTCATTTGGTGATTAAAAAAATATGCTTCTCTTCTAAATTGTGTGAAATGGATAAAGAAGTGGTGTTCTGATCGAAACTGAATTCGGCTTAATTAAGATGAATCTCTGTGCAGCTCCGCAGCCCCGCGGACAGTGGGAGCCACACCGCCTGCGACCTTACGGGGCTCGGGCCCCGTGGGCAGCGCGGCGGCCAGTTCGGAAGACAGCCGGCCCCTCGGGATGCTGCTTCCTTAACCTAGGTGACGAAATTCCTGGCACCTTGTGAAATGATCTGGGAGAAGTCTGTTGCAGGGCACCCGTGAGGAATGACAGCGTCGGCTTTTTCTTTGAGTTTGTTCATATTACAGTGGCCAAAACAGACCCAAAACAAGGGCTCGCTGTGTAAGGTGTGTGTGTGTGTGTGGTGTATGTGGTGTGCACATGTGTGTGTGATGTGTGTGGTGTGTGCTGTGTGTGGTGTGTGTGTGGGCACATGTGTGTGTGATGTGTGTGGTGTGTGTGTGTGTGTGGTGTGTGTGTGATGTATGTGTATGCATATGTGTGTGGGGTGTGTGTGGTGTGCATGTGTGCGTGTGGAATGTGTGTGTGTGGTGTATATGTGGTGTGTGATGTGTGTGTATGCATACGTGTGTGATGTGTGTGATGTGTGTGTATGGATATGTGTGTGTGATGTGTGTGATGTGTGTGTATGCATACGTGTGTGTGATGTGCATGTGGTGTGTGTGATATGCATGTGTGTGTGTGGTGTGTCTGTGTGGTGTGTGTGATGTGTGTGTATGGATATGTGTGGTGTGTGTGGTGTGCATGTGTGTGTGTGGTATGTGTGGTGTGTGCATGCATATGTGTGTGTGATGTGTGTGGTATACATGTGTGTGTGTGATGTGTGTGTGGTGTGCATGTGTGCGTGTGGTGTGTGTGCATGTGGTGTGTGTGGTGTGTGTATGCATATGTGTGTGCGTGTGGTGTGTGTGGTGTGTGTGGTGTGTGTATGCATATGTGTTTGTGGTGTGTGTGTGGTGTGTGTGGTGTGCATGTGCGTGTGTGTGGGGGGGTGAGACCTAGTCTCTGGAACAGTGCACATGTAGAAAGGGCTTGGAGCTCAAGTGCACGACCCAAACTGAACACACCCTGCAAGCACCTCAGAGCAGGAAAACTCCAGAACAAGCCCTTGCGCCCCGGCCTCTGCCCCTCACCCATGGTGACCCCTTTTGATGGCTGGCTCAGGCCGTAGTCGCAAGGTTCCCTGTCCTGGGCAGCTGAAGCCACAGACGCTTGCCTCTCACAGTTCTTGAGACTGGAAGTCTGAGGTCGGGGTGCCGGCAGGTCCCCCTTTCTGACTTAAAGGGGGTGTCTTCCCGCTGCGTCTTCATGTGGCGGGGTGCAGAGAGAGCGCTCCCCGTCTGTGGAAATGTGTGGATGGCACCACGTCCAGGGACGCTGCCTGCGAGGCTCAAGCCCTTGTTACTGCGGGCAGCGACCGTCCAGCCTCCCCTTTACTGCTGGGCGCTGCGTCTGGTGAGCGCGCGTCTGCTGGGCTGGGGGTGCTTCTGGTGGGGGCGCTGCTGTGAGGCCTCTCTCACGCACGCGGGGGAGGATGCAGCCCTGGTCTCCATGGGAACCCACCGGGGTCATGGGCGCATTCGCATTCCAGCAGACCCACACCCAGCCTCGCTCAGAGGCACGGTCCTGTTCCAGCTCACGGGCGGCGTGGGGGCCTCGCACCGTTTAGATTTGCACTTCCTGGGTGACTCAGGAAGTTAAGCTCCTTCTCACACTGACTGGCCATGCGCATGGCCATAAGGTGCCCATTCAGGCCTCCCCCTCGGTTATCTGCCTTTTGCTGGGGACCGGTCATCTTTTCCTTTATTGTTGGTACTCTTTGTGCCCTATTTATGATATCTCTGACCACCCCAATGTCGTCTTCCTGTGTTTGCTTTTAAAAGCTGCATGGTTTTCCTTTCGCAGTGGAATGCGTACTCCACAGGAGCAGATTTCTGTGTCGTGTGGGGTGGCGGTGGGCTACAGTTTCTCCCTGCGTACATCCTACCGACCTAGCACATCCATGGGAAGCAAGGGGCCGTCCGCTGAGCTGCGGCAGGGGGACCGTGAACCAGTTTCTGTGTCAGCGCGGGAACCATGCTCCTGACCGCAGCAAGCCTGCCTCTCCTGCGCTGTGTGTGTGTGTGTCAGGGGGCGAGGGGACAGCGCTGGCATTCAGCACCATGGACAGAGGTCGACCCAGTCCCCGGGGCTCAGCCGGTGATCTGGGGTGGCTTCTGCCGTGGTGGCCCTGCCTCTGAGCCTCTTCCTCTGAGTTAGAGAGTCCAGTGTGGCCTCGAGTTTATGGACAGCCAGGCGGGAATATCACCCTGCTCATTCCGGGACTCTGTGGTCCAGTCAGCTGACTTTCCCATATCACAGTCTGAAAAACAGCATTCAGATGCGTTACTTCAGAAGATGATTCTGGAAATAGAGAAATTTAAGGTTTCATAGAAGAGCTTGACGGTCCTACCTGGCAACATTCAACATTCTTCCCCAACACATTTGCCTTTTCTCTTCTTCCTCTTCGTCTTCGTCATAGAACTAGATCTGCGTTTCTCCAGTTATTTTGGGGGACCCTAGTGACTCAAGATAGTATGAGAGTCTATAAAAAGTCAAATTTATTTGACATTATAGTCAAATAAATTTGGGAAACACTGTCTTAAACAAAATTACAGAGTTTCCCCTTTTTCTTATAGGATTCCTCGGAGCTGTGCACGTGTTCCCATGTGCTGTGGTCCCCGGCCGGGCGACACAGCATGGCGTGCTCCTGCCCCCCCCCCCAAAGGGCCCCACGAGTGCGTGTGTGCACACTGACTGCGCTGTCCCCAGTGCTGCCCACTGAGGAGGAGGGTTCTCCCCGGCCGTCTGCGGCAGGCCAGGCCCTCCCTCCCTGGGGAGCTCTTCAGTAGCCCCTTGGCCTCACGCTTTCATGGTGGGTTGGGGGGGCATTCAAGACTGTTAGTTTCCTTTGTGTGGGGAGGCCCTCCACAAATTCAGTCCCCAGTTTGGAGTCTTTCTTAGGAAGCTGGGGGGGAACAAACTAAGTTCATCTTCTCTATAATAATAACAATAAGCACGGGGCTCCCTAATCTTTCCTCAGCCGTCCCGATGATTCTGGGGGAATTCCCAGACCAGCGTCAAGCTGGTCTTCTGCAAGATGCTGAGAGTTCTCTGATTTTTCTGTCAGTAGTTTACCCACCTACTTTCTGTAAGCACACACACAAATATACACACAACACACACACACACTCACGTATGCACACAGACACATACGCACTAGCATACACACGCAACCTCTTCTAATATTTACACTATTACATATTCAGCAGTGTAATCCCTTCTTCAAATATTCAGCAAATTATTCACCCTAAAACCCTGCAGCTTTTTAAAAGATGTATTTCATATTTTTCCACGTGTCAGGCAGAATTAATCAAGGTTCTAATGACTGTTCTGCAGGTGCTATTTCAAAAACAGCCAATACCCTCCCCAAATCATTCAATTTACAGGGAGACTTGATTCCAGGAGCTGATGACTGTTATTTCTAAAACAGAAGAGACAGAGAGTCACAAAATCAATGACATGACCATTGGGTTAGAGCTAAATTTACTCAGGTTTTAAATTTGTGAGTTTCTCACCCCATATTCTCTGCAAATATTCACTATATAGTGACTTGTGATTATATACATGCAGATATTTGTAACTGTCGCCCCGATGACTCGAGGAAGAATTTGAAAGTGTTCATGCACACAGATCTGTTCAACAAGCTCACAAATCCAAGGCACCAGGCTGGACCCAGGCTGCAGAGACGGGTCAGACGCGTGGCTCTTCCCAGTGGGTCTTCTGTTTCTCAGAGGGACAGACGTTAAACCCATCGCACACCTGCGTGCGTGTGTAATCACAAGACTGGTTAGAAATGCACCTGGGCTCTTAGGTGTGGGAACCGTATTCTGGTCAGAGGCCCCAGGGGGCAGGCTGGGGAGCAGGGTGCTTGTTTCCTTGAATTTTTTAAAGCATTTAAAAAAATTTTTAAAACATCGTTCTGTGTAGAGAAAAATAATCTTCCTCCCTTAAAAAAACTCTCTCTTGACCTGAAACCATGTTCCATCACCTCAGTTTCCCACCAGTTCTGGAGATTTCCCATTCGGGACTCGTTAAAACATGCCCATCACGGGCTGTCGCCCAGGGAGTAAGGCGGGCACTGCTCTGCGAGGCCACGCGGCCTCTGTCTCAGGGGCTCTCAACTGGTATAATTCTGCCCCTGTCCCCTGTCCCAGGGGACCTCCGACAATGTCTGGAGACATTTTTGGTTGTCATAACTGGAGGGGCGTGGCCCTGGCATGGAGAGGGTAGCAACCAGCGATGCTGCTAAACACCCACAACGCCCAGGACAGCGAGAGTCCCCCAGGACGGAGAACTCCCTGGTGCCAGCTGACAGTAACCCTGTGTGCTCCTGTGTCCCTCTGTGGGCCACAGGCACCCGGGCCCACACGGGTGGCAGCTGATCACGCCGTGGGTACCAGCTCCGTCCTGAGCTGCTATGCGGCCGCTTTTTGTCCTCTCAGCCACCGCTGTGCACATGGGAGCCACCGCGGTCTGAAAACCCCTGGCCTGTAGCAAGTGCTCAGTTAACGGTGCTGCCATTGGCCCTGGAGGAAGTTCACGGCTTCCACAGGGATGTCTTCATCCGAGTTATGTTCCCTTTGAAAAGTCGAACAAAAGGAACGCATTCCCCCAAATCAGTCTAAGTGGGGATGGAAAAGGGTCTTCGGCCTTGGAAACGACCCTCGGACTGAACGAGGCTCGGGTTAGAGATGAAATATTTCAACGTCAGCCAAGCTCAGCCCGCCCGGCAAATCGAAGCTCGCGGTCGGGGGAGCGCGTGGCGGTCGGGGGAGCGCGTGGCGCCCGCTAACAGGCTGCCGAGAGCGAGGGCGGTGACGTTCGGGCGCGTTTCTTGGCGTCACCCAGACTCGGTTTTCTCCCTGTAACGTGGGTCCAACACTGCCCGCATTGTAGGGCTGTCACGCGGTGAAGAGAAATAGTGCCGACCCCGAGTCCGGCACAGAGTAAGCGCTCAAGACAGCAGGGTCCCCTGCAGCAGAGGGATGCGCAGGACGGGGCTCAGGCCCTCTTGCTGCGTAACAGCTTCTGTGGGGGAGGAATTTTGGGGTGGCTTTCGTGGGCGAGTCTGGCGCAGCGTCTCTGTGCGGATGGCGGTCAGGATGCTGGCTGCACCCCCCTCACCCCCAGAAGGCTCCGTCCCCCGCTAGCGCCCCCACGTGGCCACGGGCGGACCCGCACCCCTCCGCCCCTCCGCGCCCCCACGCGAGCTTCCCCTTGGGGCGGCTTGCGGGATCTCGCAGCAAGGCAGGTGGCAGGCGTCGGGAGGGAGGCGGGGAGCCACAGGGAGCGGGGAGACGCAGAGGCAGGGGCGCTGGAGACCGTCGGGAGGCAGCGGTAACGCTGCTTGCGTCCCCGTCCGGGACATCACGCACTGCCGCTTTTAGCACGTTGGACCGCGTGCTGTCGTTAAAAGCCGGGGTCCTCCCTTCCCGGGATCGGGCTGGGCCTCCGCCTTTCCAGCCGCGGGGTGGGGAAGAGCTCGTGGGCATCACCGAGATCCGGCGCCTGGACGTGGACACAGTTCCGCGTAGATGCGCGCCTCCCGGCCTTTCCCGCTCCCAGACCCCGAGCCCTCGCGGGCGTCAGGAGCAGGGCCCCTCGGCCCCTCATCTTAGGAGGTGCGCGTTGCCGAAGTCGAGCATCCTCACCTTTTAAGGTCAGCCCCGCGGATCTGAGCGCGAATCTTCCCTTCGCTGACCGTTCGCACCGTGGGGCCAGCCAGCCTGTCCGCCAGCCTGTCCGCCAGCCTGTCCGTCAGCCTGAGCACACAGGGCTCGGCCGCGCAGAGCTCAGCCGGAATTCAGACAGCGCGCCCCGGACGCCGCCCTGGTGTGCGGGCGGGGGCGGCCTCTCCAGCGGCAGCAGGGGCTTCCCCACGGGCCAGGAGGTCGGCCCTGCAAGCGGCTGTGGATCCCGAGCCAAGCCGGCTGTTTCCCTGGTCTGCTCAGCCCCGCACGCACGGCCTCCCAGCTCCCAGCGGGCATCACTGCGTCCCCGGAGCCTGCAGCGCGAGCTCCGCCCACTGCCACTGCCGGCCCCTCGCCTCCCGCCCAAACACACGCATGTCAAAAAGCAGGACAGCCCACGACCTTTACTCTCTCCAGCAGAGGCACGGTCTGCCCTCCCGTGCCCCGTGCCACCGGCGTACCTGGCGAGCGGAGGACCCGAGCTGGACCAGTGTGTTGTCCAGCTGCATCCGCCCCCACCCCCGCCATCGAATGTGATCTGGGGGGGCCCCGCCCCTCCCCCCCTGCCAGCCGCGCCTGCGCAGCAGGGGTCGTGCCCGGCTTCCCCTGCGCCTCCTAGAGCGGGTGTGAGGAGCCGGTTCTGGGCAGTAGCTCCTGCTGCCATATGCTGCTCTTGCCCAAAATAGAACCCAGTATTAGCTAAATGGCTATCAGTTTGTCACGTGCAAAATAAGCAAGATAAGCGAGTAGGCAGGTCGAAACCGAGTCCCGGCTATAAATGCAGCGCTGCCCACGCGGCCCCTCCTGCCGTCCTTCCTCCCCCGGCAAAGCTGTCTCGGGCCGGGGCGCACCGCCCCTGAGGCCACCGCTCTGCTCGAGGCCGGGACCGTGGGCGGCGCACGGAGCTCTCGGGGCTCCCTGTCTGGGGGGCGCATTTAACAACCAGGCGCCCTTCAGAGCTCAAGAGCAGGGACGAGGAGGGACGAGGCACTGCCCCGCCCACCCCTGCAGACTGACCTCCACCCAAACAGGTCAAAACAAGTCACTGGTCGCTCGTCTGCTCCAAAGCTGTCCACCCCACTGCCCGTTGTGCTCAGAGCAAAATCCTAGTTTTTCCAGCAGCCTGCAAGGTCCCACGCTGTCACCGCAGCGCATCCCCCTGTCCACCCTCTGCCTTGCCACTCCGAGACCCCACCATCTCGCGGCCCAGCCACACCTGACCGCTCAGCTTCCGGAGCAGAGTTACCTCAGGGCCTTTGCCCTCGCTGCTGTCTTTCTGGAATGATTTTTCTCCAGTTACTCTGGTGTCACCTCGACAGTCACCTGTCAGGGGAGCCTCCCCGTTTACCATCTCCGAGTGGCCCTCCCAGCCCGTCACGCTCTGAGCTCCTTAATCTTTTGCTGCATCTGCCCTTGCAGACACCCAGCCTTTACTGCTTCTGCGTGTGTCAGCCTGCTGGGCAGGGGACGGGTGCCTGCCGGGCAGGGGACGGGTGCAGTTTGCTCGCTCACCTCTGGGTCCTCAGTGCCCAGCTGGGGCCCAGCAGTGAGCTGGGCCGGGCGAGTCTCTGCAGAACGAGCGAGGGACACCCAGGTCTCTCCGAGTCCAGACCCCGGTGCTTCGCCCACCTCGCCGGGCCCACCAGGATCTTACGTCCGCGGCCCTTCATCCACTCCTGAGAGGCTGGAGCAAGAAGCCCTCACGTCTCTGCAGACGTTTTCCAGGTCACAGAGGCCGTCACACGGAGGACCTCAGCACCCAGAGTGAACGCAGGCACTCGAGGCGCGCGGTCGAATCAGCGAATGCGTGAATGAGTGAGCGCGTGAATGAATGAAGTTCGGCCGGCACGGCGGGCTCCAGCTGAGACGTCAGAGGACCTGCCGGGCAAGAGCGGGTTGGAGCTCTTCCCCGCGGAAGGCTGAAGCCGGGCAGGGCAGAGGCGGGAGGGCGCGTGGCCTCCCACGGGCCGGTCCCCGGGGGCCCTGCCTCCGCCTCCTCGCCACTGTCTCGACTGGACTTGGTTCCCCGGCTTCGCCCCGGCTGTGCCTTGTAGCTGGTCTCCTTTCCCCGTACCTGCCGGCGCCTGCTCCATAGCCCTCGCCCGTCTCTTCCCCGCCCCCTCCCGAAACCCCTGCAGCATTTCTCACGGGGAGACGCGGCTCTCTGGGAGCTGGACAGCACTGAGGCTAGGCGGGCGAGAAGGTCGAGAAGTCCTGTGAGGAATGGGTGCTTTTCGAAGACCGTAAGCAACGGTGGAGGGCGAGATGGCGGGAGGCGAGGCGGCCATCCGGGCAGCCTCCGTCCCCGTTGCTGAGGGAGGGTGTCGTTCCTCAGGGCGCTGTGATCGGGGCTGTGCCGGGGCCCGAGGCGATGGACAGGGGCGCTGTGCGCACGCGAGCCACGGTGTCGTCACGCGATCACCCCGCCGCTTCGTCCTTGTGCCTTTCGGCTGCCGTTGCTTTCAGTGTAAAGGTGTCTGCGCGGTTAGACCCGGAAGCTCTGCTTCTGCTCGGCCACCTAAAGAGACGCTCACACATGGACGCGGAGATGAACGTTTAGTAGTATTTCTCGGAGCGTCGTTCGTAGTAGCCGTCTGCATGTCCGTCAACAGGAGACTGAGTAACGAAATTCAGATCGAATGAAGTGAGTCAAGGTAAATAAATAAGTTCAATGAAATGAGGGAAATACACATATGGCAACATGGAAATATCGCCCAGACCTGTCGCTTCGCGAAGAAAGCAGGGGGCACGGGTATTTTTAAAAAGATGCCGGGGCAGGTGTACGTGCGCGTCGGCATCCTCGCCGCGTTTGAATTTCCACTGTGCTTCGTTTTCATAAGAACGTAGGAACGCCGCGTTTTATTCAGCGATCCCAGGTCGCCCCTCCGGGGGCAGAGGGGACGGGCATGGCTGGGCCTGGCGGGAAACTGGTGCACGGTGTCACGGAAAACTGGTGCACGGTGTCACGGGCAGCTGGAACCGCAGCTCACCTGTCGGTGCGGATTTGGCGAGTGGGGGCTGTGCAGGTTTTGAAAGCACAACGGACTGAACTCTTGTCTGGCTGCTGAGTATTCTGAGGGCAATGGCTCTTTTTCGGGGAGGCCTCCCTCTGTGACACACCCCAAGCTTCAAGTCCTAAAACATTCAGCCTGCCCATGACAGTGGCTCGTCCAGTCTGTCAGGGACATGCTTTGCTGTGCACAGGTCGTTCTGCCTGCCAGCCATTCGTTTAATGCTTGTGAACCAGGACCGGGCCCGAAATAAAATGTGAGCAAAGTCAGACGGACTCTGCCCTCCCAGAGCCCGCAGTCCAGTGGAGGAGACGGGGTTTAATCACGGGACCGCCCATACACAGTGGCAGCTGATGGAGGTGGCGGGCTCTGCAGACCGGCAGGCGCAGCACGGGCGAAGGGCTGTGAGGACGGCTCACGGGCTGTGCGGGGGGCCGCTGCGCGGGCGTGCAGTCGCACCCTGACCGGGGCTCCGCGGGGCGACGCAGCGAGGAGGGCCGAGATCTAGTCCACACCTCACTGACCAAACCCTGCGCCCTGTGTCGGGCTGCGTCCACCTGCTGGAGTCGCCCCTGTCCCTTCCCCGAGCCCTACACCCTCACGGCTGGCTGCCCAGGGGCAGCGTCTTTTCCAGTTGTCTCCTGAGAAGGAAGCCATATACTAATGCCCCCGCAATTGCCTGTGGGCTAGCGGTGTCCATCAGGGAGGGCTTCCCGGAGGAAGTGACACATGCGCTCTGAGGGCTGAATAGGAGTCACTTAGGAAGGAAGGAAGGAAGGAAGAAGGAAGGAAGGAAGGAAGGAAGGAAGGGGGGAGGGAGGAGGAGAGAAGAAAGGAAAGGAAAGGAAAATTTTCCGTTTTCTGTGAAACTCTTCAGTTCAGCTCGGTTTTTCAAAGATACATGTGCTGGAAACAAAATTCTAAGTCGACTTTTCTCCCAGTAGCTAAAGAGGTCACTGCAGTTTCTGCTCCTGGCTTGCCCGGTTTCTGATGAAGTTACCTCTCGATTTTTCGTTTGTTTGCTTTCATTTTCCTTTGTATGGAGCATGTCACTTTTCCACGAGAACCTTTTCAATTCTCTCTTTATCGCTAGATTTCAGCGCTGACGCGGTATGCGGGGCTTCGGCGCTAATGCTGTTTTGTTGTTTCTGCTTCGGATTCTTTTAGTTCCTTCCATCTGCAAGCTCGGGGATTTTTATCTATTTATTAAAGTATTTAAAGCTAATCCCCGCACACTCTGGGGCTCCACTGTCATGGACCATGGACCCGCTGAAATGACCCCACGACACCCTGACGCCCGCTCTCCTTGTCCAGCCTTCCTGCTCTCCCAGCTGCATTTGGGGCAGTGTCTGCTGGTGTCCGGGCTTGTTCCGAGCCTCGATGTCAGTGACCTTTGCTCCTGTGGCGTGTGATCATCTTTTAACCTCCCCCCGTTCTCTTACTGCAAGTATTTTATTTTTCGTCTCTTGTTCTGGTCAGGCCTGTTTATATGTTCCTTGTTCCCCTCATCAGACTCATCGTCCACTTTATCTCTTTCTCATATTAATAAGATACGACGTAGTTCTTTCAAGGTCTTTGTCAGCTAAAGTCATCGTATCACTTGTGGGTCTCCCTGTTGATATTTTTCACTGTTTCGGGCGACATCCTTACACTTTCGTGCCTGTCTGGCAGTTTTTAGTTGGATGCTGAACCTTATAGAATTTTCCATTACTGGGTGATTGGGTTTTGCTCTGGCATGAAGTCAAACGCGCGGTGAAATTGTTTGATTCTTTTCTGACTCTCGTTTAAGTTTCGTGATGGTGGTTTTTCAGCAGCTTGTGCTGCGGAGGTGGCTGAGGCCCGCTGCTGAGCTGGGAGCCTCGAGGACGCGTCCCCGTCCACAGGAAGGCCTCTCCTCGGGCTGACGTCAGCAGGACATTCCTTGTCCCGCGCGGCTCCAGACCGGTTCTTGCCTTCTTGCCTCCTGGCACTTCTGCCGCAGGCCTCACGCGTGGGCAGACCGGGATGCAGCCAGGGACCGCGGCTCACCTCCCCAGGCCCCTGGCTCCGTGCAGCTGCCCCCTGAGGGTGCTGCCGCTGTGGCGCCCCCTCTGCCTCAGCCCCTGCACGCTCAGCTGCCTCCTCGCTTCAGAGGGACCGCCAGCTCCACGTCTGTCCCTCACACACCGCCGCAGGCCCGTGCTCCCTCCAGGCTCTGAACCGATGTGGCCACGGCGTTCACAGCACTGGGGTCGCTCAGGGACCCCAGTTCAGCTGCGCCTGGCCTCGAGGCTGGAAAGCACTGTTTCGTCGACCTTTCCAGTTTTCCAGCTGTTTAGGTCAGAAACGCACTCACTGCATCGGTGACTTTTTCATTAAATCTCACCGTCTTTCGCGCATCAAAACAACCCGGTGAGGTTGGTCGAGTGTTTTCCGTCTTACAGATGAGAAAACGAAGAGCAAAAGCGTTTAGGTCACTGTCACAAGACGCTGCTCCGAGGTGGAAGGATGAGGGTCGTAACCCGTCAGATCCGCGCTGGTGACCACTGCCCCGAAACGGGGCACCGGGCGTGGAGTGCGGGACACACCGACGCGCAGCGCGCTGACCGGATGTTCTCGGACCCCGCGGTCCGGTGCAGGAAGCCCGGCCCTCCGGCCCTGTGCAGAGGGCGCTTCCTTCCTGTCCATCCCTGCGGTCTTCTGACGACACCTTTAACTTTGAGAGAGCGTTTCGCCCGTGATAAGCCAGCCAGTGGGTCCCAGGGACAGTGGGAGAGGCCACCTCGGTTATATTTCAGTAACGAGCATGGTGACCAGTGCCGTTGCTTTCAGACTGAGGTGCTTTTCTCCCCACCATCCTCATTACCTTGACTGAGGAATAAAGGAGTGACGTTTTCTTTTAACGCCCAAGGCAGTGATTTGCAGAAAAGTGAAAACGCAGACAGTTCCGTGAATCCGCAGAACAGAAGTCGCTTCTTACTGGGCTCCGTGATCAGAGGCCTGATCGCCACGCCCTTTGCCCTTGCGTTGGTCCCCCTCGAGGATGGCGGGAACCGGGGGCCAAGCTTGCATCATGGGCTCAGCCCTAGCGTTGGGGTAACGGGGCACCCTGATTGAGAACCAGTCAAGACCGCCCACGTGGTGTGCATGGCTCCCCCGTGCGAGAGGAGGCGCTGTTACCCCAAGGAGGAGAAACTCAGAAGGCGAAATGCGCGTAGGGATTCCGACCAGGAAGGAGTTAACGGTTGGAAGACTCACTCCCTCCCTCCCTCCGACCCGGCCAGGCGCTGGAGAGCGTGTGGGCGCTGTGCATCTCAGCTTAAATTCCTATCAGAGTTCTTGGTTTCCACATTGTCTCATGTTTAGTAAGTGCATTTGCAAGGAGTTTTTCAGAACTAAAAAGAAGGCTAATATTCATAATATTTCAATTTATTGCGGCTCTACCCGGTTCATTTCTTTGTATGAATAGGGTGAACCTTGATGCCTTGATTAATTAAAAAAAAAGTTAGCTGCGAGGCACACAATATTACTTATGCTTAGAATAGATTAGTGTGTGAGCAGCACAGGCGGGCGTGTGTCACTGTGCGTGATGAGGCGGAGGCTAATGTGTCTGCTACTAGGTATTAGCTCCCCGTTCTGTTGTATTGCTCTGTGGTGAAGTGCCCTAGACCCTTAACTTGCGAGTGTTTGGTGTGGTACATAATTTGAACCATAATAGGACAGTTATTTTTATGGAATTTGCAAGTATTTTGTTAAAATTATATCTGTGACAATTCTAACATTAGCACATAGGAAGGTCACTGAAGCTATTTTCCTAAAAAATGCACTTTAATATTAATAAAGATCCCCGAGTGGTATGTAGTATACCATGCTAGTCTCCGAGCTCCTAGAATAAGATTTGGCCTTTGGCGTGTTTGGTTTTAGATTCGATTACTCTGACGTTACTGAACGTAACACGTAAGTACCGGTGACATCCCGCTGGGGAGGCCCAGCATTTTAAGCCCGGGGCTGTCCAGCCGAAGTCCCGCCCACAGTCTTCCGTGTCCCCTCCATTCTCTCCTCTGCCCTGGTCCAGAGGGGGACGGGAGGAATAGGGGCACCTTTTCATTTTTTAATCTTTGTTTTGAAGTCGAAGGAAATGGACAGTGTCTTTGTCACATGCGTCTTTCGTATAAATACATTTTTCTACACGTTATGCCCTGGTAGACAGGAACCCCTTCCTCCTCCATCCCAGCATCTCAGACATTGAAATGGTTAAAATGCATGCCTATCACAACCGATCCACAGTGTCTCACCCCAAAACGTACACCGGGACCATCGCGATGAGTCCTTAGCAATATCTGTCAGCCTCGTTTCTATAACAGAATAATGGGAACGCCACACAAGACCTGGGCTGGCTTGTTACATTTAAGGCTGCACACTGCGTTAATGCCAGGGGGAGGCGTTCGGTCTAGTTTTGGTGACTCCAGATCTAGTATATATCTCCAAGCGTACATGCTTAGTGCCTATCCAGACATATCCACTGATACCTTTTGGTTTTGTCATCCAGTCAGTCCATCCCGTAAATGTGTGACAATCGAAAGGATCCAAAGGCAATTAGAAATGATTATTTGCTTTGCAAAATGGTAAGCAAGCAGCTTCCTTCCAGAGGGATGTCCCTTAGTCCAGTCCCAGCATCTAGCTAAGGTGTGACAGAAAGGCTTTGCGATGACTTCCAGCCATGTGAGAAAACCCAAACCAGCACCGCGTAGCCGAGCTGGGTCGGACTCCAGAACCGAGCTGACGATCACACTGCATGACGCTGTTTCACGGCACTGACTTCATAGTGGGTTCTCATTCAGCGATAGATGCTTGAAACGGGACTGGTACCAGGAGTGGCGCTTGCAGAGGCAAGTCGAGCACACGAATCCCACCCACAAAGCAGCACGTCCTGATTAGATGGCACCTGGCCCCGGGCTTGGCTGTTTGGGGAAGGTTTTGATTATGGATTCGATTTCCTTAGTCGTAATCGAACTGCTCAGATTGCCTATGCCTTCGTGATTCAGTCTTTGCAGATTGTATGTTCTAGAGGTTTGTGCATTTCTTTTCGATTGCCCAGCTGTTTGCTATGTGATTGTAAATAGTGGTCTCTTAATCCTTTATGTTTCTGTGCCATCGGTTATAATGCCTCCGCCTTCATTTATAATTTTATTTGAGACCCCTCTCTTTTATTCTTGGTTAGCCTAACTGTAGCTGTCAATTTTGTTTACCTTTTCAAAACAAACAAACAAACAAACCAGCTCCGACTTTTGTTGGTTTTTCTAGTCTATTTCTTTGATTATTGCTCTGATCTTTATGGTATCCTGCCTCTCGGGTGAATTCTACCAAACACTGAAAGAATTAATGCCAAGTTTTTTCAAAATCTTTCCAAAAAAAAAAAAAAAAATGAAAGAGGAGGGAGCTTCCAGATTCTTATGAGACCAGCGTTATCTTCACATCAAAGCCAGATAAGAATATTACAAGAACAGAAAATTACAGACCAATATCTCTGACCAAAATAGAGGCAAAAATCCTCTTATGAATAGAGCGTAGCTGAGTGACTCTCAAGGCTGGTTTAGAGAGGGTCACACAGCTTTCCTGGCTCTCTCCAAGGTTACTCACACCTGGAACCAACCTGCTGTCCCCTCAGCCTGAGCTGTTCCGGCAGAGCGTCTTTGCCAAGGCTCTAGTCGAGGACAAGTGGCCATTGTGACATGTAAGTGAAGAAGCTTCACTCCATCCCAGCCATGGTGTAACTGCATCCCCCTGAACCCCAAGTGACAGCCACAACCCACACAACCAGGAGAAATCCTAACGAGAGTAGATGACTGGCGTTACTTCACTCTGCTAAGTCAGGGCTGTTATTATGCAGACAGTGGGCGACTTCATACGCTGGACCGGGTGTCGGGGACATCAGTCATGGACTGTGAGAGACTAGCAAGCGCGCGCCCCATGCTCCGGGGGCGATGTGTTCTGCTGTTCAGAGAGGAACCAGAAACCCAGATATCTGTCTCAGATGTCCTTATTTTGAAAACACTGGCATGAGCCAAACAGAATTCCTGTGAGCTGGATTCAACCCATGCACCGTCTGCGTGCAGCTCCCGGGATGAGCATCAGTTAGCCCGATCGATGCCCCGTTACAACGAGGTCTGAACATCAGAGGCACACTGTCTTGCCAAAACCTACTTTTCTCCTGGCGCTCACTGCTTCTCTTCCTATCTGGTGACTTCGGAAGAGAAAATTCCCACCCCTGTGCAAAGCCCACAGCTGTGTGCAGAGCCGTGAAACGGAGCCGGGCTGAGCGTCTCTGCAGCGTGCCGAGGAGGAGTGTGTCCTATTTCCAGGAATTTCTACAAGCCGAGACGGCAAACGCCCAGCGCCGAGGACTCGCGGGGCTGGGGGCTCGCAGGGCCGGGGGCTCGCAGAGCCGGCTCTCTGCCCGCAGTTCCCTAAGCTGAAGACACGTTTTGGAATCCGACGTAAGCAGAGCCCACCAGCGACAGTGTCTGGACAGCTCGATTCAGCCTGGGCTCGTCGCGCTCGCCGGCTCTGCAAACGAAGCACTTTTTACTTCCACGTCGTTTTTCAGGGTTTGTCAGAAAGTTGAACATCTGGTAAAGTCATGTGTGGAAGAAATATTTTTGGTTCACTCCTTAGAGTCTGGGCGAGCCCTTTTCTGAGAGCCATGGTCTCAGGCTGCGGGCTTCCGCACCCCTGACCAGACGCCGCAACGTTCTGCTCAGCTGACTCAGCTTCAGGCGGTGTCTTCGCGATGCTGATCTCTGGATCTTAGAGATTTACTTTAGACAACTTCTGACTGTACATTCCTTCTCTACCCCGTTGAGATGGAAATCTTTTTGAAAGCCTCTTGCCAGTTTGACAGCCCAGTAAGACCTACGAATTCTTTCTCTTGGTGGATAAAAATGTGATTTGATTCTTTCAAAGTCAGTTTACACGAGCGACTCAGGCACACGCCTGCGCACAGGTGAGGCCCCTCTACCTATGCAGACGTGGTCGGGGGAGAACCGTTTCCTATTCTGTGCGTCCGGATCACGCACGGGGCGGTCGGCAGTCAGGTGCCTGTGTCTTCCTCCTCACATCACGCGACAGCCCGAGAGCAGCGCAGCTGCTCCGTGCTCGGGTCTGGGGCCGGGCGCATCCGCTTAGTTCCGCAGAGACCCTGCCCACGCTCTCCCGAGCCTCAGTTTCCCCATCTGTGCTGGGCCGGCAGTTTTCTTCCTGGGGAGGCTGCGGGGTTAAGGAGAAGATGCGACGTGCCCGACTCGTTCGCAGTGGTGCTGGGCTGTCATGAGGACCAGCGCCCTGTGATGGCTCGGTGTCATCACTGGTAAAGACGTGGGTCACGGCGTGGTCCGTGTCCCCAGAGCAAGCAGGGTGCTCAGGCAGGGGAAGAGAATGAGCAAAAGCTCTCAGAGGGCCTTCCCCTGCACATCCCATGGCCCCCCGAAAGTACCCTCTGCCTCCCTGAGACTTGGTTGCCTCTAGATCAGATAGTGGGCCCCGAGGGCAGATCCGCGTTTGCAGTTGGTTCCAACAGGCCCGTCCACGGAGACAGAAGCCCAGCAGCTGGCACGCACACTCACAGCCCTGGGGAGCGGCCCCAGCCCACAGGCAGCGAGCGTCACCGTTGTCCCTGAGATAATCTACACAAGGGCCTGCAGGGTCCACGGCAGACACGGTCTGTTCCCTGAAGGACAGGAAGGTCCAGCTTGCACGGCCTTGATGCGGGGGACAGGGCGCCGTCCTCCGCGGGCGCGTGATGACTCGCGGTCTGGCCTCGCTTTCACAATTTCTGAAGCGTCCCTCGGGCCGAGGGCTGCCGGGGAACAGCGGCCGGGCCTCAGGCTCCTTGACCTTGGGAGGCAGCGTGGCTTTGCTCTCCTCCGGGAACACTTTGAGCACAAGCTCTTACGGATGCTTCTGTAACTGGGCCCTGGGGGTTAGGTGGAATTTTCCTCCTCTCTTGCATGTGGACACTGGGGGGCTGATTCCACGAGGAGTGGCTTATCCACATCACACGCAGAGGGTCGGTGCCGTTTGTTTGCTGGCTCGTGGGCAGCTGCATCCAGCTTCACCGTGAGCGATTTGTGGCTGTAAGAACACGTTTCTCCCCAGCTCCCTGGCTTTACTCCACTGAACACACCGAACTCCCAGAAGTCCCCCACCCTGCTTGAGAGGCTCAGCCAGGCACAGCTGCCTGTAGGGCCCAAGTGTCATCAGGAGGGGTGGACGCCACTCAAGGCCAGAATCGGGCCCCGGGGCAGGCACTTGGCTGAGGTCCCAGCCGGTCCAGGGCCTGCAGCTTCAACCCAGACCCATTTCTAAATTGCTGGTGGCTATGCTTGTGACTACCGCGTGGCACGAAGCTTTGGGGGTGCTGGTTATATGAGTACGTTCAATTCGAGAGAATCGAGCAAGCGGCACCCGACCTGCATGTTTGTCATTTCCATGAACAGACGTCTGGAAGCGGACTCCTGCTCCGTGCCGGGGCGGCTGCCCTGCTCTCCCGTCTCTGCCTTTATGCCGGTGGGTTTGACATCCTCGGGGACAGTCCCTTGAGGTGGGCCAGGTGGAGACCTTGAGAAGACGCGGCATTCGGGGTCAGGCGACTCAGGTCTGAAGATGCTGCAGACTGTTTTCGGAGAGACCCTGGAGCCCCCGGAGCTCACGAGGCTCTGAAGAAGGGCCGTGACATGGGCATCGAAGAACTTGGGGACCGTGAAGAGTGACCGGGTGGGGACGCGCGAGCTCCGGGGAGTGTCGCAGACAGAGGGACTAGACACATCGCAGCTCAGACGCAAGAGTCATGAAGCCCGAGGAAAGCTGAAGGCTCGAGGCGGTCTGCAGGCCGCCGACGTGGGCCGGGGGCGCCCGGCTCTCGGAAAACACTGCAGCGTCCTCGGACCCAGGTCGCCTGATTTCAAGCCACGCGTCTTCCGAAGGTCTCCGCCTGGCCTGCCTGGAGCCTCTCGCCAGCCCCGCTCTTCGTGGTCAGACTGTCCAGCAGCTCTTGTGTCCTCTCTGTGGCCGAGCCCCCGGCCTGGGTTCCCGACCCTGTCCTTACCGTCCTCCCGCACACGTCCCCGAGCGTCCGGCTCCCTCGGCCTCTCCGTTCTCACCAGTCCCTTCGCGTGGGGCTGCTGGTCTACCTGGTGGGTGCCAGAGCCCGCCAGGCCACTGCCCTGTCTCCATCAGAACCTCCCCTGCCGGAGCTGCCTCCCCGCGCTGCCCAGCCGGCGGTGGAAACTTTTAGAGAACTTTCCCTTTTAGGAAAGAAGCCAGCCTGTGGCAATGCCACCCTTCTTTGCTTGCTCCGTCTTCAGTGAAACCAGAGGACAGATGGTCATCATCCTCCACGCTGAGAAAAAAGTCTCACCAACAATTAAAATTGAAATGACCAGCATGTAAAAATATCATCTCCCCAGAATTCCAAAATATAAAAGAAATAGCATTTCCCGGTCGCCGCAAAGCCGTCAGAGTCCTCTTTTTTTTTTAGAGCAGATCGAATAGCATCAGAAAGACACAGAACTTTAAGATGAAGGATGATAAGTGATTTCTTTGGTTTTTAACCAAGGGTGTTGAGGGGTAACGTAGCGTGTGTTCCCCCGCGGCAGGGCCTTGGGCCCGCGTCTTCAGAAGAGGCCCCCAGGAGCCCCGGGGCTCACTGCTATTTCCTGTTGCCAGACAAAGGGGTGCACAGAGGCGCCCCTGTGACCGATGTGCGGGGCAGCACCCCCAGCGAAACTTCAGGAGGCTCCCTGAGGATGGACGGTGCCTGCCGGGGACCCTGGACAGGTGCGCGCCAGTTTCGGATACGGACGCACGTGAAAGATCACGCCTGGTCAGGGAGCGTGTGTTAACTCATCCACTTTGCTAAAAAACATCATCGGGAAGCGGTGACCTTTCCGATGCCTTCACAAGCTGTGTTTTATGAAAACATAATAAATGCCACTAGATACGGTGGGACAGAAAACACAAAGATTCAACAAATTATACTTTGTAACACACACCGAAGACACACACGGACCGGACCGGTGTGTATAGCCACAGCTTTTTCTCATCAAGAACTTGACATTCAGAATATTCAGGAAATAGGACTGCCCTTTCAGCCTTCAAATTTTGATTTATTTTCCCGTGATGTCACATTTATGTAGCCTCGTATTAATGTCATACATCAGAAATGGGTTTCCATGAAAATAAAATCTCTTACTTGACTCTTGCTATCAAAATTCAGCACAAATCCCATTAAAAGAGTGAAATGTGAGGTTGTTGTCGATGCAGTAACAGCCCCGTATATTCAGAATTCTAGCGGCTGAAACCTATTCCGCTGCGATTTGCCGTCGTCCATTTTGTGGCTGAGCACGTACGAGCTGAGCTATCACGAGCTAGAAATTAAAGTACGTTTAAAGTGTAAGGAAATCGTAGGGTAAAGAAGAGAACGGGCCTACACATGTGTTGGGGAAATGCTCAAATTTTGACGGTTTGGTGAAAACCCAGTTTTCCATGATAGAAGTTACCCTTATTCCTGCTCATCTGGGTCCACTTGTGTCTAGATTGGTTTTCCTGAGGGTTTGTTTCTGAAGCAGCTTCTCCCACCCCCCACCAGGCTATTTTCAAGCCCAGTATGGTTATTTACTTTTAAATTCTCTGCCTTTTTCTATTTTTACACCCACTTCCTCAGGTTTCCAGACTTCACGGGGAGGCCGAAGGACCCGCAGCGGGAGCCCATCTCGGGACCAAGAGCCGTGGAGAAAGACAAGTCCTCCCAGGTGACAGGGAGGAGCGTGTCCTGGTGCTGGTACTCGGGGACCGTCCAGCTCAGAATATCAAGTAAGTGTAGCCATTTAATATTCCTTGGGACTGAACCGTCCTGTTGGCTGATAGCGAACACGAAAACGATGCTTCTGAAGCAGAGGGTGCCAATCTTGCAGATCTATTTTCCTGTCCTTAATGAGCACGAAGTGATTTTTTTTAGTTCCTGGTCCTGCACAACCAAGAGACGGTGGCATACAATTATCTCGCTGTCAGAAAGGACGCTTCTGTCGAAAATGAAGCCGACTTCCTGGAATAGTTGGCCCTTCTTTTAATTGATCTCTTTTTAGCTTTCACTTAAGCACATTCCTCATTTGGGGGGCTGCAGACAAGTGTTTATGGGGTCGAACGGGAAGGCGCCCGGCCCCGGGAGCGGCCGCAGCGGGCAGGGCCGACCATGGCACACGCGGCTCTCAGAGACCTGCTTCATGTGGCGAGGGGCCAGGTCAGCAGCGCCGACCCCCATCTCAGACCTTAGGACTCCCTGCTGTCCTCAGGGTGAGCCCTGGCCTGTTGCCGGATGCCCAGCGCCCTCCGGCCTGGCCCTCACCGGCCTCCGGCTTCCTCCCCTGCTTGGCGGGCTCAGCGCCCCTCCCTCTCGACCCGTAATCGACGTTTCTAGATCCTGAAGAGCGCGATGCTTCTCATCTCTGATTCTGTCTCTGTTTACTTCTCTGTCTATGTCTCTCCGCCTCTGCGTCTCTGCTCAGTCCTCCAGCTTCCCTTTCTGCCCCTGGCTTTGCACACACTGTGCCCTCTGCCCAGAATACGCTTCTCTCCCTCCGGGCCCGGCTAGCTCCTGTTCAGCCGCTGCACATCAGACTAAATACTGCTTCCCCTGGGAAGCCATCCTTGACCCTCTCTGAGGCCATCAGAGTATTGCTCATACTTCGTTATACTTATTTTACTATCTCCTTTGCTAGGCCATGCACTTCTGGTCCGCACATTATAGGCTTTGAGCCAAGCCCTGTCGACGGCCTGTTTCTGTAGAAGGGTTGTGTGGGAACATAGCCCGTTCGTCTGTGTGTTGTCTGCGGCTGCTTCGTGCTACGGTGGCTCAATGGCAGAGTTAAGTAGTTGTGACAGAGGCCCATGGCTCACGAATCCTAAAATATTTACTACTGGCCATTAACAGAAGAAGTTTACTGATCCCTGCTGTGAACAGTGGGGTCGGAGGCCCTGGTTCTAGTCCCTCATCGGAAGCATCTCGTAGTTCGCCTTTCCTGGACATTGCTGAATGAATGAATGAATGAATGAATGATGAGTACAGAGACAGAGAAGCAGAGCACTGGTAAAAGGTACTAGAGGAAATAGTTTACCTTTGCAGAAGATTCGCTGTGTAAAAACTATTGAGATCTGAAGCTCAGTGCTGCTCTTGCTGATGCTTCTACCACCTGTCGTGTGTTGGCATCACCGAAGCCACCTGTGGAGTAGCAGATCCGTCTCATTTCTCTCGCTTAGTCCTCTCACCATCCAATACGGTCGGTCCTACTGTCATATTCATTTTACAGAGCAATAAACAGAGTCCGAGAACGTTTCCGTGACTCGGCCGTGACCCCGCAGCTGAGATGCTGTCCATTGGGAGACGCCTTCTTCAGTCCATAAGCCTCCGAACGCACTGGCTGACTTGCCTCCTCAGGAGCTGTGTCTTTTGCTGCCTTTCGTTTTGGGGGAAGGCATATCTTTTCTTTGAGCAATTGGTTACATGTCTCGGTCAATAGTTGTTTTGCAGGAAATCAGGCTTCTGTACTGAAGTTGAATTTCCCATAAATCCCATTTAAGCTGCAGGTATAAGATACATTTTCAAAATAGTTATATTTGGACTAAAAATAATGTAAACCCAAGAATTGGACTGTTAAGAAAGAATTTTCTAAAATCAGGAACTGCATGGGAGGGGCTACCAAAAACCACCACAACCAAACAATGATTTCAATGACAGAACAATGCCACAGACCTCAGCGGCCAGTCTGAGAGGCGTTCAGTAGATGAAGGGCCCTCCTGCGTGTGCATGGTCTCGCAGTGGTGAGGGGTCCCAGATGCCAGGGACGCACTGCTCCACAGCGGGTTGTGAGCAGCATGGGTATCCCAGCAGAGCGTAGGTGGTACTCGGTGTAATAAATGTTATATTCTATGATGAGATGTGGGATACAATAATGTTTGAGTATTATTTTGGCCACCTTATAGCTAGTAACCCCTCAAAGTTGAAATTACATTTTAAGTCATTTACATCCAATACTTGACATTATAATTGATTTGTATTTTTTAGCCTTTTTTTCTTGATGCGTTGACCCTAAAACAAATCCACAGGTGGGAGGGGACTTAAACATATGATGAAAAGTCAGAGAAAACTTATATTTCTAAAATTTGATGAACTAGTTGGAAGAAGCAATATGTATAAATTGGGAAGAAGTTTATTTGGTTGAATGAAGAAGTTGTCAGCACAAATGGCAAAATTAAATGGGCTTAGTGTCCTGGCCAAAGTTAGAAGGGACTGAATTGAACATTTGTGGTAAAAATCTTCAGTTTACGTCTTGATACGGTTCTGTTAAAAGTTTAACTGCTTGAATTGTTAATCAAAAACCTACAAAAACAAAACCAGGACCACATGGCTCTACTTGTGAATTCTAACAAATGTTTAAAGAGGAATCGGCACCAATCTTTCTCAAACTCTTTCAGAAAATCGAAGAGAAAGGCATGCTCTCTAACTTATTCTGCAAGGCCAGCATTAGCCTGATACCAAAGACACGAAAAGAAAAGAGAAATACAGATCGATATGTCTTATGAATGAAGACACAAAGGTCCTCAACAGAACACCATCAAATTAAAGCCAGTAGCATATTAAAAGGAGTATGCATCATGACCAAACAGGATTCATTCCAGGAATGCAAGGATGGTTCCACATGCCAAAATCAATTAATGTAACACACCACAATAATAGAATGAAGGAAAAAAATACGATCATCTCAGGAGATGCGGGGAAAAAAAAACATTCGATGAAATCCAGCACCCTTTCCCGGTAACATAAAAGCAAAATAAGAAAAACTAAACAAAGTAGATATAAAAAGAACTTCCTCAACATAATAAGCAGCATTTATGAAAAACTCGCAGCTAATCATATCGTATTTAATGATGAAATACTGAAAGTTCACCCTGAGTTGAAGAACAAAACAAGAATATTCGCTTTTGCCATGTTTCCAGCGTTGTTCTAGCCAGAGCAATTAGGCAAGAAAAAGAAATAAGATCGCCAAATTATAAAGGAAAAAGTAAAACTGTGTTTATAGATTATATAAATAGTGCTGTTTCCGTCTCTAGCAACAAACTGTCTAAAAAACGAAATTAAGACATTTCCATTTACAGCAGCATCACACAGAGTAAAATGGGAATGAATTTTGACCATGGAGGTGTAATACTGAAAACTACAAACTATAGCTGAACAAAATTAAAGAAAACGTAAGTACTTAGAGAGGCACCCTGTGTTCGTGGGATGGAAGACGTAACATTGTTAAGGCGACAGGGTCCCCCAGAGCAATCTGTGGATTCATTTTAATCCCTATCAACATCTCAGTGGCTTTTGTAAAAATGGAAAAGGTGAACCTACAATTCACAAGGAAATTCAAGAAACCTAGAACATCCAACTCCATCTTGAAATGGAAGAACGAAGTTGAAAGACTCCCACTTTCTCGTTTCCAAACTTACTGTGATGCTACGGTGATCAGACCACCGTGGCCCTGGCGTGACGCAGACGCACATACGGTGGGCGAGACTGAGTGTGCGGGGGGACAGCATCCGCGGTCGACTTACTTCCAGCGAGCGTTCCACAATCATTCGATGGAGAAATAATGGTCTTTCCAACTAATGGTGCTGTGACAACTGGATGTCACCTGCAAAAGAATGAAGTCTGACCCCAGCTCACATCATATACAAAAATTAACTCAGAATGGTTCAGAGAACTAAATCTGAGAGGTGAACCATCGCTGACAGAAAGTGATGAAGATCTGCATAAATAGACATTCTGCGTTTATGGGTTGGAGGGCTTACTATTCTTGAGATAGATTATTAAAGTCTTAAACGGGTAAAAAGAAAACGGGTAAATTTTCATACCCTGGAATTTGGAAATAACTTTTTAAGTGTGACATCAAAGAGCATTAGAGTGAAAAAATAATCCAAAGAATGGAGAAACTTCACGCATCATATGTATGATAAGGGTCTAGTATCCAGAATATACAAAGAACACTTACAACTCAACAACAAAACGACTTAGACCCTAGTTAAAAAATAGGAAAGAGCTCGAATAAATGTTTCTCCATAGCAAATATACAAATGGCCAAAGAGCAGGTAAAGAGATGCTCAGCATCAACAGTCATCAAAGTCACGGTGATGACACCGCTGCACGCCCTCTGGGGGCGGGGAGCGGACCCTTAAAGCACATGGGACCTCCCTGCGGGGTGACGAAACAGCTCTGGCCCTGCGTGGTAGCAACGGTCACACAACCGTGTGAAGGCATTTAATGCCGCTGTGTTATATACCCTGAAGTGATTAAAATGATAAACGTTACGTTTCGTGTATGTTACCGCAATAAAAAGCTTAGCCGTAACTGCCAGTTTCTCCTAGCAACAAAATCAGTTTTTATTATGCAGCTTGACTATTTTATAATATTTTAAATACTTGGTTTTTTTTTTCTGATTAGAGAGGCAATATTCATTTACTTTTGAAGGTTTCAGACATAGGAAAGCACTAAGGGAAAAACGAAACGTGCCTCTATTCCTACCGCTGAAATGTAGCCACAGTGAATTTTTTAATATCGATCCTTCCGGTCTTTTTTGGCATGCGCACATGGGTGTGCACACACAATCATAGTCATTATTTTGAATTTTAAAAGACTGTTATTATGCAGTCCATACTGTGGGTTTGATGACAGCCAAATGGGCATCCAGTGCCTGTTTCCCCTCCTGCTGCCCCATGGGCTCTGTCCTGCTGTCGTCCCGTGCTCCCTGCACACCGTGAAGCGGCCGGACAGTATTCCGTCTTACAGTTGAAACATAATGTATTTAGCTGGTTTCGATTGTTGGAGGGACTCTAACATTTCAACATTTCAGAGCTGGAATACGCTAGAGACATAATCACATCCAGCTTCGTTCCCAAGCTTGATAGCTGCAAGCCTTAAACACATGGCATTGAAAACCCATTCAACATTTTGAAAACAGAGTTAATTGTTCACTTTCCAGCTGGATTCGGGTGTTGTGTGAGCGTTAGATTCAGCATTCAGGCATCTAAAAGATAGAAATCGTGGTGGGGAAGGTCGGCGTGCAGAGTGGGGTAGAGAACCAGCCAGGTGTAGAATAATGCCAGAGCATTCAAATGCTCTCCTGGATGGGTTTGTTTTCCTGAAACATAGATGTGGCAGACCACAAAATAGGTTCCATGGAAGCTGTCGAGGACAGTTCCGTCACGCGAAAGGGATAAAGCCTTGAGAGAGCCGCGCGTGGTCGAGAGCTGGCCGCGGCTCATGCTGCGGCAGCGCGTTGACTGACCCGCATCGCTGCTCACAGGACGAGAATGTGCCATCGCCGGCCACGCCGTGCCCAGCTTCCCAGTGTGTCCGGAGGCTCAGAAGCGGGCTTGAGAGGTCGTTCGTTACCCTTTTACTTCCATTGCGGCGGCATTCGGAGACATCAGGATGTCATCTAATGACGTCTTTCCATCCAGATGACTCACAGCAGGGTAAAAATGGAAATGTTCGTCTGGCAAGGACGGTAAGAAACACAACGCATATTCTGGACTCTGGAAAGTTGGCAGAGCAGATACGTGGGTTTCCTAAGACATCCCCTCATGATGGGCCAGGCTTTCCAAGCAAAGCCACTAACCTTTACTTGTCACAGAGGCATGTCCCTCAGGGGGCGACTTCTCAGTGGCTCCCTCTGTTGGCTTAGCGTGCAAACGAGGCCGCATTAATTGGTTAGGTTAGCTAATGTTAAGCTTTGATTTTAAGTCCGAATTAGATTGGTTTTGAGCAGGACCATTCCGTGACCTTCTTCTCTATTGTATTGAATGAATTTTTCTTATTGAGTTATAGGAAATTTTATATATCTCAGGCACCAATTCTTTTCCCATTACACACGTGACATGTCTTCCTCTTTCATTTGCCATTAAACTGTATTCCTGGTGTGCAGAAATTTAAAGATTTTGTCTGATCAAATGCACTTAATGTTTTAATTAGCAAGGCCTCTCCTCCCCAGTGTTCAAACATTTTTAATATCTCTTTGTATTTTATTCTTATGCTTATATCACGCCCCCTCCCACTTGGCAATGTCATCCTTCCTGAATCTCGTTTGCACGTGCGGTGTGGGCCGGGGCGAGGAGCCTGTTTCGTGATCACCGGCTCTATGGGCGTATGTTCTCCAGCGACAGGTGCGTCTCCAGGATGCATTTTCGGAATGAGTAGATAAGTATATGCTGTAAGGTCAAAACCCGTAATGCAGATAATTCTCGAAAGAAAGCTTCCTCTGCGTGCCTGGCCCAGGGAGCTTGCCCTAGGTCAGCAGGGAACGAGAAGGCCACTGGCCAGCACAGCCTCAAGAGCCAGAGCTTAGAAGCATCACGACACTCGCCCTTTGCAGGGGTGTGTGGTCTAGAATTTCAGCTATCCCGGCTTCACCCATCCTCTCTTTCGATGAGAGAGAGATTTTCTTTTGCCGGCCAAAGGCTCACAGTTCAAACTGGCATCTGTCAGCTGGGACACCATGTCCCTTTCCTAACCAGACCATGGACAGCAGGCAAAGAGCATCTTATAACACGGCTCCGGGTGATTAATACACACAGATGACTGGGTCATTCCGTGAGAACTAAACGTCATTGCAGCTTGAAAGCAGCGTTCTGCACACCTCGACCTCCGCTGGAGGTATCATCAATCACAGAAACTTTCTGCTGCTGTTTTAAGAGCCTTTCTTCCCAACACAGTAGCACGGGCAGGGGCAGCGAAGGACTAGAGGCGACTCCCCGAGGACGGGTTGGCCCATCCATGTCGCATGGATCGAGCACGCAGGGAGGTCCAGAGGGTGTTGTCGTGTAGACCGGGATGCTGCGTTTTGCACTTACCTCTGATGCAATTGACAAATTCTTGATGAACACGCTCCACGTAGCTCCGTGCCTGGAGAGCACACAAACCTTCTTGGGAACTTGTGGGAGCTATCTCCGAGTCTTCTGGTAAACTATAGGGAAGGCTGAATTTTCATAAAATTCCTCCTGAAGCCCCTTCTGCTTGTCTTCCTACCCTCCCGAAACGCACTCTTGTTCAACTCTGTTGTGAGTGCGAGTCACGTGCTGGACACATTGGTACATGATGAGAGGAGAGAGAGAGAGAGAGAGAGAGAGAGAGAGAGAGGGAGAGAGGGCGCCTAAAATATCTGTTTCAGAGGCTCTCCTTTGTTCTTCCTTTATCAGTGGGCGGCCAGATGGAAAACATCAAATACAGTTGGTGCAGGAAGCTCTGTGGCTGTCCAGGGTCCTGAATTGTGGCTTTTGCCAAACTGCAGATTGGACCACGCTCAGGTCTGGAGGCTCCTGTGCAGATGGAATTCCAGGATTTCAGAGGGTTCTTCTCGTACAAAAGGAGAAGACGGGGTGTTCTGGCAAAGCTACAGACAACTGCTTACAGCTACAGGCACCTGCGTGGCCCACTTGGTTATCATTAAACAAAGCCCTGTATCTTCCTTTTTTCCAAGTGAAGAGCCTGCCACAAGCCCAAAGGTATAATTAGGTATAAAGGAGAGCTCCACCTGCCTCCTCCATTGTGGTCACCATAACAGAGCTGGGGGGAAGAGAGCTCAGGCTGGCTGGGGCCACCTACTGGCTTCGACTTGGCAGCTCCACCCTCATTGTGAGAACCTTGCCATGGGGTAGCAGATGGGCCTGGGGCTGGAGTGGCCAAGAGCGTCCGCCCCTGCGTCCAGAGCATTTGTAGACGGCGAGTACCTAATTCACAGTGTCACATGGTTTGCCTTCCACGGCCTCAGCGCCTCGGTGAAGGCGGGGGCTGTCTGGACCAGCTTCAGAATTTACAAAGTGGAGCGTCTGGCCATGAAGCCCGCCCAGAGAGCCGAGGGGATGTTCTATAAGGTGCGTCGACAGCTAGCCACATAGGAGGCCCGTCTGCCAGGGTCCTGGAGAAGCCCTTTGGCTGAGCCTGCAGGACGTAGCTCTGGGACACAGTGACATGTCCCCTGGTAGCCTGAGTGACAGGGAGCTGCAGACCGAACGCTGCCCGACAGCCAAGTGACACTGTTTAGCAGACTCAGAGCACAAAGTAACCGCAAGGGCAGGGGCATCGGCAACGATGCCGACATCTGCATAGTGTGCCCTGCCCGCCAGGCCCTGTGCTCCCGTGGCTGTAACCTGTCCCGACCTGCCCGTTAGTCTTAAAGACACCGCTGTATCATTATCAAGCCCCTTCGGTAGATGAGACGGAGGCTCAGAGCGGCCAGGTCGCTGCCCCGAGTCACACAGAAGTAAAGGCGACAGGACCCTAACCAAGGCTGTCTGACCTCAGATCTATGTTGCAGATAAAGATATTGATCACAGTCTTTAAAAATAAGTAAAGATAGCGAGAAAACAAAGACCCCTCCGGCCCCCGCATTTCCAGTGTGAATCCTCTCCCATCCCCACCCCGCCGCCAGCAGCCCTGACACTGGCTGGCCGGACAGAACCTGCTTTGGTGACTGTGAATCTCAACCTGCTGCTCAGCCCTGGGAAGCTGCTTGCTTTTATTCCCTGGAATTGCACTGGGTATAAAGCCATAGAAAACGAAGCTTCTCCTGATCCGTTTATTCCCCAAATATCTGGTTCCTTCTCCGCTGGGGCCCGGCCCACCCCTTCTCCTCCTCCTCCCCCTCAGCACTGGTCGTCAGGCTGGAAATCGACCGTGCCCTGTCATCTCCCCGCCGACCGTTCCACTGGCGAAGGGGGCGGCTGAGCAGGCAGCGTGTGCAGCTTGAAAAACCGCAGACGAGGGAAAATGACAGCACTTCTTTGCAGATGCGACTTAAATGTCCCTCTTCCTCCGCCGTGAGCCTCCCTGGGTGGCTTGTTGTTTTTACGATAACAGGTTAGCTAGAAAATAGGAGTGTATGTGTGTGCATGTGTGTGTGTGTGCGTGCATGCATGTGTGCGTGTGCATGTGTGCGCACACACGTGCACAGCTCCCTGGTTGCTCAGCTACAAAAGATGGAAATGTTCTGTTTGTGGCTGCAAAGTCTTTTTAAAAAATTATTTAGCGTGCCTAACTCCCCAGCTTACAGCCTGCAGGTGCAGGAAGACCCCGCCCACCCGCGGTCCGTCCTCAGCAGGGTGTTCTCAGTGAAAAGGGTGCAGGCGTTTCCTTCAAAAGGTTAGGTGCTGATTTGCATGTCACTTACATGTACTTAGCATATTGATTGCTGATTTCCAGTCTGAATGATGAGCACGCAGCCTCCAGAGCTGCCTCCTGTTCTGTTCCCGCCTCTCTGCCGTGGACAGCGGGTGGAGTTTTCGACCTCAGACCCCAACACGCTGTTTGGGGGCTGCGCCTTGAGCTGGGGCGCTCTTGCAGGCTGGTGACGGGTACCGAGGCCCGGAGGAGGCGGTGATCAGTTTCAGGCAAGCCCGCCATCTGTCAGCTCGGGCCGCCGTGTAGAACACCGTGGACTCAAATGGCAGACGTTCGTTCCTTGGTGTTCGGGAGGCCGGAAGTCCGAGGTCAGGCTTAGGACGGGCGACACCCCCCTTCCTGGCTCGTGGTGGCCATCTGCCTGTGCCCTCACACGGCCTTTTCTCTGTGTGTGCGTTCCTGGAGTCTTTTTCTCGTTTGGCGAGGACACCAGTCTTACTGGACCGGGCCCCACCGACATGATCTCACTAAATTAACTTAGTTCTCTCCTGAGAGGCTCTGTCTCCAGATATAGTGGCACCTGTGAGCTTTGGGGTGGCGGGGGGGGGGTCAGTCTCCACCACGTCGCCGCACGTTCTGTGTGAGCTGAAGGGCACACTGCCCCGCACCAGCAGGAAGGGGTACCCGCTCAGAAGGCTCACGTGCCAGAGGCGGGGGAGGGGCGCCGAGCGTCATGTCCGAATCGCCACACGTCCTTTCTGCGTTCTCAAGGACACGCACAGCCCGCGTCTGCTGAGACGGCCGCCGTCGCCCTCGGCCCTCCTCCGGGCGGGGGCTGCCTTCGCCTGGCTCAGGTCACCGGTCTGCCTGCACCCCGCCCACACGTGACGGGCCATTTGTTAGTTTTCGTATGCGACCGTCCCAGCCTTCCTCACGGACCCCCATTTGCTGTGGAATAAGGGAGCGAGTTGTCGCCCAGCCCGTTCAGCTTAGTCTCAAGGACTATTTTCAGTACTCAGTTAAGGGCGGTAACATTCTGCCTGTTCACATGAAGACTCGGACGTTCAGATGTGGGTCACCTTTGTTCATTACTTTCCACATGAGAGGTCGGTATAGAGGGACAGGTTCTCATATGTCACAGAGAACAAGAGGCCCTAGGCTGCAAAGGCGTCGTCTCTTCAGGGGTCTGTAGCGATGGCCCTCGTCACGCTGCTGTCTTTGACGATGCCTTCCTGCCCGGGGACGAGTCTCAAGGTGCTCTCACTACACTACCCGTGGCCACCTGTGGTGGCTCGTGCTCCCCTTTTAAACGCAGTTTCTTTCTCAGAGTCTCACTCATCTGAGACCCAGGAGTGTCTTGTTACGAATCCTACAGGACTGGGGGATTCTTCAGCGACAGGGGACCGTCCCCAGTCCTTCAGTCACACTGTTTCCCCTCGAGTAAGCGATGCCTTGGTGGGTGGCACTTGGTCGGTGGGCTCACGAAGCTCCCTGGAGAAGTGACAATCCTCGATTCAGAGTCGCCAGTATCTGACGCTCCCCTGGAACCCCAGTCTGCTTTCACTCACAGCCTTTGAAGCAGCTCAGCCGGCTCGAACTAGAGCGATTAAAAGCTGAGTTTCGGCCGCTGTTCGTCCCTTACTGCAGATTAGGGGTTGTGCAGCCTGTTAGCCCCGCGCCTCGTGGAATGGAACGTGAGCGAGTGGGGAGGCTTCTCGGCTTCTCCCCGCACGCCCCAGGGAGCTAATCGGCCCCCGCCCTTGACAGTCTATCCAGGCGCAGGCCCCAAGTCCGCAGCATCTCGCTACGCCTTTAGCAGGCAGGCGGCCATCACTCAAGGATGAAGAGATGAGAGAG
>NW_006442491.1:38828199-38831398 GCF_000325575.1 Pteropus alecto
AAAGAGGA
Organism: Pteropus alecto; assembly: GCF_000325575.1. Lineage (NCBI taxonomy): Eukaryota > Metazoa > Chordata > Mammalia > Chiroptera > Pteropodidae > Pteropus > Pteropus alecto. Next base: position 38,828,208 of record NW_006442491.1, read on the forward strand.
AGATGGCTCTAGAACGAAAGCCAAACAGGAGTCGCCCCGTTAACAGCGACTCAGCACGTGCTCGTGTCCCCACCCCTGTGACGGGGGGGCCCCAGCATCTCGTTCTCTTCCTAACGCGGCCGGCACGGGGTCGGGGTCAGTGCTCACCTCTGCGCTTACCAGCAAATGTATTTAACTCGGATGTAACACAGCCAGGAGGGTGATTCCTCCAGACGGCAATTCAAGCAACCGGTCGGGGGACGGATTACGCTCCTGGTCGCTCAGAGACCAGCAGGTCTGCAGGTGGCAGGGGTCCTGCCTGCAGCCTGGGTCCCCGGACGCTGCGCCTCCCCCCCATTTCCGCATTAGTTCTGGGGCGACGGGGTGTGCAGCAAGGTGAGCTTGGGGTGTTTCCCCAGGCCCAGCTGTCTTCCCGTCAGGCGCAGGCTCGCGGTGGCCAAAGCGCTCGGGTGCCCGGGCCAGACTTCAGCCCGACGAAGGCTGCGGCTCCGCCAGTCCCCTCCCTCCTTGGTGCTGACGGCGACGACTTTTATATGTGTTTTCATCGTCTTTCTCTTGAGAGATAAATTTTGTGGCCTGCCATTGAATCTGCTTCCCAAAATGGAGCTCGGAGATTTTATCTGAGATGAACCATCGTGTGAATAAAGATAGATGCTGTTTTTTAATCCGGGAACATTCCATTTGGAACCTTTTTTTGAAAGTCAACATTAACGGTGCCATCATTCAAAGGATATGGACGTTTGGGGAAAATTTACGTTCGACTATGACTGTGAACCTTTGCCAGCCCTGGTAATAATGGGGTTCTCTCTGCAAACGACAGTGGCGCTGCACGTGACACATGATCTGGGACCGCGGTCCCCAAACCAGGCCCCGTCTCCATCGTCCAGGCCCCTCGCGGGGAGCTGTGGCGCTGCTGCCCTCGCGAGCTGGAACCTCTCACGTCGTATCACAGGAGTGAGCTCTTACCTGAGAAAAATGAAGGCCATTCGTGGTCTATGCGTCGGTGGCACTGAACTCCACAGGGACGAGGAAGTGAGGCTGGGTCGCCTGGGAGCCCGCTGACCTCGGCCCGTTTGGAAACAGTGGAGGGGAAGCTGGGCCGGGAGCCCAGAGCCCGAGGGGGCTGGTTGAAGGTCGTGGCGTCGTGGTCACCGTGGGCTGTCTGCCCGTTGAAAGCAGCTCATAACCACACGTGGCAAAACCCGAGGCGTGTCGCGGTGGGTCTTGGCGCGTCCATTTGACAAACGCTATTCCATGGAATGGGATCGTTGCCTCGGCCGGGGCCGCACCACAGCGCCCTGAGTGCGGAGCCACCCCCGGGAGTCACCCCCGGCCAGTGAGTCCCACAGCAGGTGCGCTGTAGCCCCACGTGCATCGTGGGTGCCAGGTGATTTCAACACACCCGGGAGAAAATGCACCTGAACGTTATGTTTGCGTGATGCGTAACACACTCCTCCACCCACGCCCTGGGACGCGGCAGCTCCGGCGGACTCGGCGAGCAACCAGCAATGCCCCCGAAACGGTGCTCGTCCAGGAAAAGTAGCAGAAGCACAGGCATCCTTGTCTCAGGCCGGTCAGTGGACTTCCGGTTCTCCATGACAACGGCATGGGGGGGCGGGGCTCGGAGCCCAGCACACCAAGACAACTGTGTTGATGGACACTTTGCTGACTCTCCCTTCTTCCCGGGCCCTCCCAGTGGACAGCCATCCTGCGAATTGCTCAAACCTATGTGGTTTTCTGTGAGCGTGTGGCATCCCCCCAAAGGGCTGAAGCTGACCAAGGATTCAAATTTACTAGAATTCGATCTGGAAAATGGATCGGTTTTAAGTTCGCACAGCAGGGGAGCGAGGCGGGCGGGCCTTACTGTCCGAGGCGAAGACTTGGACAGAAATGTGTTTTGAAAGCGAAGAGTCGTGTTAGTAGCTGTGGCAGGAAAGGAAGCGGGTTCTGTAAACACGAGTCGTTGACTTCACTCAAAACCCGGGGCCGACACGGGGGCCGGGCCAGTTGAGGAAGAAGCGCAACTCAGCCTTGACCTTCACAGCGCTCCCGATTTGGCTGGGGCAGCTGTGCAGGGGAGGAGCCACCTGACTGCACTTCGGGGTGGGGGCCGAGCCCCGGGCCTGGAGGGAGCCTCTGGCGGGAGGAGCAGGAAGGAGCCCAGGAATGTGGCCCACGGAGCCACCGAGAGCACTTCTGGGGGTGTCCGCAGAAGGGGACGCCACCTCAGCAGCAGCGAGCAGGGTGCAGACGGGGATGTGGGGCCCCTACTGCTCCTTCGGAGCCTGGCTGTGGGGGCGGCAGGTCTGGAGGACACTGACTTATAAGCTGGGGACATCCAGGAGAGGCGTGTCTCTTTCTTTAGAATCGTCGCTAGCCGCCTGATGATACTTCTCCGAGGCGCGTGTCGGGTGAGGACTCGGCGTGCGGATGGGTGCGGAGCTCGCGGCTGGAACGAGGCGACGTAGCGTGACCGTCTCGCGGCCCCTGGGTGGCGCAGAGGGAAGGCGCTCTCCTCTGGCCGCCTCCGTCTGCCTGTCGGGTTCCCCTCCCTGAGCTGTAAGTCGGTGCTTCTCTCAAAACAGTGAACGGGGAACAATTCCAGAAAGACCGGCTCTCGAGCCCGGCCCCACCCCTGGCCCCTGGCCCCACGCGAGGCTCCTTAGACTGATTCGCGTTTAGGAAGCAGAGGACGGCCTGGCCACTAGAAGCGGACGTCGGTGTTGTCTGTTTGTGACGCGTTCTGAGCGTCGGCAGCACTAAGTTGTTCCTCCTCTTGATACTGTGCTGCGGATCCCGGCCAGACGGGCTGCCGGCTGCGAGGTGCCGGGCACGGCTGCCTTCGCGGGGCTGGAGGCCTCGGGCCTCTGGATGATGCATTTCTCCTGGGAAAAGGCTCTGGCGGGGCGGGTACAAGGGGACTGTGCTATGCTCGTGTGAAGGGATGCCAGAAACGTATCGGAACCACAACAACAACAATAACAAACCCAGCATCACACGTTCTGCTCAAGTTACTGACAGCTTGTCACGGGGAAATAAAACACTGATATTCACTCTGAGGACTTAATTTAAAATGACTTAGTTGGAGGAAGCCGGCACTTGCTTTGAACCACCTGCAAGCCAGACACGGAGCTCGGAGCTCGACGCTGGAGATGGCCTGCTGATGGCCTGCGGCCACCCCCTCCCAACCC
>NW_006442491.1:38831466-38834777 GCF_000325575.1 Pteropus alecto
CTTTCCCAGCACAGCCTGCGTCCCTGAGTCCATCCCTCACCCTGGAGGTCCATGGGCCCTGGGGCAGCTGGCCGCCGGGGCTCCCCCAGGGGCTGGGTTTGGGGGTGCAGGTCACCCACCTGCAAGCGTGCGCAGGTATTCTGCAGGCGAGAAGCCTCTTGAGTGTTGGCGGGTGAGGAGAGCCGCAAGCCCGCTCGTCCTCGGAGTCACGTGTCAGGGCTTGGGGCAGCAGCCCTTCTGCTGGCGGAGGAGGCCAGCTCGGGGGCTGCAGGGACCGGGCTGGCGTCGCAGGAGAAGCCCGCGCTGAAGCTCGCCCTCCTGCTGGACTTCCAGGAGGAGGGGTCCGGTGACTCCCCCGGCCCTCCAGCCCCCTCGGGAGGCGTTCTGTTACTCAGAGCCAAGAGCCACAGGAGGTCGAGAGCTTCAGAGATGGTTCTTGTTACTCACACTGCGGCAGCCCGGCCAGGGCGCATCCCGGGGTGCAGGCCCAGCCCCCTGGGAATCTCCAGCTGTAATGGCCGCTTAACACGTTGACTGCCCCACGAAGCCTGGAGTCATCGCCTGCAAAAGGTCAGCCTGAAGCCAGGGCATAATGACCACCTCTGCGAGATAATTAGTTACTTTCCTTCGATTACAGTTGGAAAACTCACAGAGCAGAACATTTGTCTCCATTAACATCCCGTGAGAGGCATCTTCAGAGCAATAATTGCTCCCCAAGGCGGGTAGACTGATTTGGGGGCCCCTCGACTGGTTGGGACTGACACGGTGGTTTCTCTGTGATCAAGAAGGGGCTTATGGTCACCCCATGAGAGCTGATTTTGGCTCTGAGAGGATGCGGGGCTGGAGGGCCTCAGGGAGCTGTGTGCCGCCTCCCGGGATGCAGATCAGCACCACGCACTGTCTGCGCTGCCGGCCAGGGCCTCGGACGTCCAGCCCTGGACAGCAGCTGAGGCCTGGCGCCCAATGTGCCCGGCAGCAGCGAACGATTCGCACAGATGTTTCTGTCGGTTTGTGACTGCTACTCCAGCGGGAGCCTGGCGACCTCGCTTACAAAGCGAAGGCTGTCCTTGAGTCGGTGCAGGCAGTTAGGCCTCAGACACCCAGATCCTTGGTGCGGAGGCCGATGGCGTGGGCAGGGCTGGGAGGGAGACAGTCACTTGGCAGTCCCCGGACGGAACATCTTCGTGAGGGACCTCTGTTTCTGTCACTTGCATGTGGAGAACCCTGGGTGGCTTCCTGGTGGGAGACGCCCCTCCCCAGCAGGCGGTGACACAGTCTGCAGCTGCAGCACGTGGCCTGTGGCCCTCGGGCTGAGGCCCCTCCGACCACAAGCCACTTGCTAACCTGTCATGACCGTGCATGTTTTGTTCACACCCACAGCACTGAGTATCTCTCCCTCTGATCGTATAAATAATTCATGCCATTATTTAAAAAAATACAACAACACGTAAAAACAATATGAAGAAAGTAAACATCTCCCGAGTCCCCATCTCCTCAGTCCAAACCCGGCCACAACTGTGGTGATTACATTTTTCCATGCAAGTCTTTAAGCACAGAGGACACACATGCCACCTCCCCTCACGTCTCTCGTTTCTACTGCAGGGCGGCCTGAGCAGTGTATTCATTTAGGAACCCTGCCAAGTCCATTAGCGAGAGAGAAGAGTTTTAAAAAATGATTGCATACTGATCTTTGTGTGGATATACCATAATTTAGCAACCTTTGCCCTAATAATGGACATCTACTTTGTTTCTGGTCAATTTTTTCTTGGGCGGGCCATGCGACAGTACTAGGATACATTTTTGTATTTATAAATCCTCATGCGCCAGATCATTCTTTAAATTCCCAGAGAAGCCTGGCTCCTGGGCGCTGATGGGAAAGGCAGATGGCTTTTTTATAGCACTTATTTCATGACAAAAGCGATCTGCAATCCCACTGCCACCTGGATCCGCAGAAGAGTTTGTTCCCATTGCTCTGAAGACACTTGGGGTGCTGGATCATCTCTCCGCGAGCAGGCCGCCCTCGGTATCGGCGGCCTCCAGCTGTTTGCGGGAGCCCAGGAGGGAGCAGCCGATGGATGTGCTGCCGAGCAGGTGGAAGCCGCGTCCCCAGGGCCCCCCTGGGTGCCCAGCCCCTGTGGTCCTCTGCCTGGGGTCCTCTCCCGGAGCACGACGAGCTCCGACCTCTCCGGCAGTTAGCCCGCCCTGGGAAACATCATGTCCTGGGCCGGGAGGAAGCAGAGGCCCATCTCCAGACATTTGCATACTCAGCAGATGGAAGGGGGAAGCGTCTCAGACAGAGGAGCGAGGAGCTGGGGCCGGGCTAGAGGAAGCACATTTCGGTTGGGTAGAAAAGGCAGGTGCCTGTCTCCTCTCTAGAAAGAATTTCAGGTGCAGGCTTCTGATTCCGGGCGCAGGCGGCAGGGCTAAGTGTCTTGCGTTTGGGTGGGAGGCAACATTTAGATAGTCTTAACTCAGGACAGGTGTCAGGCGCCGGCAGAATGAGGCCCCTAGACATGGCCTGCACATCGGAAGTTGGGGAGGCCCGGACGAGATGTTGTATTTGGAGCTGGGTAGAGTCCAGACAGCCTGGTTGGCCGAAGGCCAGGTGCTGAGCAAGGGCTTCTAGAAATTCCAGGGCAGGGTGTTTTCGGGCGCATTAGGCATCTCCCGCGAGTTCCGCTTACTCTGGCCCAACAGCCCATCTTTGCTTCCCTGGAGGCCCTCTCTCCCCGTGACCCCCACCCAGCCCCGCTCTGAGAGCGACGCTTTCAGGGGCCCGGGGCCTGTTCGCAGGAAGGCGATCAGCAACTTCACGTCCAGGCAGGAAATGCTGAAGATGACGGAGCTTTGGCAGGGATGTTGTTTTCCACTCTCAGAAGCCCGAAAGGCGTTTTAACACTAAACTCGCGTGCAGCGTTCCCGCGGATGATATATAACTCCATTTACTGCTGTGATCTGGGTAGCAAAATGAATACTCCATCATTGTACTATGAATAGTAAATTAACCCAGATAAAAGTGTTCTACATCCAATCAAAGCCATTAAGTAACTAGGAGACTAAGATTGGTGAGGACATTTCGGAGGCAATTATAACTAATGAATACATTAACTTCAAGAGGGCGGGTGGTTTCAGAGGCTTTCTGGTCTCTCCAAATAAAATTAGGGTAGGTGGGAAGGAAGCTGAAATAATTTCGTAAAAAGGACAGATTTATTGATCTTCACAGGGCCATTTAGAAGGGAAGACGAGCGCTCGGGGGAGACTCGGGAGTATTAGGGATCAGCCTGATCGGTCAAGAGAATGGGGGGGCCCTC
>NW_006442491.1:38834865-38846984 GCF_000325575.1 Pteropus alecto
CTCTTTATCTGAGAAACACCACTCGTTATTTTAAATGTAACATTACTACATACTAATTGCGAGCAGCATGGAAAACACACAGCGAAAAATGCAAAATAAAAGCAAAACCGATCTGGGACCGTGTCGTCCGCAGGCGGCCATTATGAACATTTTGGTGTGACTAGTTTTTCTCTATCTGTATAGGTTTCACGTTTGGAGATAGTTTTAGATCGTCCTGTTTACTTAAGAATAATGGCTTTACTATTTTGGTGAAAACAGTACAACTTATATAAAATTCGAGCCATGCAGAAAAATTCAAAGAAAGATAGTAAAAACCACGACCTGACTCTCACCCGCCGGAAGAGAATCACCCAGACTGAGGATCTCCTCTGGCATCTGCGCCGATGAGAGAAATAACTCAATTACTTTCTGCAGAAAAGGGGTGATTCCGGGCATGCTATTTTAATGCGAAAAAAAAAAAAAGTGTCCTTTTCTTAAATTTAATATAAGAAAAAAAGCACAAATGGAACCGAAGAGATGGCCGGAGCCCTGGGAACTGTCTCCAGGGGCCGCACGGGTGCCGGGAAATCTGCCCGTTCCCCGACCTGCCTTCCGAGCAGCCCGCCAGCCCCTTCCCTCACTTCGGCACGTCCGTCCCCTGAGCCTGAGGCACGTCCCCTGAGCCTGAGGCACGTCCCCTGAGCCTGGAGGCCGAAGCCACACACCGTGGTGGCCTGACACCAGCAAGCCCTCGGCTCCCGGCCATGGAGATGCTCCGCCCACTCGCCAGGTCACCCGCTGTTCATGGCAGTCTCAGCTTCGGCCATCGACCCGGCCCTGCCCAGCCGAGGGAAAAAGGGGGGCACCCCAACACCACACAGAACACGGCTTCCAGGAGCTGGGCAGCCACGCGCACGAGCGAGCGGGTCACGCGTTTTAAAAACAAACGCGGGCACCTGAGCGTGACGTTCCATTCGGGCGGCCGGTGGAAACGCCCAGCCTGTCCTTGCCACGTGGGCACTGGGCTCCGGTGTGAGCACGTCGTCACATTTTCCAAGAGGAGCCAGACACCTACGTTTTTTAAGTGAAATCTCCTTGTTTCCATTTGTTAACAGTAAATTAAAAAATTAAACACACTAAAGCCAACAAAGCAGCCAGGTTTGTCCTGCCACTCCAAACGTCATTTAGTGCCGTTGGGGACAGTTCAGGCGGAGTGTGCCAGCTGAGCGGTGGGGAATTTTTAGTGAGAGTACACCGAGCCGCGTTTGGGGTATATTCATTATAAAAATGTGCGCCTCGTTTATCTGAGGCTCCGGTTTGGCCGGGCGGCGGCCCTTCTCTCGGGACTGTGCGGGCCCCGCCTTCTGCCTCCGTCTCCCGGTCGGTCCAGATTTCGAGTGTTCGGCTGCTCAGCATCATGCTCGTGTGCTGCTCCGTTTCCTGTTCCGTGGACAATGAACGTTTCCTCCGTACTCCTCCTGTTCCTTATTTCCGTTTGTTCTGAGCGGGTTTGGGGCTGTGGTGGCGTGAAGACACGTCTTCCCGCGTCCTCGACGGGCACTGTCTGTAGCCTGCTTTTCCATTTAACGTCATATTATGCGAATTTCCTCACCATCCGGTATTTTTCAGATACATTCTCCCTGGCCGCCTGCAGGCCCCACTGTGACTTTTCCAGCCTGTCTCAGGTGAAGTTCAATGATAGTTCATGCCCAGAAATCCTGCGCGCAAATCTGTGATGGAGACGCAGCGTTTACCTGGAGAACCCACGCGGCCTCCTGTTTGGTCAGCAGGAGAAGAGGGGGAGGCCCCCGCCTTCCAGTGTCTCAGCACTCACCCCAGAGCTCTAGAAACTTCCAGTGGGCTCCGTCAGCTTTACCTTAAACGTACTGGTGAGAGGTTTCTTTCTTTCCCCCCAGAGTCTTCTGGGAGTCGCTGAGATTAACTGGGTCTCTGGGGGCTGCTGATGAGCTCGGTAATGGCGTTTTCTCTCGCGGCGAGCCGCCCCCCTGCCCAGCCCGGCTGATGAGCAGCAGCCTTCTCCAGGCCCTTCCTCCCCGGTGGGGCCGATTCTCAGGTAATTAAGCCGCATTGTGAAGAAACGTCCTGATACATTGGCTTCTTTGGGGTTTGACAATATGATGAAAAGTACTAGTCTTTCCTTAACAGTTTGCTGCAAAGAACGCTGACACTGCATTGGCATCTCCGGTCACGTGAGAGACAACGGGGCATTCGCAGCCCGGAAGGCGGTGCCGCCGCATCCTGTGTGTGTGCGGCGTCCATGTCCGGGTGACCCGCAGTCGCACCGGCTCCTTCGGGTGTGCAGTGGGCACTGAGCCCACGCACCACTTCCCAGGACAACCAAACCCACGAATGAGGTGGGCGGCGTTTGCCCGTTTTCATGGCAGGAAGCCTGTGACGGCTCCGGTCCCTTATCTATGTTATTCTTCCGTACATAGTCGAACAAGTGTGGCAGAATTCACGACTTCTGTCTTCAGTTTTACAATCACGCTTCAGAAGCAGTAGCTGTTTTCCCTTTTATAGCTGTTGTTTTCAGTTCTGTAGTTCCTGGCTTTGATCGCAACTTTTCTGAACTTAAGAATTCAGTTATGTAGAAAAAGGAGGCCGTTTGTTCAGCTTTTCGGACGGCCTCGGGCCGGTTTTTCTCTTCTTCATAGAGAGGGACAGACTGGCCTGTTCGTCTTCACCTAGTATGGACGGCGTCCGCCGGACAGAACGCGTGTCCCTGGACGCTCACGGCCCGCTGGACAGATTCTAGGGTTTCTCTTTGCTTCAGCAGTTTGGCCCCTTTCCAGTCATTTCTGGCAAGGATGGAAAGAAAGAAAGAGGAAGGAAGGAAAGGAGGGAGGGAGGGAGGGTAGGAGGGAGGAAAGAAGGATCCTGTACTGCCTTCAATGAAGGGCCACTCGTGCAGGACGCGGCCGTGTTATTCCCGAGTGGCTGGTGGGCGTGGCAGATGCTCAGAACATCACTTAAGGTTTCGTCGCTCGGAGGAATGAGATGCGCAGTGACTGCAATGCCCATCGATCCAGGTGTGACTTCCACATGGGGCCGCTCACCTCTGGGGACAGAGAGACAATCGACGGCCACATTTCTCAAGTGCCCCGTGGGGAGAGACCACCGTAAAGAGAGAGGCGAGACCACCGTAAAGAGAGAGGAGAGACCACCGTAAAGAGAGAGGAGAGACCACCGTAAAGAGAGAGGAGAGACCACCGTAAAGAGAGAGGCGAGACCACCGTAAAGAGAGAGGCGAGCCCGCAGAGGCTTCTCTCCCGCAGGACTCTGGCCCTGCGGTCTTCACGCCGGCGGGGATGCAGCTCGGTTCTCGGATGTGTTTGAGTCAGCGTGGCCGTTGGCAAAAGCGTGTTTGGACTTGTAAAGAATTCGAGTTTGAGATCGAATCCGTGGGCGAGGAGGACAGCGGAACGCTAAGTGATCGTGTTTACAATCACGCTTCAGAAGCAGTAGCTGTTTTCCTGTAATTTTTTTTTTTTTTGCCAGCGTGGTTCCTGTGACTTTTGCTGGCGTCATGTTTCCAACGACTTGCCGCGTGCGGCGTCTCCACTCGCATAATTACAGGACTCGCCGTTGGAGAGGGAAGATTGTTCTAGTTCCCTCAGACGTCCTGCCCGTGAAATCGGAGATCGTCTTTCTTTTTCTAAGTCCTTTCTTCCTTTGTTGAGTCAAATGATGCTACAATTTCAAAGGCAGCAGAACCAGGGCACGAAATTAAAATATATATACACACAGCAGGCCTCCTTATCTGTGCTTTCCGTGGCTTCAGTTACCCGTGATCAGTTGGGGTCCAAAAAAGGTTCAATGGAAAACTCCAAAAAGAGCCAGTCCATAGGTTTCAAGTTGCAGGCCGCCTGAGGAGTGTGGTGACACCTTATGCTGCCCGCTCCGTCCCGGACAGGACGTGAAGCATCCGTCTGTCCGGCACCTCCACGCTGTATGCTCCGCCTGCCCGTTCGTGTCTTAGTGGCCGTCTGGGCTCCGAGATGGACAGCTGAGGTATGGCAAGGCTTCGGCTCAAGCCGCTCTTATTGTACTTAATGATGGCCCCGAGTGCCAAGGCGCTTCAGCCTTCATCACAGGCGCGTGCGTGTCCATGTGCGTGCGTCGTCGGCACAGGGTTCGGTGCCATCTGTGGCTCAGGCATCCGCTGGGGTCTTGGGACGCGTTCTCCGTGAACTACAGTCATTTTTTAAATGTAAACAAGAGCTTTCTTCTATGTGAAATCATGCTTACGTTTCATTCTACTTACAAAGGGGCCCCCTTTAGTCTCCTGACTTTCCTCTCCTCAGGGAAAGGGCTGCTGTCCCGTTGGCTACTTGGTCCCTTAAGTCTAAACCGACACACGTCATGTCCATTGGCGTCTCTGGTTGTCAGATGGCCAGGCCATGGGAAGACTTCACATTAGAATGCAGAGGTGAGCCTGGTCGCCTGTGAGGAAACTTATCCAATCTTTATTACGTCGAAAATGGGGGAAAAGAGCCATTGATTTCCGAACGACACCGTCTTGATGGTCAGGCGTGTGTCACTGGGCGAGCTCGGCACGGGCGCCAGCACCCACCTGGCCGTGCTGTCTGTGCTGACCGCGCTCGGTTCTCCTTGGGCGTTCAGATCGATCCCCCGGCCGCCCCCCACCCCCAGCCTCTATCAGAAACAAACAAACATCTGCTGAAAGCGTCCTGTGGAAAAGAAGGCCGTGGCTTCCTCTGACTGGGGCGCTGCCGGGGCGTTGAGGAACCGCTGATTCCCCACGGGAGGACCGTGCGGAGCGCGCTCTGTGGTTCGCTGGGGACGGCTCCCTGAGGCTCAGGTCCGCCTCGTTTTCCTTCACCCCGCTCTCGGCTCCTCCTCCCGCTTCTAAGTTCCTGCGGCCCCTGAAGTCAGAGCGAGCCCGCCGCGGGGAAGGGCACGCACACCCCCAGGACGCGCGCGGGGCCTCCACGCGGGCCTCTTAACGCCCGCCGTGTGAGTGGCTTACGCCGCGTTCGAACACGGTCAGGGAGCTATTGGGGCTGTATTTACTCTCTCTCCTCTGAGGGCAGCTGACCATGGTGCCCCTTCTGTGAAAGGTGCTAAGGAAATGCGGGGGACACAGCAGGTGTCGATAACTGTGCCTCGACCTGGGGACAGGCAGAGAAATGGGGCGATTTCAAAGGTGGCCCATGAAACCTGGAGGCCTCGCGATGTGTCTGTAGATCGAGCTGTCATTTTCCAAAGCAAATTGAGAGCAGAGCGGATGACGCAGGCGCGAAGCCGCGTAAGCTCGATGCTGCGCGAGCGGCATTTCTGGGCATCTCCCCGCGCCTCCGAATGCGCCACTTCACGGGCCGTGACCAAACGCCGAGCCAGGCTCTCCACCCCGTCCGCGGGTCCACCCGACTCCTATCTACTGAGCGCCTGCTCTGTGCTACTGCACAGGAACCAGAGACGGGCCCGTGGCCGCGGGGCGCACGTGCCAGCTGGGGCTCAGCGCGGCATGGCCCGCAGGCCACATCCGGCCCTGACGGTTTCTCCATAACTACAAGCTAAGAGGATTTTTCCTTTTTTTAATGGTTGAGGGAATGTAAAGGGTGGTTCGTGTTTGGTGACATGTGGGAGCAATGGGAAATTCAGCGGCAGCTTCGTTTGGTCCTCTCTATTAATGAAGGTTTCCCGGGAACGGAGCCACGCCCGTCATGCACACAGCGCCTGCGGCTGCTCCCAGCGGCAGATACCACACGGCCCCCCAAAAGCCTAAGCTACTTACCGTCTCGCCCTTTCCAAAAGCATTTTGCCGGCCACAGTTTTAGTGGATGAGGGAAGCAAGGCGGAGAGACTTTCCTCAGATGGTGCCGACTGCAACCCCATCTCTTTAAACACAACATAACTTCGTCTTTCTCTACCTTACGCAGACCCCGTGCGCTGGGGCGAGCTGCGGGCCTCGATTTTGTGCCTCTTTCTGCCGGATGCCTGGAATTCTGGCGAGCTTTATACCGATCTTCGTGTTAGATTTCTGGCTTGGAGGTTTAGGGATCATCTGACGGTGGAATTTTAAACTCTGAACCTAAAGATTCAGGCCTTGATCCTCATTTCTCAGGAGAGACTTCTCTCTTCCTTTCTGAGGGGAGGCCGGGCAGGAACGAGGCTGCCGTGGTGCTGCAGGTGGACGATCCTTGTCTGCGTCATGCTCTCTCAGGGTGCGGCTCGCTGCAGGTCCCAGTTTTGTGAAGGTGCCAATCCCACCTGCCCGCCTTGCTCCGTCCTGCCGGGACCTAGGTGTCTAGGTGAGTGTTCTCAAAGCAGTTTCTCTCGACCAGCATGTTCAGCGTCACTGGGAAGTTTTTAGAAATTTAGCATCTTGTACCTTAGACAGGACCAGTCGAATCAGAAACGTGCCAGTTGCCTGGGGTCTACCCAGATTTGCTTTCGTGAGCCCTCCAGGTGATGCTGGCCCACCTGGAGAACCACCGCTCAGCTTAGCCAGGCCCACAGCCCTCTGGGCACACACCCGTCCAGCTCAGGGCAGCTGCAGCTCACCTGGTTGCCTCTTTGTTTCGAAGCTTCTGCTGGCTTCCTTGCACCTACATGTCCTTCGTTCTTTCCAGATGTCTTGGCTAGTTGTATCAGCATTTTAAATAATAATAGGAGTGTCTTTGGTTATCTGCTCTGCTATGCTGCCAGGAACAGAGTCTAGTGTTATGATTTCTACTTGTGGCTTTGCCGAGTGCCTTCCGGATCGCAGACGGTCTGCTCCGCAAAGGCCGTGACAGTGCCTGTTTGGCTGTTGGTTTAAGATCCGGCTGCTGCCCCGCGACGGAAGCATAGCAGCCCCTCAGCAGCTGTCCGCAGGACGAAGAAATGATGGGAAGTGAGGACATGGAGCTGCCACGGCTCCGGACGAGAACTTTCTGTTCTCTTGCAGAGTTAGGGTGTCTGGTGCCACGGAGCTCCCTGTTCGTGCTTTTGCAGGTCCCGCTCCCCGGTGTGGAGATTCTGCTGTGTTTTTCCTGCCCGTCCACCAGCGGAAGGGCGTGAGCCCCACGAGCCGCTCCGGGCACGGTCTCCCCCTGCCGAGGGAGCCGCTGGCCCCTGCGTGAAGTGCTGCTGGCATTGGTCATCTCGGTGGCCCGGGGGTGAACGGGCTCCGAAGTCAGCGGCCCGGCTTTAGCTCTTAGCTCCGCCTCTTGCTTAGACGTGTGACCTTCGTCTCTCGGCTCCGCGTCCCCCCTGCCCCCCGCCCCGCACTGCAGGAGTCATAACAGCAGCAGCAGCTCGTGCGGGGCCGTGAGGGTCAGAGCACGGGGCACAGCGCGTGGCGCCGGACACTCGGAAAGCCACCTGCTGCTCCCGGTCCCTCTGCCTTTCTCTTCTCCCCGAGCAGCCTGTAAACTTCGTGCCTCCGCAGCACCCGTCATATTGCCTGGCACAAAGAAGGTGAATGATGAAGGGGGGAGTGAACGAACGAGCATCGTGCCAGGCGGGAGCAGATGACAGCGGGCCCTTCAGCTCCGGACCCGCCGTGCTCTCGAGCGCGGTGCCCGGTCCGCGCGCTTCGTGGTGACGTTGGACCTCGACACCGCGGCGCCGTTTCCAAGGTGCTTTCCTAGCGACCGTTTCGCTCAGCCGGAAAAGAGCTACGTTTCCTTGGTGAAACATAGCAAATCGCACGAGAGGAGAGAGGTCGTCTCGACCGTCACAGACTCACCCGGTCCCCACGCGATCGCCGCTGCCGCGTTCGCCGCGCTTCTGCGGACCTCCCTCTGCGTTCGCGGCAGACGTGAGTGTGCACGAGCACGGAGTCCGCGTGCGTGCGTGTGGAACACGGATCGGCCACGCTGCAGGCCTGTGGCTCGTGTTGGTGTGTAGACCCAGCTTGTTCGTGACCTCAGAGTGTGGAGACACAGTCGCAAGCCCAGGCGACCTCTCGGGCAACCCCGTTCGTTGCTGCAATATATTTTTATTGTAAACAATGCTGCAAAGAACATCTTTGAAGCGGACAGTCTTTGATGGGCCCAGGTTCTGTCCGGCGCCCCTGAGCTCGCCCGCCAAGGCCCGTCCAGGCCCCTCCTCATGGAGTCTCCCTTTGGCAAGAGCCCACTCCCCCCAGTTCAGGGAGCAGCCCCACCGTCGGCATTGGCTCAAAATCCTCATCGCCACGCTCGCCCCAGGAGACGGCCCATCGCCCTGGCCTGACCCCAGCAAGAGTCCCATCAGCCCCACTTAGCGACCAGCGTCCAGGCCTGATGGCTGCTCCGGGCCTGATGGCCCCTCGAGTAGTTTTCCAGCCACTGGTGCCCAGCCCCCAACCTTCCCCTCAGCCCGCTGTCCTGACTGTGCTGAGATCGGAACCCGGTTCCACAGAGTAGCCCTCCCCCACTCGTCCGTGTTTCTCTCTCCGTCATCCGTGGTGTCTCTTTCTGAAGTTAACTGAATCCAAAAATGGTAAACGGAAGATTCCGGAAATCAGCAGTTCTGAGTTTTGAATCGCTCGCTGCGGGAACGGTGCGGTGCAGTCTGCGCCCTGCCGCCGGGTGGGAGTCGTGCCTCTGTCCCGTGTCTCCAGCAGCCCTCCTTGTCATCGGGGGAGCTGTCACGGGATCGGGGGGCTTGCGTTCGAGTTGCCCTCATTTCCCGTAGCCGTGGCCCCAGATTGCAAAAGCAGTGTTGCTGACAGTTTGGGTGCGCGGGGAGAAGCTTCCGTGTCCATGCACGGGCCCTGTCCCTCCGGTCCCCAGACGCCCTCCCTTCTCTCTGCCACGAGCCTCTGCCTCTCAGCTCACACTCTGCGTGGTTTACTTCTAGTTCTCTTCCCGCTTAGTTTCATTTTCCAAAAATAGATTGAAAACATTATAATCTGCATATGTATTGTATTTGCTTCAAGTTTTTCGACGGAATTACTAAACTGGCTTAAGGCAAAACTCTCGCCAAGGCCACTCGCTCGTCCTCTCTCAAGCAGCTGAGTTTATTTCCTATCTCGCCGAGAAGTGGGACCTGTTTTTCAAGGGACTCGAGAAAGAGCACACACATGCACGCACTCACAGACGCACGAGTGCCTGCGGACGTGCAAGCACACACGACCCCCCCGTGAATACTCTAGAGAAGCGGATCGATCCCTGCTCCGCTCTAAAGAACCGCCTGGATAGCTAATCCATAAGCGACTCGTTACTTCTGGGCTGCGTCCGCTGCAGCGCCCGCCTCCCCCTGCGTCCTGTCACCCTCTCCCGCTCCGTGGTCACGCTCACCCTGTGTGGAGGCCTCCGTCACCACGCATTCGCCAAGGTACACAGCAGAGTGTCACGCCATGGACTGTCCATGGATTAATTTAAAACGTGAGAAATGGTATGAATTCATTGGTACGAAGGAAAAAATTATAATCATGTCACGAACAGTAGCGTTTCCTCCTATGGTGCTTTCTTCGCATTAGGTCTTGTGTGTGCGTGTGCATATCTGCGTGTGTGTATGTGTGCGTATATGCGTGTGTGTGCGTATCTGCATGTGTGTGCATGTGTGTATCTGCGTGTGTGTGCATGTGCGTATCTGCGTGTGTGTACGTGTGCGTATCTGCGTGTGTGCGTGTGCGTATCTGCGTGTGTGCGTGTGCGTATCTGCGTGTGTGCGTGTGCGTATCTGCGTGTGTGCGTGTGCGTATCTGCGTGTGTGCGTGTGCGTATCTGCGTGTGTGCGTGTGCGTATCTGCGTGTGTGCACGTGTGCGTATCTGCGTGTGTGCGTATCTGCGTGTGTGCGCGTGTGTCGGGGCTGGGGCTGGACACCATGAGTGCTTCGTTTCTCAATCCAGAATGAGCCGTCATGATCAGCTTAGTGTGATTCTTAAGACACATGGAGAGTTTTCTATGTCGTGTATTTTGCAACCACAAGAGCACGCAATGCTCCCTGTTCTGCAACTTGCTTTTTACAGTTACTCCATATTTGGAGGTTGTTGTGGACGGGCCCACACAAAGCCACCGCGTTTATTCATAGCCATATAGTATTGTATAGATGCAGCTTTATTTATTAAACTGAACCATGTTAAGTCGTTTGCAATGTTGGCTACAGTAAACAATACTGTAAAAAAACCCGACATATATCTATCTTATTTCACATGAGTATAACTACAGGGTAAAGTCTAAGAAGTGGAATTTCGGGCCACAGGACATGTGCACTTTTTCAGCGAGATTTTTCCTGAAGTGTAACAATCATACAGAAAGTATGTAAATCAGAAGCGTACGGATCGCTGGCTTTTCACAGAGAGCATGCACATGGGCCGTCGCCCAGATCGAGAGAAGACCGTGACTAAGACGAGAGCGGCCTCCTGGCTCTGCACCCAAACAGCCTCCCCTGTCGAAGGGGACAGACTCGGCGCCATGGGCCAGGCCCGAAGTCCGCTTCCGGTCGGGAAAAGTCAGGCGGAGCAGCTTTCCGAGGTCTGACCCAGCGTTAGCGGCGAGGGCAGCAAACGTGCGGCCGCCGAGCCGGACGCTGCTCCGGGCCTGTCTTCTGTCACCGTCACCCAAGTCCCTTGTTGGTGGACTTCCTGTCACAGAAGCGCGCAGTAGGCATTCTTTCTTTACAGGACTTTTTTGACATACAGCCATGTTATTATGTGCATCTCAATAGTTTGTACGTTTTATTGTAATATCTTAAAATACAGAGTTTTTTATTCCACGTTTGATGGACAATTGGGTTGCTTCCGTATTTTGTCTGTTGCAAATAACGCTGCTATAAACTCTCGACAGATTTTTAGTTTATAGAAACGTGCCTTCTGTCGAGCACATGTTTAAGAAGTGAACTGTTTTGTCATAGATTATCTGCATGTTCAGGCAGTGTAGACACATCCAAGAGCTTTTCCAAGTGGCTCGCAGCATTTAATCTCCCGCTGGCAGTCCACGAGATCACGATGGTGCTCCACGCTCCCGCCAATATTCGGTATTTTCTGTCTTTTTTGTTTTAGCCATTCTGGTCAAGTACATAGTGACATTACAATTTCCCTTGAATTTTCATTTCCATAATGATTCATGTTGCCAATTAAGTTTTCATCAGCGTAACGGCCATTCGAGTCTCTCCGGTGAGAACGCAGGCTGTTCCGGTCTTACTTGTTTTCCTGCTGGGACATCGTGTCCTCCCCGTTCCCTTGCGAGAGCTCTCCGCTGGGTGCCGGATCAAGGTCCTTTACAGGATGCTTGTATTGCAGATGTCGTCCCGTACATCACGGCCTCGTATCAGTTTTAGGGCAACTGATTCATGACCCTTTCCTAGATGGTTGGCGCTACTCGTGTCCTGCTTCAAGATATTCTCCTGTCCCAAGGTCACAAAGTTGTCCGTGCTTTCTTCTAGAGTGCGTACCGGTTTTGCCCCTAGGTCTGCAATCTGTCTGATTTGGGTTTTTTGCACGTGGCATGTTAGGAGTCGAGATGCGCCGTCCCTCCCGCGTGGGTATGCGAACGGCCCGTTGCCATTTGCTGACGAGCCGATGCCCCTCTCTGCAGTGCACTTGGCTGTGACTCCAGTGATTAGGTCCGGGCGGGCCAGCTTCTGCCCACGGGTCCAGGGGTTCACCTTTGCTCTCGTGCGCCCTGCCCCCACAGGGGTGCCAGGTGACCGCTGGGCTCGTACCAGGCCTCCTCCTCCCTGGCAGAATTTCAGCTCATGCAGTTTCTCTCTCCTTCACCCTGGAGATCGCTGGAAACCCTGCCTACTCCGTCTGCTCTCCTGACTTCTTAGCTCATTGCCCTGCACAGTTCAAGATCAAAACGACAGAGAACGGGGTTCGCCTCTTAATGCTCCCGCCTTTCCAGAGGGTCTGGTGCCTCACCTCCTGGCGACCCCTCACTTCCTTTCGTCTCTTTGGCTCCACGAGATGGCAGGAAGGTGCGCAGACATCAGTGTCTCGTGGACGTCGGTGTCTCATGGGGGGTCCTGCTGCCCGTGCCCTGCCCCCGCTCCTCCCTCCCGCCCACGCAGCAGGACGCTGCACGTGCTGCCGACACTTCCAGAATGGTGGGCTTGCCCAGCAACGCCCTCGGGGCCTCGGCTCCACGGGCCGCAGCAGCTCTCGACGCTTCTGGACGGGGCTCCGCGGGTGCTGTCCTGCGTTTCTCTGCTCTAAGCTGCTGCACTGCGGCCGAAGCA
>NW_006442491.1:38847011-38869085 GCF_000325575.1 Pteropus alecto
AGGAATGCCTATTACACGTAGTATACCTTCGGGTAAATCTCACGCTATCGCTACCCGCCCTTCAAACGTGATGCCCAGTGTGTCAGATCCGTCCACCTTGGCTACGCCCCTGAGAGGCTGATGTTTAAATGGAAACACAGGTTGATCCCAAGGTGGGGAACTGGCAGGTTTCCAGCTCTGCCTCTCGGGTCCATTATACCACTTCATCTGTCATCATTCACCGAAGTGCACTTGCAGCTCCCATCAAAGTGACACGGAAAAGCCCCCGATGGCTTAATAGAAGCTGGCGGGGTGAAGACAGGTGACCTGAGCGTCTTCGAGATTTCAGATATGCCGCAGACTCACTTACTAACGTTCCCCGTCTGGTTTCCTTTGAAGCAGATTCCTGGCCTGAGCCGGGATTTGACCCAAAGGCGTGTGTGCCTGGCGGCTTGGCGAGGCCTGGCCATGGGCGCAGCTCCAGCTGCTCGAGCTGGCTCGGGTCCGACAGGGAAGCTCTCTACTCGTGTGTGTGCATGTATGTGTACGTGTGTGTGCGCATGCGTACGTGTGTGCACATGTGCATGTGTACGTGCGTGTGTGTGTACGTGCATGTGTGTGCACGTGTGCGTGTGTGGCGGGGCGGGGGTTTACTCCACCGAGATTAAAGGCATCTGTTAGTGCATGAGCAAGCAGCCTGTCGGCCGGCTCAGCCAGCGGGGGAGGCCTGCAGAAGCGGGCCTGGCCGGGCACAGCGTGGGAGATGCGTGAGCCTGCCCTCGATTCTGCTGGCCCTGTGCGCGCCGGGGCGAGCTCGTGGTTTCGGCATTTGCTCCCGGCACACAAGTTCCCGAGGAGGCGAATAGGGCTGGAAAGAAGCCTCTGGGGCTGGAGAAAGGTTATGTGCCATGAGACCGAAATGACAAGCTGTCCGAGGCAGCGCGTTTTCACCCGGCTGGGTCCTTCGCTGCCCTGCTGCTCCGTGAAGGGCGTGTGCCCCTGGCGCTCATTTCTACAGCATGTCCCCCCTGCCCTTCGGAGCACTGGCTGGGCTTGACCCAGAGCGACACTGGGAGTCTGTCTCAGAACCCTTTTGCTGTTCCCCATGTGCAGAATTCGACTCAAGGCACCGAGCGGCTCAGGCACGCCCGTCTGCACAGATGCGTTCATGTGACTTCGGGCCCGTTGCCAGGACTAAGTGTTCTCAGCCCCGGTCGCCGCCAGGAGCGACTGAGGAGGCCCCTTCCCTTTCTTCTCCTTCATTCTGTCCTTTAACAGGGAGACTGTGATTTGGGCCCGGCTTCCATGCTGCTCAGAAGCTGCTCGGGGATCGCGGCTCGACCCCCCGCCTCACGTCCCCCGCAGCGCTTGCTCCGCTCCGGGCACCCAGCCTCTCGGGGCTCGCGAGGCCTGCTCTGTCTCAGGGCCTCTGCACCCGCTGTTCCCTCCGCTTCAGATAATTTTCCTTTCTGCTTCCACCTGATCAGCTTCGAATGACCCTTCAAGTCTCATCGGCGTGACCCGTGCTCCTGGAGGCCCTCACGACACTTCACCTCACCGAGGATTGTCTGAGACGAGCTGGTTTCCTGCACCAGACTCGTCTTCTTGAGTTGGGTCTTCTTCCCTTCCGTGACCTCAAAGCCTCGCCGAGGGCCGCCCAGCACGGATGCTGACGACCTCGAGGGCTAAGCGTGTCCGCTTCTGTCCCTCTTCCCTCCCTCCCATCATGCAGTGTTGACTGAGCAGGCAGAGTGCTGTGAGGACACAGCCGCTTGTCACCGCCCGGGCCAGCGGCCCGTTTCCAGCTGCTCTTCGTTTCGTAGAGAGTGCAGGTCTATCGGCTGGCACTGCCACGTGCTGGCGACCGAATGCAGCGCCCGGCTCCTCGTCACAGCTTTGCCTGTTAAAACCGAGGCCGTCGTGGTTTTCACTTCTCCTCGTCGTTGTCCCCGCTGCCTGTCCTACTGCCTTTTCCTCCTTGGGGTGGCTTTACAGAGTTATTCTTTACGTGCAGCGAAGGGCACCAAGTTTACACTGCAGTTTGATGAGTTTTAACAAGTGAGTTTCAACCACGAGCATGACGTCGGTATAAAGCGTTTCGTCACCTCCCGACGTCACCCTGTCCATTTGCGGGAAGCCCCTCCTCAACCCCGGGGCCCTGGCAGCTGCAGATCTGCTTCCATTACTGTGGTGCTGCCTATTTCTAGACTTTCGCATGCACAGAAGCGAACAGCACGCACGCCCCTCGGCCTGGCTACTGTCACTTAGCTCGGTGTTTTCTCGGGCCCCCCCGCGACGCTGGGACCTCTACGGCTGTTTGTTTTCAGCGCTCGGTGGCGTTCGGCTGCGTGGACGAGCCAGTTTGTTCATCCATCCATTGGTTGATGGGCATTTAGGCCATTTTCAGCTTTTCGCTCTCATAAAACAAGTTTCCACGAACATTCGCCTGCAAACTTTTGCGTGCGTGTCTGGTTTCACTGCTCCTGGATGAATTACTGGAGTTGGAACCGCTAGGACATATGGTAGCCGATCGTTTACAAGAAGCAGGTGAACGTTTCCCGGGTACCGTGCCGGGCTGCTTCCCCGGCGTGTGGCCGCCCCAGGCCCTCCACGGCCTTGCCAGTACGTCCCATTTTAGCCGTCCGGTGAGTGCGTAGCGACACCTGGTCGTGGTTCTAATTTGCATTTCCCTGCGACTACTGGTGTTGCGTGTTCCCAGACGCTCCTTTGCCACCATGTAGTGTGTATGTTCAACTGTATGGTGAAGTGTTTTGCTCATCAAAAAAAACTGAGCTGTCCATTAAATTTTAAGTATACTTTACATATTCTGTACCCAAGTTTTCTGATATGTGTATATTTTTTTCCCATGTTTTTCTGATCTCTGGCTTGCATTTTAATTTTCTTTACGATGGCTTCGAAGAGCCGAAGTTTTAAGTTTTGTCGAGGTCAAAATTATCACATTTTTTTTTTTATAATTTGTGTTTTCTCGTGTCCAATCGAAGACATCTTTGAAGAAGGCAAGTTACGTACAACTTTCCTCTATATTTTCCTCTTTATCTAAAAGTTTGATGCTTTCAGCTCATATATTTCAGCCTGTAATCTATTTTGAGGTCGTTTTTACAGCGCGCGAGGTCAAGTTCGAGGTTCTCTTCCAGTTCTTCCAGCGCCGTTTGCGGAGAAATTCCAGCAATTTTACATCTCATGTTCCTCCGCCTTCCCGCCTTCTCTTGTATCGATGGATTATTGTTATCACTCCGTTAGCGTGGGCACCACTTCTCTAACTGGCTTCGCTCGGGCTCGCGGGGTGTCTGCATCAACTGGCGGTCTGTAGTGGAGCCTCCCAGACCGCACCGCGCGCGTCGCGGCGCGTTGCCATGCCGACGCCCCAGCTCTCCTGCGGCCAGCCTCGCCCACTTTTTCTAACCTGTATTTTAAATCCCGGATCACACTGTTGTTATTTCCGAATCAAACGGTCCTCTCTGGAAGAGGCTGAAGGGCAGCGCGGAGCATCTAGTTTGCTCTCACTCTCCCGGGGCGCGCGGGGGCGCATTTCCATCGGGCGCGCGCGAGCTCTTTCTCCGCCCGGGGATTTCTTGACCGTTTCTTGCCCAACTGGCATCTTTGCATCGTGTTCTCTCAGCTTTGGCTCGAAAAGGTTTGTTCCGCCTTCATTTGGGGGCGGTGTTTTTGATGACGTAGCATTTCGGGGGTGGGCCGGGTGTCCTCCCCGCTTTTTAATGTTTTAACGGCGACATCGTCTGCCCGCCGGATCGCAGGTTCCCATGGGCCGCCCTCTGTCCGGCCGGTTTTTGCTCCGTTTCCTTCCTCTCTGCCTGTGGCTTATGATACGTCTTGGCATGGTTTTCTCACGTTTCTTCTGCTTGGGGGTCATTTCACTCCTGGCATCTGTGACTTTCCCGTTTTTATTAAAATTGGTAACATTTTGGCCACCGTTTCTTCAAATACATGCGATGGCCCGTGCGCGCTTTTCTGGACTGTGCTGCGCTGCGCCGCGTGGCTCCCCACGGGGTCACTGCGAGCTCCACATTTGACTCTTTTCTTGACTCTGCGTTTCATTTTGGGCAGTGTCTGTGGCTAGGACGTCAGGCTCACTCATGTCTGTGCATTGTATGAGCTGCTGTAATTCCCAGTCGTTTTTTTAATTTAAAAGCTTGAATTGTTTTTGAAATAATTTTTATTTCTCTCCTCGTCCTGCTCACGCTTCCTCCGCTTTGCCGAGCGGAGTCGCGCGGACGATAGCGCGTGGGCGTCCTTGTTGACCCTTCCCGCCCGTGCTCTCCTTTCAGAATCTGCTTCTATCGATGCCTCTTTTCCTCCTGTTTTACTTTTACTTTTCTTTTCATTTTTATTGATGGGGCATATTTTTCAGGTGGGTTTTTTTTTTGTTTGTTTGTTTGTTTTTGCATGCCCGATCATTTTTGATTGAATGCCAGACTTGATGTATTTTACTTTTTTCGGCGATGGGATATTTTTGTATTTCTTTAAACATTATTGGGCTTCACTCTGGCATATAGGGTTGTTACCTGGAATGAGTTTGCTTGTTCTGGGACTTGTCGCAGGTGTCATTAGGGTGAGTCCGGAACAGCCCGAGGTCGAGTAGGAATCATTTCTGCCAGTGCCCAAGCAATAT
Source organism: Pteropus alecto (assembly GCF_000325575.1). Lineage (NCBI taxonomy): Eukaryota > Metazoa > Chordata > Mammalia > Chiroptera > Pteropodidae > Pteropus > Pteropus alecto. The sequence continues at coordinate 38,851,642 of NW_006442491.1, forward strand.
CTTCCAAACACACACGCCAGAGTCCCCTGTTGCTGTGTGGGGTGCTGCTCCCAGCCTGGGTGCTTTCCTCACATGACGGGGCCCTCTGAAGCTCTCCAGCGGGTGTGCGCTCGCTCTCCCTCCCTCGGACCCTCCGTCCCTCCCCCTCCTCTCTGTCTCTGTCTCTCTCTGTCTCTGTCTCTCTGTCTCTGTCTTTGTCTCTCTCTCTCTCTCTCTCTTTCTCTCTCTCTCTGTCTCTCTCTCTCATCCTTCGTTCTCTCACCTTCCAGAACTCTGCCTCACCAACTATAATCCTTTTGATATCTACAAACTCTGAAATCCGTCTCCTCCATTCACTGAATCACCAGGCTCTGTTTCAGCGTCTCCTCTGAGGCTGTGGACTGGAAAATCTTCCCAGGCAGTGACATGGGACACTCGCAAGGTCGACCTTGCTTGCCTCCCTCGTCTAGAAGTCACTGCTCTGCACTCTCTGGTGTCCAGCGTCTGATCAGTATTGTCTCGTAGTATCTTCCCATGTTCGCTCGCTGCTCAAGAAGAGAAGTTAAATCTCGTTCCTGTTATTCCATCGTGAGCCTGAGGGGGCGCCCTCTTTCCTCTCTGCTCGGAAGTGTTGTCTGATGTCTCTGCAGCCTGTCATCTGCTTCTGCCTCAGAAACGCCGTATTATTTCGGCTAATAGCAAAGGGTGATAATGTTCACTGAGAAGACAGCGATTGACAAGGTTCTAGTTGTAACTTTCGGATTCAATTATGATCTTTCTTTTTTATTTGTCTTTTTAAAAAAACTTTTAATCCAAGAAGAATTTAGTGTTTTCAAAAATCAATTTCTTTCCGTGAATATGTTGACAGCATGAATCTTTGCATTAAAACTCGAGTTAAATTGAATAAGTAGATATAGAGGCACACATACATATGCGTATATATGTATAGATACACGCACATACATGCATAGATTTCTAGTTTACTAGGCAGCACTTATAATAAGATAACTTATTGACATGCGTAAAGTAATTGGTAATACATAGATTAAATTATCTCTAAAATACGATAACATTACAATATTAAAATAAAATTACCTAAGGAATAAGGTGCTTTTAAAATTTCTAAATAAAAATGAACTCTTTTTGAAAAAGTGTTCTATTTTCTGAGACTCTAAAACATAATGATTTATACAAATTATATAAACTCTCACTTTAATGGAAATATTTTTTTAGATATTTCTAGAATATCTAGGGAGATAGGCTGAGAATTTCTTTGGCTAAATTTTACAGTTAACTGTGCTTTTCCTTACCCATCTATCTACTATGTCTGGCTTCCAATTCTTAACATTTTTACTGCAGATTAATTACCTAGTCATTTACTAAAAAAAATCATCAACACTACTAACACCTTATTATTCATTTTTATGAGACATGGCATCGTATTTAAAAGGCTAAAGCAATAGCAAAATAAATAAACCAGAATTTTGAAGGTTCAACTAATAGAGCATGATAATCCCTAAATTTTCCATTTCTTTCAGTTATCCAGAAATAAGCCGTGGGGTGGTGGGGGAGTGGATTTTTAATTTGAAAACATAATTCTCGGGGCAAAAGCAATTCCCCGGAAAAGTGAGGAAACGTTCCTCGAAATCCGCTTTCCACAAACCGTCCAGGTGTGGGGACGAGCCACAATATTAAAGTCCCCGCATTTCAGCAGGTACGTCTTATCTGGCACTTTAAATCCGCAGGATAAATGGAGCTAGGTCTGCCCACTTATCTTCTGTTCTGGAAGCAACTGCACATCCCAGCGGTGCCTGGTTCTGACCGGCACTGCAAGTCAGAAATAGCGATGAACATATTTTCAAATACATGTGTGCTCCCGCTCCCTCACAGAATTGATCTAAAAAGCCTGAGTTTGCACTGAGAAATGCAGAATTTTTATTAAAATACCCAAGACCACTCCTAACCAGGAATGTGCTCGTCAGCTTTGAGTAATACTAGGAGTTTTAGATATTCAAGTCCGTGTGATCAGGAGAACCGATGCCCCTCCCCCAACCTCTAACGCCCCTCCCACTTCTGGTCAATAGGGCTTCGGTGGTGCCCAAGAATCTGAACGTTTATGCCCATGAGCATTTTGGGGACCACTGCTTTGGGGACTCACTCTTACTTGGGCAGGGACCTCTTTGAGATTCTGCCTAGGTCCCAAAATGTGCAAATGGGTCACCCAGACAGAGGCTCAGTGAGCAGTCAGCGAAACCTTGGCTCTCTGCTCAGAGGTCCCCTGGATCAGCTGGACCAAAGCCTACATCTACTGGGCAAAACCATCTTTATTTTAGCTCTCGTCCTGGATGAAAGCACCGGTCAGCGCCACTCTCTTGAAGATACTTTGGTTCCCTCCAAGTGGCTCACTTTCCCTGGCCACTGCATGTCGTGGAAGCCCACAGCTCCGCGGTGGGAAGCCCTCTTCCTCGTGGGGCCAGCAGGTCCCAAAGGCGAGGACTGGCCCACGATTGCTATGGCAGCAATGCATGTTCTTCCCGAGCACTTGACTTTGAAGTTCACTCACCTTCTTTAGTGACACACAGTGCGGAACAGATTAAGAAACATTTTCATGCATTCCAGGTATCGTAAGAAATAGACTATCAGAATCCAATCCGCATTCAGGAAGAGGGGCAAGAATTTGCAATGATCGGTCGGTGAAGACAGGATATGCCGTTCAAGTGTAGACGGGAAAATGATCAGAGGGTCGGTTTCCTCCTCTGCTTTAGAACTCAGCCCAAAGACACAAGCAGATTCCTGAAAATGCGTTTTAATAACTTACTTTTTTTGCTTGTGTTATTCAGCAGGCAAAATTCTGCAGTTTTAATAATGATCTCCGACGGTAATAAGTTCCCGCAGTGCTGATACGTCTCTAACGACACACGACTGTAATTACTATAGCAGGGAATTTAATAAGCTGCATAAAGTGGGATAAATGTGACATTGTGTTTTCGGAAAAATATTCATTTCCCTCCCTGTGTCTCTGTAATTTGAGTTTTTTGATCGGGAGAGGCTTTCTCCAGGCCCGCGGAGGCGCGAGCCCCGTGGGGGGTGGGCCGTGCGAGCACCTGTTCCCCACGGGGACAGTTCTGCTCTGTCGCGTGCCCTCCGTCAGTGCAGAGCCGGTTATCCACGGGCCTCGCGTCGCCCGGAGTCCTCCGAGGGGTCCGAGGGCCGACGGCGGGGGGCCCGGCATCTCTGTACATTGGCGTAAACGCGATACAGTTTTTGCATTAATTTAGCCCGTTTCTCGGTCACGTCCGGAAGCCGGAGCAGCCCACCGAGTCGTCGCCGTCGCCCTGTTCGCCTGCAGCGCCGTCCCGTGCCTGCTTGCCCGCCCGGCCCGCCTCGCTGGCGTGTCCTCGGTCTCCACTGCTGGCGTTCCCTTCTCCGGCCCACCTGGAAGTCACTAAAGCAGGGACAGGTTCTCTCCCCCCAGGGGACCTTGGGGTAGGGGTTTGGGGTGCCAGTACCAGCATCCCGTGGGTGGAGGCCAGCTGGGGAGGAGGGGTGCTGGACCCCCTGCAGAGCACGAGACTGCCCCTCAGCACAAAGAAATATTCAGCCCTAGTCAGCAGTGCCAAGGGCGAGGACTCTGCCCCCGGGGGGACTTCCCCAGGGCTCAGCCCTGTGCTCTGCTGTGTGCAGCCCCGTCTGCCCTCTGCCCAGGCTCACCGCCCCCCGTATGGCTCACCTTAGCTGACCCCCAGGTCACGAGGTTGAGACTCCATTTGTGTGTCCCAGGGATCTCAGATTATGGGGGCAAAATAGACCCTGAACCTTGACGTCACAGCTCATTCGTCGCCTTGATCAGCAGCAGCAGCCGTCACTGTTGACCAAGCCCTGAGCTGCCCACGTTTGGCCTCTGAGCACTTAGGGCAGCCCGACGGAGCTGAGGTCCGCTGCAGGTGTGACGTGCTCGCTCAGCCTAGCAACTTAGCATCAGAAAGGATGCAACAGGTCTCGTGACTGATTTTCACAGCGGTCGCGTGAGGCAGCGATCCTATTTTGGCTGTGATGGGCTGAGCAGCGTGCATGGCTGCGCTTTGCTGGCCACCGGTGCCTTTAGCTCCCATGACGCGTGTCCCATTTTAGTTCTGCTGAGCCCCCTCCGACCGACGCCCATTCTCCGTGCACAGCCCACCCTGGCTTCGCCCCCAGCGCCTCGTGAGCCCCGCACCTCGCCAGCCCCACCGCCCCGATGGGGCCCCATCTGTCCTGCTTGCTCTAGAAACTGTCCCCTCTCTATTTTCATCGCGTGCCGGCAAGAACGAGCTTTGAAAATCACACATAAAATCACGCCGCTTTCCCGCTCCCGGCCCCCAGGGGCTTCACACGACAGGGTGGACCGGCACCCGCGTCCCGTCCCGCGGGATGTGGCCCTGCCTGCCTGTCCCGCGTCACCTCTCTGTGTCCGTGACGCCAGCCTGCTCTCAGCCCGCCGAGCTCGTCCGTGCTCCCGCACGCGCCGGGCCCGTGTGCTCGTCGGGCCCCTGCGCTGGCCGCCTCTCTGCCCGGCTCGTCGTTTGCTTGATCACTGAACACTGGGTCCCTTTGTTTTCAGGCATCTGTTTTAATAACCTCTTAGAGAGGCGGTCCCCAACCTTGGTGGCACCAGGGACCGGGGCTCCTATGAGAATCTAACGCCTGAGGGTCTGAGGTGGAACTGGATGGTGAAGCTGGTGCTGGGAGCGGCTGCAGATACAGACGAAGCTTCGCTCGCTGGCCGCCGCTCACCTCCTGCTGTGCGGCCCGGTTCCTAATAGGCCGCGGACCGGTACCACCCACAGCCTGGGGCTGGGGACCCCTGTATTAAATAACTTTAAAGTAGAGCCAAGCTCGGCTTCACGTAATGGCCGCTCTCAAGCAGCAAACCGTCTGCCCCCGGGGACTGCCACGCCGTCCGCTTGGTCCGTCTCGGGCACTCGCTCAGGGGAATACGGACCCCTGTCCCGCGGCGGTGGCGCCAGCCCTAACGGGCACACAGGAGGCCCCTAAGACAGGTTCGTCGGTGAAGTGCGTAAAGCCGTGTCCTTGTCGAAGAGCAGCTGAATCCCAGGGGCCCCGGAAAGTCTGGGATTTTTTAGATAGAAACTGGCCTTGGAACACGGTCGTCCACCAGTCCCTGTCACCAAGCTCCCCTCCTCCACAGGCTCTTCCTCCCTGTCCCCTGCCCTGCCTGGTGCCCAGGGGCGCTGATCTCAGGGGGCTGCAGAGTGGGGGCCCCTGGCCTCCCGCTTCCTGGTGTCTTAGCCAGCGGGGCACTTCCAGCTCGGGATGCAAGGAGCACGGGGCACTCAGGCCTCTGGGCCGCCATCCCAGCCACAGCAGCGTCCGCCTCTGCCAGGCGTGCAGCTGCCCCCCAGGACACGCCCCTCCACCAGCCAGCTTCGCAGGTGTCTGTGGGAGCACCTCCCCGCCGGCGACATCATCTCTAGCGCCGCCCCCCTCGCTTGCCCGCATCCTCGTGAACAGTTCCCGCACTAGCTGGCTTCTCGCCCCAGGGGGCCCGATGACACAAGCTTCCTGGTTCGTTCCATTTTCTTGCAGAGACTCTCCCAGTTTCCTCGTCCGCCTTTCGTACTCCACAGGACATGATTTGTGACTCTTTCCTGAAGTTACAAGTGGCTTGGGTAGACTGGTGATCCCCTAATGTTTGTCCTGACCACAAAACTCCTTCCTGTCACTCAGTCTCCCGTGTATAATTGCCAGTTAGGCACATTTCCCTGACGCATGCTAAAAGGTGGAAATTATGGAAAAATGTTTTCTCACAAAGTAAAGAAGCGATTTCTAATAGAGAAAGCTAACAATCAGATGGTCTGTGTCAGGAGACAGTGAATCCCTATTAATTATTCAGGATCAGATGCAAGAGATGAGGTGACCCCCATTGTCTCTTCCCAGCCACGGCTGGAGACATTTCCGTGGGACATCTCTGCCGTGTCAGTATGCCGACAGGGGAGTTGGTCTTGATGGAGAAAATATACCCTCTGTGTGTGTGTGTATTTGTGGGTGTGTATTTAGATGCATCTGGAAGTGTGCGTACGTATAAACAAAGATATTAATATATGCATATCTGACAGCTTTTTAAATGCCTGCAACCCAAATAAAAATAAGCCCCATGAGGAATGAATGAGCTGACAACACACTATTCGATCCTGCATCTGGGGTATGCACAGAAATTTATTACAAGCAGTAGCCGGCTTGCTTTTTTTTTTTTTGGACACGTGATAATCTTTAGTGAAAGTCAAAGGCTGAAGAAGGCCATGCGCAGACATTCCGTGACTTCTAGCCTGGCTTTAGGAATTCGTGGCAGAGGGTGGCGAACATGGACATGGGGCCAGCACCCAGGTCTCGAAGTCCGGGTCGGTCCCTCCACTCGGCCCTGCGGTGTTTGCAGGAATGATGCAGAAAACACCTGCAAGTAGATTTCGCTTACAGAAGGAGCCGAGATGCCAGCTGTGAAGGAAGTGGCGTGGACCCCACTTGAGTGCACGTCCTTTATTACAAAGGCGCTGAGGTCACTTCCCGTCATGCGTCTTCCGCCCTGAGGAGGATTATACGCGTGCTGGGAAACCCCATGGGGCTTGGCAAGGCACATCCGCCGCGATGCCAGCGACCGGCCTAAGGTCACCCCACTCGTCAGGCGGGGGTCGGGCGGCCAACGCCAGTCCTGCCGGCGGCCCTGGGAACGCCAGCTGGTCTGGAAGCCAACCCTGAGGCTGCAGGACAGTGGGCCGAGGACAAACTGGAGGCTTGGCTCGAGGGACAGAGGAGAGGCTTCTGTCCCCGACCCGAGTTCTCAGCTGCAGGGCGGCGAGAGGGACAGGTGCGTGCAGGGAAGGAGGCTGTCGCCGCTGGTGCGCATCTGGGTCCATGCAGAGCCGCCTGTCTCCTCTCCCCCGGGACGAGGAGCTGCGAGAGAGTCTGCCGGTTACATAAACACGCGGCATCAAGCAAAGCCAGCGGCCGCGCTGATCTGAAGAAGCCGGCCCCGCTCCCTGGGGTCCGTGTCAGTCATCATCTTTGATCCCCGTCAGCATCATGGTGATTTAGGGTCATGGGAAGAATTTCCACATCAAGAATGTTTTGTAAAATTATTATTTTTTTTTAAACTAGGCTCCATTTCAAGAGGTTTCTGCAACTTACATCACGGACCCTAAGGCGCTACCGAGCCACAGACGCGGTGAATGCAAATGAACTCTCGCTGGACGTTCTAAGTCAAGTTAGCCCCAGTGACCGCCCTTTTAACGTTGGCTTTTCGGGCAACACTGAGCCTTAACGCTCTGGCCCCGCCCTGAAAGGGGGCGAACCTTGTCGTAGTTTATTATCTGTATCTTACACTCCCATTAAGCGAGATCGCTTCCAGGTCATCGTCCTAACTCCGTCGTCCCAGCGCGTAGCGAATTTGCATCATAATCATCTTCCTCCACTGGCAGGTCCTGACGGAGGCCCGTGTCCCCAGGACAGACAGCACACGTCACCACACGGGCTGTGTGCTCCCCTTACGTGTCGTGAGCGCTTAGCAGGTGCCCCTGTGTGGCGCTTTGCCCCGCCGGGCAGTTTAATTCCTCCGCGGTCTGTTCGCACTTGGTCCGCCCCGCGGTTCCGTTTCTCGTCGTCATCCGGTGGGCCGTGCTGCGACCTCCCGCTCCATTCTTCCTCTTTCACGTTTCTCTGGTGCAGAATCAATTACATCGTACCTTCAAGCGTAATTCTGACACTGTCTCCACTGCGGCGTGTCTGTCGTCAGTTAATGCTCTTCCCGTGTAGACTGCTGAGCCAAGCCGTGCAGTATTCGGAACGCCCGAGAAGCAGAGGCTCTAACGCAACTACGGTGATGAGCAAGACAAACAGCCGCCCAGGGTGCTCGCGTGGGGGGCCGCGCAGCCACGCATGCTGGCTCTTTCTTTTCTGGAAGAAAAGGCGAGGGCGCTGACCCCCAAGGCCCCGTGCTGTCTGCCGGGCTTTGCGTCCACGTTCACTGCTCGCAGCAACAAGGGCGATTCACTCGGCACGACGTTCTCAGCGCCGGAGGTAAGGGGAGGCTCGCACGCACGCATCTCGTGGACATTTTCCGTAGAATCGGCGGGGCGGATCCCTGGTCCCGAGCTGCCATCTGTCCTCGTCTCCGAGGAGCCCTCGTGATGCTCCGTTCCGTTGCTGTGCTCGCTCCAAAGCGGAAGCCCTCCCTTTGGGACGCAAAAAGGAGTGTCACAAAAATGAAAATCCGATGCGGTAGAACGACATACACTGTGACTCTACGAATTTACGAAATGTCCAAATGACAGGAGCGCTTTAGACATGGCTGAGTGTGTGTGGGGCGTGAATTTGCAGCAATACATATGCACACTCTCGAAAGCAGGCGGTTTATACTGGGTCGGACACAGTTATAGACTTCAGTTGTTCAGCCCGCGGTTTCTTAACGAATGATTTAAATAAACCCTTCGGGCTGGAAGGACAATTTTGAGCAGCGGAGGCTGAGGCCCTGGTCGCAGCCACGTGGGAAGCGTGGCCGCACGGACAGCGTGTAGCGTGTGCGTCGGGTCCCGGCTTCAGTCCTGGTTGGACCAGTAACTTCCTGCGTGAACACCAGGCGTCTCGTCGACGCCCTTGTGTCCTCTGCCCGGCCCTCGCAGTTTTCCAGGAGCTGTCACGCCCCACCCTTGCCTGTCCCTTCATCTGGAGACAGTGCCTCTGCCGTAACCAGACAGGTCGCTGTAGTGCGTTGAAAGGCGGCTCCCAAGAAGACGCCCCCACATCCCGACCCTTGGATGCTTCGAATGTGGCCTTTCCCGCCTTTGACGGCCCGTTTCCCTCCCCAGACACTTTCCTTCTGACCCTCTGAGAGGATGTGACCGCGACGGTCTCGCTTGCCTTTTCGAATCGCGGAGCAGCGTGTGTAGCACAGACGGCTCTGCAGAGACTACAGAGGAAGCTGGGCCAGCTCCCCTCCCTTCCTCTTCTGAAAAGGAAGCTCGGCCAACGCGAGCGCCCGTCCCCCAGTGCTAGTGGCCTCCGAGCCTCCCTCCCCCGATGGGAGTGGCCTCCGAATGTCCCTCTTCCAGTGGGAGTGGCCTCCGAGTGTCCCTCCCCCCAGTGGGAGTGGCCTCCGAGTGTCCCTCCTCCAGTGGGCGTGGCCTCCGAGCGTCCCTCCCCCAGTGGGAGTGGCCTCCGAGCCTCCCTCCCCCGATGGGCGTGGCCACCAGTGCCCCTCCCCCAGTGGGAGTGGCATGTGAGCGTCCCTCCCCCCCAGTGGGAGTGGCCTCCGAGCCTCCCTCCCCCCGATGGGAGTGCCCACCAGTGCCCCTCCCCCCAGTGGGAGTGGCATGTGAGCGTCCCTCCCCCCAGTGGGCGTGGCCTCCGAGCCTCCCTCCCCCCGATGGGAGTGCCCTCCGAGCCTCCCTCCCCCAGTGGGAGAGGCCTCCGAGCGTCCCTCCTCCAGTGGGATGGCGGGGTCACCTGAAGACGGAAGGCGAGCATTTGGAGAGCCACTGGAACGTCAGGGGAGCTCTGTTTCCAGCTCGGGGTGCTCGGAGCCGGTCGTCTGAGATACAGAAAACACTGGTTCCTGCCAGAAGTGAAGCAGAATGTGTGGAACAGAGGAGTTGGTGGTCGCGTTTTCATTCCGGCCGGCGCGAGGGAGAAGGACCCGCCGGCAGCGTTCACCACGGAGGAAAGCGCGGTTTTCACCCCCGCCCTGACTCAGGGCAGCGCAGGCAGATCGGGCATCTTGGGGGGCCCTGTCTCGGGACCCCCAGACACTGGCGGTCACCCCAGAAACAGATTCATGGGCGTCTGCAGAACGAAATAGTGTGCGGGAAACAAATGTGAATTTGCCCGTCTGCTTCCACCGCTGGGGAACGAACAGACCGGGGAAAATCAAGTTCAGTGCGTGCCGAGTGCCTGTCTCAGCTTTGCATTCGAGTCAGGCTTTGTTTTCTGCTCCTATTTGTCCTTTTGACAAGGAATTGTTCCTTATAATATGCAGGTGCCGCGTCACTCCAATTCCAGCATACGTTTGTTTTCTTTATTTTAACGTCTCCATAATGAATTTCATGGGTGAGTAGGTTTTATCATTTTTAGAACAGCCATTCATGGAGACCACAGTCCACGGGAAGGATGATGTTATTTGAATGATACCATATTCTAATGTACTCACCGAGTTTGTTTCCAACTAGATGTCAGGTGGAATATTTTTGTGCTCACTTCCTCCTAGATTCTTATGTGGATGCCATAAAAATACCTATTTTTCAAATTTGGAAAAGTGGGGTAATTAAACAAGGGCAGCAATGTGACCAAGTTGCTTATTTCACGTAATTTCTTTTTCTTTTCCTTATTATTTTTTATATAAGCTTTAAGAGTTTTTGCTTGAGTTTCTTGCTAAAATCAGAAGCAGAGTATCTGTATTATATAAAATGTTAGTATTAAAAAGATGAAAAAGCACAAGGAGAGGAACATAACGTGCATAAAATGTGGCATACTGGTGCTGATCGGATTTCATTTCAAAGAAGTCGACACCATCCAATTGTTGGATGAGTGTCTGGTTCTCTTGGTGTGGGCTGTGCGCTGTTTGAAAAACAATAGGAACTTAATGCCACACATATATTTGACATACGAATTCAGGTTTCTGACTCATTAAATGCTGGTGCATTTGGCAGAGTCGCGTTTGAATCTCCCTGAAGCATCAGTAGCCAGAGGTGGGGCCACCGCAGTGAGAACCTCGTGGTCCTGGTCCGCAGCCCCCGTCACTCCCACGAGGAAGCCGTTTGCTGGTCACTGCTTCTCACTTTTCCCATAAGGACAGATGGCAGTCCTATTTCCTCTGTTGGCTCCGCAGGGCCAGCTCCCCGTCCGCTGGACAAAACCCAGGGCAGGCCCTGCGACGTCTCTCATTCTTACATACGTGTGTGCAATTTCACACACATTACATACTCATCTGAGAAAATTTGGACCACACACACACACACACACACACACACACACACACACAAATGAATGTTACTCCTACTACCCACCTAGCTGGAGCTCAGCATGACCAATATTTTGGTGGGATTTATTCTTGTTTTACTTATATGTCTTTTCTTTAAACTTTTCAGAAGACTAAAAGCTATTTTTTTTTTTTACTTGAAAATATACGTTTTGGAAGTTCTATCATCTCAGGTCTGTCATGTTGTATGTGGTTTAGTTCTCTAGCTGGCTCTCGATTTCTCTCTCTTCTTTCTGTTATAAACACGAAGCCATGGTGACATTTTGTGGGTCCGTCGCGTGCTTGGCAGGGAGCAGGGAGGAGCACAGCCTGTACCCCGTGCCTGTCCGCGGGAAGGTCTGAATCTAAGGACGCCAGCTCTTCATCCTCTCTAACCCAGCTTCTCACATTTGCAGCATCGTAGTGCCGAGCCGTCCTTTGCAGGGTGTGTGAGCATTAAGCGGAATAACCCCAGGAAAAAATTCAAAATAGGGCAAGTGCAATGAATGTTTATCTAAACATACGAGCAAAGAAGCCTGTGTTCGATTGCTGGACCGAAAGATATGTAATATTCTAAGACTCCGGATAGACCCGTTGTCAGCTTATCTTCCAGGAACATCTTGTCAATTCAGACTTTCAGATCCTCTCCTGGCTGTATTTCACCAACTCTTGATACTATTTTTAAAATGTACATATTTTCAGCGTGGCACTTCAACAAACGATATTCATGGCTGTTTAAATTGAGATTCCTTTGATCATCCGCGAGTTTGAACATGGCCTTCTCTATTTATTACCTATTTGTGATTCTTCTTTTGTCATTGTTTATTCTAGTGAATGGCTCGTTATTCTGTTTTTGTGAGGATTAGTAAATTAACTTTACATATAAAGAGATGAACGTTTTCTGTCTCGTATGGCGATATTTTTGCCAATTATGTGGTATACCGTTCATTTTCATAGCATATTTTACACAGAAAGTGTTTTATTTTCTTCTGCAGTTAAATACAAGGTTGATGACAGGGTCGCTTTTCCTCGCTTTTATATTTAGTGTTTCCTTGAACTGTGAGATGCACGTGGACATGTATAATTCTTTTCAGTTTTGTTCTTAACATTAACTGCAGTCCAGGGAGATGTAGATATTTTCTCTTATCTGAGTATTTGTATCGTTTTGCTTTGCTTTGTTCGTGCATGTAAGCTGAGCGGCTAGAACATGCATTAATATTCCAAACGCTGATCGATAGCCTGGGCCCAGCGCACGGCCCGGTCCCCACTTCCTCTCTGAGCTGATTCAGCATCCTCACCCCGTCTCGCTGCACAGCTACCTTAACGTCTTTAATTTTATAATTTAGAAACAAAGTTTTCTCAGATTTTAATTTCCAGATTTTTCGTATCCATTATTATCGACCTATTCTCCGACATAAGCTTAAAACTACTTCGTCTAATTGCAAAAGAAAAAATCTTTCTTGCTTTTTATTATAATTCATTAAATGCATAAATTATCAGGGTACAACTGGCATCTTTAGACTATCGTGAATTCCTCTCCAGCAACGGCACTCATTTAATTATTTAGCCTAAAATCGAATTTATACTTAGCTTTATTCTGATCCTATAAACTCCTTACTAACTTGATTATAAACGTTTTACGTTGCCACGTTTGCCGTGAGTGTGATCTCCCGCCGGTCACGTTTCTCACTTGTTAGCTGCGCTAGAGTAAAACTGATGATCTGGATCTGTCCTTGTTCAACGCGACACATTAGCGAACACTTGTTACTCTGATGCTTCAGAAAAACGAACTCAGTCTTCAATTTTCTAATAATGATGCTGTGTTAATCCTTCCGTATGTTATTGCGTGGGCTCCGTTTCCTGCGCGTGCGGCAGTGGCAGCGATCGTGAGGAATTTGTATCGTCTTTCGCCTCTGAGATGCGCCAGCTCATCCCTCCAGCTCTCGGACAAGTCGGTGGAGAGAGAGAGACGGCATCGGCTGGCCGGGCTGCCAGACTTACGCATAAACACTTTATTTCAATTGTATTTAAGGTGACTACATGCAGAAAATAGCCAGCATATCCAATAAGAGTTTGGTTACGTGGAACTATTGTAGAGCCACGAGATCTATTCTCTGGCCGTCACTTCCAGTGCTGTCCCAGGGACTGAGGCTTGGCACAGGAAAGACTTCTAAATGTACGACATAAACCACAGTGTCAGGGTCACTGAAATGTGAGTGCCGGAGCACGACCTGGTACTCACCAGCCGTGTGAGCAGGACAGTCTGCTTCAGCCTCCGGGACTCAGTTTCCCCCCTCGTTCAATGGGGGCCATAATGGCAAGCACAATCCGTGGCTCTTGTCCCCACAGATCACGATGTGCTTTGTGCCCGACACATCCTGTCTCCTCAGGAAGCGCTAGTCAGTATCATCCTCGTCATCCAGAGCAACACGTTCGGGTCTGCGACGCGAAACAGTGACTTGGTATCGGCACGTGTTTCTCGTTTGTGGAATTCAGAGCAAATTACATTTTCTTTCCTCATACTTTCTTCAGTGCTTCCCACGACGCGGGCACGTGTTTTGAAGTGTAATCAGACAAGTAAATGAATAAAACAAAAGCTCGTAATTCGGATGAGGTAAGACGATTATGGGACGAGGCATGAGAAAATGGTAAAGTAGTTTCGACTCTAGAGAGAGGGACGGGGACAGGAACAGTGTGACCAGTGGAGAGGGTGAGGATCCGTCAGGATTCTCCAGAGAGGGGGGAAGCGCAGGGTGGAGATGCGCATCGTTCACGTCTGCGGTGATGACGGTGATGACGGTGATGACGGGGCGAGCTGTTCCAGGTCCAGCAGGGGTGGGGCAGGAAGAGAAATGGGCGGGCCCTGCCTCCTCCACCTTCTGTCCTGCTCAGGCCCTCAGCAGGTCGGGCGACAACCTCCCACATGGGTGGGGGGTGGACAATCTCCTTTACTGAGTCCACTGGCTCAAATGCAAATCTGTTCCAGAAACACCCTCACAGAGAGAGGCAGAAACAAAGTTCGCTCTGGACGCCCTGTGGCCAGGCACCATGACACGTAAAATTAACTCTCAGAGCGGGGCCCACCTACCTGGTGGAGGTGCCGAGGCCGCAGGAGTTGGTGCGGGCCGCGCTCGGGGACTGCGGGCTCTGCGGCTTGGCTCCCTTGACCCTGCAGACGCGGGGCGCCCTGCGGTGGGGCTCCAGGAGCAGGTGGGGGCCCCGGGAGGTGGAAGTGCCACATGTGGCAGGGTCACAGCCCCAGCGCTGACAGCAGGACCCAGACTGAGCCTGGAGAGGAAAGAGGTGGAGTCAACTCAGCCTGACCAGGTGGCTCACTTACCGGACAGTGCATCACATGGGTCACATGGTTGATGTTTTATTTGTGACAGAATGCTCTGGGCTTTTTCGAGAGGTATCCCCCCCACACATCTGCTATCTGCCTTTTTCTTTGCTTTGCTTTCTATAGAGAATTTCAAGATGTTTTATCTCTTCTAAGAGTCATTCTGCCTTATTTTCTTATTTCCAACAACTGTCGCCTACACAATACCTGATAGACACTCGTTCCCTTGCTTTCTGAGGAGCCTCGCTTCTACGCCGCATTTATTTTCCGGTTTTGCAGAAATCGGTAAAACTAATACATGGCTACGCTAAGCAAATCAGCGTGTGTCTACTATTTATTCATGTTTCTTCCATTGTGGCTGTTTGGGAAATGAAAGGAAGATCTGTGATGGACGCATCAGAGGTGTAGTTGGCATTATTGCTCTTTATGGTTAAGATGTGAAAAATAGGTTCCTATTGATTATAAAACCCAGTCGACACGTGCGATGTTGTATTGCTCAATGCTTAGCTCTTTTCATGGTAAAGAGAAGCATTCTTATTGAAGAAAATTTACATTGCAGAAATAAGTAGGAAAACATCACTGATTGTCCCAGCATTCAAATATAATCACTTTTAATATTTTATAAATTTGGTTTTTTAATAGTCCGTGTATGTGTGTGTGTCTGTGTGCGATTTTACATAATCAAAAATCATCCATAGTCTTGAGCGAGGTGTGTGTATGCCATATGGAAAGTTTCGTATAGTGCTCAAGCCGTAGACGTTTCGGAAGATGATCCTGTCGGTTCAAAGACAATGACGTCTCCCTTTCCTGAGGAGAGTCGCGGTTGGCGCGGGGCAGGCATTCGGTAAACGTTTGGCGAAGGGATAAATGAATGAACCGTGAGACTTAAGTCAGCAAAAGCAACACGTGCTGGGTATGATCAATCATTTGTCAGCGCTGCTTCAAAGAGAGACACGGGCCTCCAGAAAAAGCTGGCCATGAAATTTGGTGAAGGCATCAGGACTTACAAAGCGACGCTCGGACTTGCACAGTGGGCGGGGGAGGGGTGCGGGGTAACTGTGCTTCTGGCTCCAAGCACGAGGCTCCCACGAGGGCGCAGCGCTCTGAGGTCTCACAGGCATCTTGGGACGCGGCGTGGGTAACACGGGGGGCAAGACGCAAGGGGACCCCTCGGTAGGGCGTCCCGCCGCGAGCTGCATTCCAAGCCGTTTAGGACTGTCGCGTGAGGCCACAGGGGACGCGGGGACAGCACAGCCTCTGAACGTACGTACGAGGAAGTGCAGTTTCTGGAGCCCGCGGTTTCAGCAGGTGCCACCCCTGGCTGTCTGGGACTCTAGGGAGCCCCAGATAAAGCCGACAGAGGACTCGGCTGTCCCTGCCTGAAGAGCAGCTTCCTCAGCGGGGAAGACGAGCATGTGTGGACGAAGCCTGCCGAGGGAAGGCTCTGGGTTCACAGGGCCGGGTTGCAATCGGGGTGCGAGAACTTGGGCACGCCCCTCGATGCTATCAGACCCCGGCGTCCCCACCCGCTGGATGGGACCACGGTGCACTCCTGGTACAGTACGGCTCAGGGGTGACATGTGGCTTGTCGCACACGTAGCAAACTTTCCCAAAGACCAGTCTCCTTTCCCTAGAAGTCAACTGTCACTTCCTAGGTGGTGGCCTGACAAGGGACGATTCCTCAAGAGCTTGTGCTTTGTGACTTAAGTCAGGGACTCTTGTAGGCCCTCCAGATGGCTTTGCTTTGCGAGTACAAAATCAGAAGCATCGCCTTGGCAGCATCTCAGAATCAGGTTTAATTTCGTTCAGAGCAAACAGTGCCATGGCGTGTTTCATGGGAAATGCAGACCCGCTTCAGACGGCTGCAGACGGCGGGTCCCGTTGAAAGAGTTAGTGAAGTTTTTTTTTTAAACCATTTCATTGAGGTGTAATTGATATGCACAAAACCCCACATGGTTGATATGTATAATTGGATGAGTTTGGACATATGCACGCAGGCATGATGCCACCACCGCAAGCAAGGTGGTAAACATACCATAACCTTGAAAAATCTGTGTGTGTCTGTGTGTGGGGGTGGGGGCGGTGACAGTGCTTAACACGAGATCACCTGTCACGCATTTCCAAGTGCACAGCCCTGTGTCGTTACCTGTGAGCGCGGTGTGGCAGGTGGACCTCTAGAATGCATTGCGCTCGCATACCCGAGACCCCGTCCCCATTCCTCATAGAAGACCGCCCAGGACCCGCCCCAGCACATGTGGGGCCCAGCGGGCACGGTCGGCGCGGTCCCACCGTGGAGGAGCCCGCCTCTCCCCACAGCCCAGCCCCGAAAGCCCCAGACACCTGTTGCTATTCGAACATAGTGTGTGTCGCTTCCGGGGAGAAGCCCGCACCCCTCGCTGTCGCCCCAAACTTCACCTCCCGGGTCCGTCTCAGCGCAGGCGAGGCCGGCGGCTGGAGGGCGCTGTGCGACCTCACTTCCCACTGCAGTTAGAGCCACCTGGAGCCGGAGACGCCCATGACCCGGGGAGTCCAGGCGGCTGGTCCTTCCCCGGTAAACCGGGCTGGGGATGCTCGTGCCCGGTGCCTGTCGCCGAAGCCAGAGCCTGAGCCAGCTGTCACTGTTACCATTATCTCCATCCTCAGCCCGGTCATCCTGGCCCCGGAGCTGCCACTTAAGAGACCGACTCTGCATCAGGTGCTCTAGTGTGGCACAAGGCCTGCCGGGCTCCAGCCCCTGCTGGCTGTGTGACCCCAAGCGAGCTGCCTGTCCTCTCTGGGCATCGGCGTCCTCGTCTGCAAGACAGGCGTCGGAATCCCGCGCGCTCTGCTGGGCGCCGAGGCGGGGAGGGTGGCACGAGGCCCGCAGAGCTCGAAATGACCACGGCGTCATCTAGACGACAACCCTGCGGCCACACGAAGGACGAGGAAGAAAAATAGGGAACCGAGTGAGGCCGACAACCTTGGCTCCTGGGGCAGGCGGCAGGGCGCCCGGGGAACAGCTGGGGCCCCAGCACTGCAGGGAGGGGCCTTGGGGCCAAGACCCCAACGCGGGGGAAGGGCGTCGGCCCCTGGAATCTCGGGAGCAAGGAGCCCCGGGAGAGGGGACAGCGCACAACGGCCGTG
>NW_006442491.1:38869251-38870401 GCF_000325575.1 Pteropus alecto
GGCTTTATCGGGTTGTTCTTTTTTGCAGGAACACGCTTTGCGATGCCCCCGCTCTACCCTGAATTAAATCCTCAGGTAACACACACTACCTGTCACATGCAATTTCCAAAAAAATTCTGTATAAAGCACTGGCTGTAACATAAGGGAGAAATAAAAGGAGCATAATGTTAATAAAATAATAGGTATTCAGTATTTAAATGCTCAGAGTGATGACTCTAGAATTCAAAGTGCTTCCATTGATTTCAGAATCGCCTGTTGGGGACAGCAAGGCCCCCAGGAACCTATGACGTCGGTTACGGATGAACAGCAAAGGAGGAAGGGGAGCCAGGGAGCTGGGGACAGTCGGGGACAGGGAAAGCCATGGCAACAGCGGCACCCAGGCCCCGGGCCTCTCCGCTCAGCCTCTTTGGTAGGGGAATTGCCACCGCTGGCCACTTAGCAGGATCAGCTGTCCCCGCCCCTGGAGCTGTGCAGCTGGCAGGCGTGGACATGGCTGGGCACAGATGGCAGGCGTGGACATGGCTGGGCACATCCAGAGGTGTTTATTCGGTGTCACCGATCACGTGTGCTCCCCTGACCCGGGCTCGCAGAGCCCCCAGCCTCTTCCCAGGCCTGGAGCTTGCGGGTGCCGGGCGTGAGCGAGGTAGGCACAGCTCGCTGTCAAGACACAGAGCCCCTGAAGGTGGGAGACAGTGTCCCATCTGTGACCCCACGCCCAGCTCGCAGGCTGGGCCACGGAGCAGGCGAGTCATCAGCTCTCCGTAAACCCCAACCCACCCAGTCCTGCCACGTGGGAAGGCTATTCCCTGGCCTTCTGTTTATCATCAACTTTGGGGGTATTTTTTAAGTCTTGCATTTATTTCTTTTTTGGTTTTCAGTCAATTCGCACATGTTTATTTAGGTTCCAGTGTTTATTGATTGTGTTCTACTCGGCAAATGTTTACTGAGCGCTCATTCCAAAGAATTGGCGGCCAGGGTCCCACGCAAATGAGATGTTTTCTCACTTAAGGGGACCGGGGTGGCAGGGAGACCGGGCGGCGCACACGCTCTGCAGGCTGACCGGGCATCGAGGGGTGTGAGGGGTCAGCGGAGGGCGCCCCCCTCCTGCTGCCGGGGCGGGGCCCGCAGGCGGGATGCCGGGTGCCGGGTG
>NW_006442491.1:38870756-38873509 GCF_000325575.1 Pteropus alecto
GGCTGTGGCGACGTGGCATTGCGCTCTCCACCTCCCGTCCTGCGTCTCCCGTGTTTCCCGCGCACACGGCGCCCTGCAGTCGCGTGACCGGGCTGCCGCGCGCATGCCAGGCCTGTGGCTGCATCCTCCACGTGACACGCCCCGGAACGGCGTCCGGTCACCCGCAGCCCCGTGCCCTGGCCACTGCGCACGGAACGCCGCGGGCGCAGCGTCGGAAGCGCGGTTCGGAGAACGCTCGGCTTTGAGCCGTCCGGGGCGCACGTCCAGAGAGCACGTTCTCCCCACGCGGAGCAGGCGGCAAGGTGCTGTGGGACAGGGAACGAGCCACAGAGCTTGCCGGTGACGGGCAGACAGGGCCCGTGCAGAGCTCTCCTGAAGGGCCGGCGTTCGGCCCCCATTCCCTTTCTGAGCCTTGAAAAGCGCACATGCGCCAGCCGTGCCCGTCCCATGTCATCGCTCCTGGGTCCCCTCCCTTGGTCTGTTTTACAGCATTGTCCAGAGATCGCCGCCCCACCCCCCAGAAAAGGCCATGACTGGGGTTCCCAAACTGAGGGCGCATGGCTCCTCACACCCCACGGACGTTTCCACCCCCCGCGGAGGCCAGGCGGGAGGGCGAGCTCACGGAGCTGTGCCACCCACCGCGGAGAAGGGAGAGGGCACAGGAGGGCGGTAGACCAGCGCAGGCAGTGACGAGAGGCAGGAGCCCGTGGAGAGGGGGCCCCGGGGCGCCCGGCGGTCTGTGGGTGACGCGCGGACGCTCCGAGGTCAGCGTCACCTTCCCGGGTGCGTGCCTGCTGGGAGCAGGTTAGCTTCACCTCACCTCTTCCCCCAAGCGACAGTGGGCACAGGCGCCACCACCTGCTGCTGTGCTTTGTCGGAGGGTCCTGCCACTGGCCCTCAGAGGAGACCCCCGAGAGCCACAGGGGGCCGGGGGCTCGGGCTCCCTGGGCAGCGGAGAGGCCCACATGCCCCCGAGTGGCTAGAATAAGGCTGATGTCTGCGGTGACGGTCCGGGGGAGCAGACGCACTGCCGGCTATTCCGCCTGGGGCCCAGCCTGGGGAGACACGTCTCAGCGAGCCCCCTGGGTGGCCCGGTGCTCGTGGGTGACCCTCACCTCCTCCCGGGAAGGACCGGTTTGCGCCGTCTCCGGCCCTACCCCACGTTGCAGGCCCCCAGCGATGGGTTTCACCGTGATCCACGTACAAGGTTCACGGCCCCTTGAGGATCTAGCCAACAAATGAAACCCCCAAATTCCACTCCAAATCTTTCTTATTTATTTGCTTTGGGAAAGTGGGCCCTAATTGGCCGTTAAGAAAGTGCCGTCATCTACTTCATCGGCCTCCTGGATGCATCGAGCTGGCTCTCGAGCTAAGTGGAGCGAGAGGCCTTCATTCAATGTCTCGGTGCGATCAACTAACCGCTTCATTTCCTCCCAGACCTAAAGGAACCGCCGTATTTATTAAAGCATTTTGATCCTTTGGAGACAGGTGAATAAGCAGCTCGTGTCAGGTCTGTAGGATAAAACGAGTCAATAAACAGACGCTCACAGACGTGGCGTCTGCTGGGCCACAGTGCACCGTGCGCATTTGCTTTGTCAAGAGAGAAGTTACTGAGGAAAAGCGTGGATGTTCTAACCTTCAGTTTGCTCAGTGTGAGTGCATGTGAGTGTGTGTGTGAGTGTGAGAATGTGAGTGTATGAGTGTGTGAGTGTGTGGGTGTGAGAGTGAGTGTGAGCATATGAATGTGAGTGTGAGTATGAGTGTGAGTGTATGAGCGTGTGTGAGTGAGTGAGCGTGTGAGTGTATGAGTGTGAGTGTATGTGTGAGTGAGTGTGAATGTGTGTGAGTTATGACTGTATGAGCATGTGAGTGTGTGAGCGTGTGAGTGTGAGTGTATGTGTGAATGAGTGAGCGTGTGAGTGTGAGTGTGTGACTGTATGAGTGTGTGACTGAGTGTGAACATGTGAGTGTATGTGTGAGTGTGAGGATGCGTGTGTATGAGTGCGTGTGAGTGTAAGTGTGTGAGTGTACGTGTGAGCTAGTGTGAGCTGTGAGTGTGAGCGTGTGAGTGTGTGAGCGTGTGTGTGAGGATGCGAGTGTATGAGTGCGTGTGAGTGTAAGTGTGTGAGTATATGTGTGAGCTAGTGTGAGCTGTGAGTGTGAGCGTGTGAGCGTGTGTGTCGAGCACATCCATCCTTTTCTTTAAGACAGGCAGGGCGCACTTTGCGTGGGGCCTTTGGGCTGCAGGTGCGGGTGTCGTGCGTGTGGTCAGCCCTGCCCGGGCGCTGCGGGCCACGCAGTCTGCGGACACTGCTCATCCGTCGCGGTTACAGAGCCAGAATGACCACAGACAGCACACAAACAAGGGGCACGGCCACATTTCAGTGAGACGCGGGGCGGCCAGCCCCCCGGAACCAGGAAGAGCCCGCATCCGCATCCCGCAGAGGCGGGGTGGTCTGCGTCTCGTCTGGGCAGCGCGGTGCAGGCATTGCCGTCCGTCCACTCTGACCTGTGTCCTGGGGGCAGCTGGCTCCCGCGGCTGACCCCGCGCTCAGAGACCGGGCTTGGCGGGCGCCTCATTCCAACTTAAATGAGCCCGCCCCTCGCAGGCGGGTCGGCGTGGGGACAGTGCAGGTTGTGTTTCACCTCCGACGGTGGCCCCTTGTCTTAAAGACAGTTCAGTTGCTGACGTTTTACTTAAAAAGACAAAAATAAAAAATTGGAGTAAAATTTAATCGTATTGACATGGATGT
>NW_006442491.1:38873542-38887010 GCF_000325575.1 Pteropus alecto
TGACTCGGGAGCCCCAGAATTCAATAAATGACAAAGTTAATTAGTAACAAGGACAAAGTGTCCGTTTCGTTAATCCCACCGAAACGGGCCTCGGTGGGAACACGGGGAACTGGTGTTTTTGAACGTCCGGAAACAGACTTCGTGTTCCTAAGTTAGGGAAATTTAGGGAAAAGAAATGCAGAACAAGCATCGAGATAGAAACCCAATTTCTTTTCTTGTGCTAATAATGGATTATTATTCATGCCTCAAAGCCAGCGTTATTAACCTCTTAAATTATGTGCATACGAAGCACTGAGGCTGCCTAAGATCAGGAGCGAAACTAGGCTCCGGCGATGGTGTGCGTGGCTGTCGCGGGCGTGGTAGCCTGTCCCCTCCTTATCAATCAGCCTGCTCGGGTCCGGGATCAGCAGGGGGGAGTGCGGGGGGCCTGGGGGGCGGAGGAGGGGCAGGAGGAGGAGACAGACTCGTTTCAGACCCAGGAAGCCCCTTCCGTTTCTCGTTGGAAAAACCACGTTCTAACGGCCATTTCCTCCACCCGTGGACTTGGTCTGAGTCCATGCGGCAACGAATAATTATGGCAGAGCTGGCGGTCACCGGAGCTTTCACGTCTATCATCCTATCTAACGATCACAGGCGCTGACGGATAATGAGTATTCACATCCCTGTGTCACGGGTGAAGAAACTGAGGCTCAGGGGCGTCGGGGGTGTCCTCCTGGGATATAACGGGAGCCTGCGACAGCTCGCGTCTCCGGGACCAGAGTCGCCGAGTGCGTGTGCATCTCTGCCGGTTCCGGTCGAGGGCTCCCTGGACTCGGGGGCCAGGGGCAGAGTGTGATCGTAGCGGCCCGGACGGCGTCTGTCTGCGTCTTGCTTGCCAGGCCGCGGTCATGGCGCCAGTGCCCGTCCGCGTTGGGCGCAGCTCATCTGCGTTTTCTTGTTCTTCCTGGTCGCAGGGGCTTGAGACAGACGTTCGTGTCCCGGGCCACGTCGGAGGGTCTCGGCCAGAAACAAGGCACGGGGTTTCCATCCTGCGTTGGCGGCCAGCAGCGCTCGCCCTCACAGGGCTGGCGTCTGAACCCGGAGAGGGTCCTCTGCTCGCGTGCCGGACTGAAGCCACCTGTGACCGTGCTCCGCCTCCTGGTCACACGGAACATCGGTGGGCTGAGGACTCGGTCCTCGTGGGCACAGAAGCCGCTGCCAACCCTCAGGGAGCTACGTCCGGTTCAAACGCTGTGCAGAATATGTTCACTTATATATTTTGTACAAAATAGAGCAACAGCCACAGGAAAAGGTTTATTTAGAAATAAACTCGTTAAAAAACACGTCCCCCGCGGCTGCTCTTCCTCCTCGCTACAAAGCACGACGAAGTCAGCGAGACCACCGGTGCCCGTTGGACACGCAGCAGTGCGCGGCCCGGCCTGGGGCACCCCGCGCCGGGGGCGCTCGCCACGGCCCGTGCTCTCCTCTCCTGTTCAGCCACGTCACTGGACATGCGCAGGGACCCTCGGTCATCGCAGGAGTGACATGTGACCGATTTGTCCGGGACAGCCCCGTTTCCCGCTGCGTGGCCTAATCATACGCCGGCCCCTTTCACGCTCCTAGGGTCTCAGTCAGGGTGACAGCACGCGCGGTCACCCTGTCCCATCCCCACGGGATGCATCGGAGACCGAGGTTCGGAGCGGCGAGCTGCCCAGGGTTTGCAGGGCGAAGGGCGGACCTGGGATTCCGAACCACTCGCGGTGTCCCCCGAGGTCCCCGAACCACTCGCGGCGTCCCCTGTGGCTCCGGCTCCGGCTGGACGTGAGGAGAGGCCACTCCACCCGCTCAGGCGACCAGCCGGACGCAGAAACGGGACAAAAGCTTCAACACCTGCTCCTCTTGCACAGGAACGTCGAGTTCTGCGTGCGAGACCAGTCGGCGGTGGGCGTCCTCCGCCCCACAGGCCAGTGTGGTTTCCTCCCAGCCGAGTTGTGTCTGGGGGAGCGAGGGCGCCCGTTTCTCCTGAGCGCCGTGGGCTCCACGGCTTCACCTTCGGTGAAGACAGACGCCCTCAGGGCGGGGCTCAGAAGACCGTGTCTGTGTGACAGCTGGCTGTCCCTTTAGCCACGGCGAGCCGGCCGATTAGTGTGTGTGTGTGCGCGCGCGCGTGCGTATGTCTGCATGTGCCTGTGTGTGTATGTGTGTGCGTATGTGCGTGTGTGGGAGGAGGTGCGCACACACACACACAGGTCCATGTCAGTGGCAGGACACTTGGCCTACAGGCCGTGGTCAGCGGGACACTAAGTAGATCGAAGAGTAGACGCCCCCTCAGGCCGGACTCTCAGTGAGAAAGGCCCTCAGGACAGGACGCTGAAATAGAGAGGCTGTCACAGCAGCGGCCTGTCCGGTCCTGCCTTTGAGCCCATGTGCTCGGGGTCGTGACCGGCCTCAGCGATGCTGCGCTTCCTGCTCTGGGCCCCAGTTGCCTGATTCGGGGCTCATCCCCCCTAGATCTGCGGGGCTCCCTGTTTCCCAGAAAGATGGGGGGCCGCTGCCCCTGGCGACCACGCAGACACAGGGTGGCATGTGCCCGGCTCTGCAGCTTCGCAGTTAGGCGACTCCTGACTAATTTTTAACTAGGAGCAGTGGCCGACATTTTAATTTCTGTGCCTAAATCGAGACTTTCCTAATTGTTTAATGCTGCGTTATTTTAATGTTGCATAATTCAAATGCCAACAAAACATGGCCCCACTGAACATGGCATGAAAATGCCTCCTTTGAGAGACAGTACACATTTTTTAACGTGCGCAGAGACCTACATTGGTTTTTCTCTAGGCAGTTAGCTCGTTACCATGACAATTGCTCGGGAAAGTAAACAATAGGCAAAGAGCCGATGAGAACCCTCTTTCTCAAGGAAATCTCGGAAGCCAGAGGCACTCTGACGAGTGACCCGGATGCCTCCAAGAGGAACCGCCAGAAGACTTAAGGTTTTTCCTGGGTAGTATCTTTGGATAAGTCAGCAGAGGGTCACGCATGCCTCTGGAATGTCCACTGCTGTGGGCTGGCGCACGCTGTGTGGTTTCCCACAGGGTCACACCTGTGGTCACTTACGAGTCGAGACTCCAGGTAACAGACACAGAGCTGTTAGGGGCTTTCAGTCACACTCCTGGCCCAGGAAGGTGAGGACACATTACATTAGGAACAGAATGTGTGATGGACGGTTTTTATGTGTCAACGTGGATGGGCCATGATATTTGGTCAAACATTATTCTGGATGTTTCTATAAGGGTGTTTTTTGAGGAGATGAAGACTTAAATTGGTGAACTTAGAGTAAAGCAGATTACGCTCCGGTGTGGGTGGGCCTCGTTCAATCAGTCGAAGGCCTAGAACAGTCTGGCCTCCCACCAGCAGACAGCCTCTGGGCCTGAAAGGCCACTCTCTCCCAAGGTTCCGGCCTGCCGGCCCGCCCTGCCAATTTTGGACTCGCCAAGCGTCTGCCATCGCATGAGCCCGTTTCTTAAAACCTGTGTCTCTCCCCCTCTCTTTCTCCGCCGGCCCTCCCTGTGCACACACATCCTATTGGTTCTGCTCCGAACGTGAGTGCGGTACAAGGTCGAGGGCACACCGTGGTTTCTAGGGTGGTGTAGCCTCTGCTGCCGCTGGGACACCAGCATGTTCCTTGTCCATCCCATGGCCACCTCCTGAGCCCGTTGGCCTCCCGGCGTGCAGGGGGCATGGTGGACCTGGCAGTGGGTGGGAGGGACACTGCGCACACTCACCTGGAGCACCACGGGAAGTCAGTCAGTGGTCGCCTGGGGCTGGGGGGAGGTTGGAGGAGGGGCTGCTCGCGGCCGCGGGGCTTCCTTTTAGGGGGTTAGTATGTCTGGAACTGGGCAGATGGGGTGTCCATACAGCATCGTGAATGCGCTGAATGCCCAGTGGTCAGTTTCCTTTATGTGCCTTTCGCCACAATGGAGAAACAGCGGGTGTCAGTCTGAGGTCCGGGGCTGTCCTGTGTGTCCCCCTAAACAGGAGGCCTGCTTAACTCAATTTAATTTTTATTTTATTTGTTTAAGTAAAAACCCATCTGCGAACTCCAGGCATGTTTTTCTTGGAAAATGACTAATTTCAAATTTTACAAGTTCGCAACGAATGCTGATGAGTCTTCGTGTGTCACTGGGCGTCCACGACTGCGACACTTGTTTCCCTAATATATCGTGCAAAGGAGCCCCTGGGTGCACTGATGACGTGAGGTGGCCCATGTAAAGGAGGCTTTCTGGTGCCACGTCCACCTGGCGTGGTGACCTCCCTCGCTCCGCAGGTGTGTGAGCACGATGTCCAAGCACACTTCGCGTGACCCTTTGCCAATCTCACTGCCCGGCCGTGAGAGAGGCGGAGAGCATTGTGTGGACTTCACACTCGTCCGTCTCAGGACGCACGACCTGTCAGCGGCTGGCGGCTGAGGTGATGCAGATACCTAATACCATCTGAATATTAATATCCGCCCGCGTCGTAATTTGGCGGTGCTCGGTGGTGCTTCTGCCTTTTCAGCCAAATGACATTTGTCACACTCAAGTAGGAACAATTATTAATAATTTTCATTTCATTAGAGGCACTACAATAAAATGTCAACAGCCTTAAAAGTGCATCAGAAGTGTACAAATTAATTTTGATTTTCTGAAGTGTAATTACTTTTGTAAGTACTAGACTGTGTAATCACTCTGGGCGTTATTACTTGTGCAATCAATTATACTTAAATGCACTTATCTGTTTTCAAACATGATTTTCAGAGGTCACCTGTTGGTGTTTTCTGCCATCATAATAGGAAGATGTGATCATTCAGATTGGACGTGCAGTAACCAAGGCACGGATAAGGTATTGATGAGATAAATTGCAATACAATAGCAAAAATTGTTTTAGCAAGGGGTCACCTGCTCCCACCTATGGACTGTGGGCTTGGTTTTCACTGAAGCCTGGCTGGAGCACTGCACGGCGGGCTTTCACAGCGGGAAGGTGGAGATGGCAGTTCACAGCTGTTCCAGAGGGTGGCTGCTAACCTGGGCGCTGGGACCCGACCTTCCAACTTGCCAGCCGCACGCCGCTGAGTCGATGGCTCCACAGCGGTCCTTTGAAGTTTGTCCACGTGTGACACGCAGGTGGCGTGGCCCCAACGCCCCTGAAGCCATGGGCCTCTTCACCATTTCATGTTTACTGTACAGCCGGATGCGGAGCGGATGCTCAGTGAATGCTTCTTGAACAAGCAGATGAATAAGCGTCATGATGAAAATTCCACGACCGAACGCAGACGTGCCCCTTAACTGTTAGAGAGTATTGTTGTCCTTGATCATCATGCTCAATGCTGTTAGCAATGGCAATTTCAGTCTTAGAAAATTCTATCGATTCCGCTTATTTGGGCCAGGAAACAGAGCCAAACTCAATAAACCCATGAGAAGATTCTGCACATCACTAATAAATAAATGCAAAATAAAATATCAGTCGAATGCCTTTACCACCTATAAAATAGCAAAACGAAAGAGCCATAGCATTCACAGGTGGAGTGGTGGGCCACGGCCGCTTTCATGTCCTGCTGGAAGGGATATTGATGGGCTCAGCCTTTCCGAAGAGTGATTTGGATAAATATATCAAAATGAAACATGCACACAGCCTTATGACCAAGGAATTCTACTTTTGGTGTCTCGTTTAAAGAAATATTAAGCAAAGATTTGTACACAAAGGATTTTTTTTTTTTACTGTATCGAGCGCATAAAATGGATGTATCATAAGCGTCCATCAACAGGGAATATGTAAATGAGTTATGATATGTCCATAGACCCAAATCCTATGTGTCCATTAAGAAGAGGAATCTTTATGGATATACATGAAAAATTTTCCAAGCCGTAATGTTAAGTGATGTAAGCAAGCTGCAGCCCAGCGCGTGTAGGATGCTTACGTATTTTTTGAAGACTGAACCAGGCAGCATGAAGCCTAAGAACGAACCTGGAAAGTGAGTCAGATCAAACGTGAAGAATCGCCCCCTCTTGGGGAATAGGATCACGTGGCTGCAGTCGTGACTTTTATCTATCATTTTGCATATTTTAAGTGATGGTATCACATATGATTTTAGTTTATTCTTCAATTGTGAGACACTTAAAATAACGGCATCAAATTTATTTAAAAATAGTTTTAAATGGGTGAGAACTCTCTTGGTGAGCAACCAACCGAATCTGTAAACGAAGGGCAGCCCCACCCCTCTGATTCGTCCCCAGGCCAGTCCATTCGGGCCCTGTCCCCAGAGCGGCGACTTCGCTGGCTGCCAGCTGGAGCTGGAAAGCAAGTGCACCAACAGGGGAGCCTCGTGAAAGAGGGGGGTCGGCCCCGGTCACTTACGCGCGGACTTAGTCCCTTAAACTCAACATTCTCGGGTCCTTCCAGCGACGCAAAGTCACTCTGAAAGTGAGCCCGGCCTCAGAACTTTCCAAACATACGGACGAACTCACCAAATTATGACCTGGTCCTCAAAATGTTTTTCTTAGCCGTTAGTTAAATGCTCGCAAAAAGGTTAGACTTAAATACGAGAGTTCTGCTCCCACGGATGGCGTGACAACCCCAGCCTTCGGGAACTGGCTGCCGTGGTGGCTTCCTGTCCCTCTTAGAATCCATCTGCCCCGCATGAGGTGTCCGCCTCCCTTTTACCATGTTGACTTTTAAGAAAGAATCACATTTTAAAACGTATTAGCAAGTAAAATCGTAATTATAAGAAAAATGATGAAACCATAAAATAAGAAAGTCAGCCCTATTTTAAAAAATTAATCTCCTGATTTAAATAAAATAAAACCTTGCATTGACCTGAGAACTTGGTTAATGAGGCATTTGCCAAATTGTTTAGTTTTTCTGGCTTGCCAAGTGTGTAATTACTTTGCTTGGCACTTTCAGAAAACGTTATTATAAACTCTTCTTCCAAAGAAAATTATGCAACATAATTATTAACTCTAAAATTACACACATTTATCTGCTCGTATTTGCTTTTATGCTTCAGCTGTCACTTAAACATCAGCTGCTTGAATCGCGCACCTGCTCACAGTGAGGTTTTCGCTGCGTTTCTACTAATCTCGCATTTTCTTCTCACCGGGAAAAGAAAGTAACAAAAACTGGCCTTCGGTAGAAAACCACGCCTCACGGTGCTGGACGCCCCGATGGCATTCCCTCGGCAGAATAAAATAAGAAAGTCAGCCCTATTTTAAAAAATTAATCTCCTGATTTAAATAAAATAAAACCTTGCATTGACCTGAGAACTTGGTTAATGAGGCATTTGCCAAATTGTTTAGTTTTTCTGGCTTGCCAAGTGTGTAATTACTTTGCTTGGCACTTTCAGAAAACGTTATTATAAACTCTTCTTCCAAAGAAAATTATGCAACATAATTATTAACTCTAAAATTACACACATTTATCTGCTCGTATTTGCTTTTATGCTTCAGCTGTCACTTAAACATCAGCTGCTTGAATCGCGCACCTGCTCACAGTGAGGTTTTCGCCGCGTTTCTACTAATCTCGCATTTTCTTCTCACCGGGAAGAGAAAGTAACAAAAACTGGCCTTCGGTAGAAAACCACGCCTCACGGCGCTGGACGAGGGCCAGCGAACCCTTGTCCATCGGGGGCTTGTTCACTGCCTGCGTCATCCACTGTCATCCACGCTGGCCATCCCAGCCGGAAACAGCAGCGCGTCAGACTCACACGGAGATAAGCTGGCCTGTGTCGGGCTCACATTCCGTCCTTGCTCTCGCAAAAGAAAGAATGCTTTTTTTTTTTTTTAATGGACAGAAGAGAAAACGCACAAGGGAAAATGTTTCGTAAAAATTAAAGCCTTTATTTCAAGGTGGCCTGATCCCAGATTTCATCTTCGATTTCCTTTATCTGAGACGCCTGCTGTCCGCTGCCCAGGAAGCGCCCGGGGGCAGGGCAGGGGCTCGGGACAGCCCCACCTCTGCTCCTGCTCAAGCTCGCGACCCCCCAGGGGCTCAGTGGTCATTTATTAACCGGCCGAGTGACCCATCTTCTCCTTTCACTTGGACTCGACAGTGAATTGACACACAGCTGCCATGGACTGGACTGCGTCCCCCGCAGATTCGCTCGTTGAGGTGCCAACCGCAGGACCTCAGATGGCTGTATTTGGAGACGGGGCTTTTGAGGAGCTGGTTAAGGTTAGATGAGGTTGTGGGGGTGGGTGCGCCTGATCCCCTACAACTGGTGTCTTTATAGGAAGAGGGCGTAGGGACCCAGACACGCACAGAGGGATGACGTGCGGAGAAGACGGCCACCTACAGGCCAAGGAGCTAGTCCTGCCGAGCCCTGATCGTGGACTTCCAGCCTCTAGGGCTGTAAGAAAGTGAGTGTCCTTCCTGAATGCCCGCAGTCCGGGGTCCTTCATCAGGGCCACCCCTGCAGACTGGCGCGTCGCCCCGCCCAGTAGGGAACCCCGCGCATAGCTGAAGAGGGACGCGAGCTGGTTTCAGCTTCGAAATGCAGTGCATTGCGGATTCAGCTGTGGCAGCACGGTAGGATCTGTCCGCGGGGAAGTCCCATCCCCGGCCGTCACGCAGCTTCCGAGGCCCCCACTCGCTGCCCGCCGTGCCCAGGGAGGCTGAAACACGGAGCTGACGTGGGGCCGAGGGCGGCTGTCTGCGTGAGAGAGCGGCCCGCATTCGGCTTTGCTGCTGCAGCTTGATCCGTCCCTATTACACGAACCTCCCAAAGTGTCAGTTAAAGATCCACTGAAAAGTGCTGGAAATTTTTTAATTAGCATGCAGTAGAGAATTCTAAAAGTGCACAAGGCTGTGCACGTGGACACCGGCCTCCGAGCCTAGGCAGCAGCCCTGCCTCCTTGTAGACGGCCGAGCTCCAGACGCCAGGGTTCTCTCTGTGTGGAAAAGCGACCGTGGGTCAGATCCCGTCAGTCCGCGCGAGGGCCCCGTCACACGCGAACCCGTCTGCGGAGAAGCAGATTTATTGACGTGCATCATTCCAAAACACGTAAACACGGCGTCTAGAATTCTTGGGGCGCCACGCCGGGTCGTTTCCACTTTTACTGACCCATGCTTCCTGAATCGATCGCTTCTTTTGCTTCTGATTTGGCAATAAGGATTCATATCCATTTCTCTGGGGCAAAGGGGCACAAGTAAAGAAGCTCTGAAAACATCACCTTTTCCCCCCATGACCGCTGAGAGTTTTCAGCACAGCCTCGCCATGCCCAGACTCTTTGCTGTTCCCTGAGATGTAATTTTGCTTGTTTGCTGTGTGCCTCCCTGGATAATCCGAGAGAGAGATCACATGCAAGTCTGCATGATGCATTCTTAGAAAACATTTTTAGGTCCCATTTTAAAGAAAGAGTGAGACATATTTTCACTTTTACACCTTCTGTTCCCAAATGAAAACATTGACTTGAAATCCAGGCTTGCAGACAGCTTTTTACTTCAACAATCAAACTGCAGAGAGACTCTTCCAGTGATCCCAGAGTCATGTGTGAGGTACAAAATTCAGGTGCTCAAAACACACAGGATATATGGAAATGCGCTAAAGAAAACCAACGACGCTTATTACTTTTTAATTCAAAATGATACATTAAAGAGGATTATGAACAGTTTCCATTAGAATATTCACTTGGCCTTTACAGAGACACCAAATTAAGCAAAAAGAAAAAGATGGTTCTGCTTGTTATCCGTTGGGTAATGAAGGCAGATTGATGCCAGGCAGCGATTCAGCCCTCTAAGCTTTACCCTCCCGCACCTTCGTCCCGGAAGGAGTCGCCCTCCCGAGGGAAGGTGAAGGTTAAGGTGGGCTGTGCTGGTCTCTGGGAACAGGTAAGGAAGCCTGGGGCCTCTCAGAGGTCTGGCAGTGACTGCCAGCTATGAACCGGGTGTACATTTTACTTTGCCAAATGTATTCGTTTTTTTCTAGTGATTAACTGGGGTGGGGGGCGGGGGAGAGATAAAGTCAGGCACATATTAATTTCCAAATTCAAATAAAGTGGTGTGACACTCTCCCTGGCCAGGCTCATTTTAATTTCCACTTGGTAAGAAAACATTCTCTAGACTTGTACTTACTGTTCTTTCTTATTACATCTCAGAAGCTCGCCACGCGGCGGGGAGATCATGCTGCTTATCAGACAGAGCTGCTCTGGTAAAAGCCCAGCCTTGGGACTGTCTCGCATTAACGCTTCATAAAACTCATTGGTTTTTACAGTCTGACTCAAATCAGGGACAAAAAGATATGCCGTTTCCTTTAGTCCATACCTAGCAAATCTACCTTGAAACCCATCGTCTATAGTGAACATTGTGTCAATTATATAATGTGCTCATCATTCTGGGAAAACCTTTTTTTTAATCGGCATAATATGCTTCGGATTATATCTGAAACCAAACGATGTTTGGTTGCAGGAGGGGCTTCCGACACGCACCCTGAAGTCTCCCTGATGCCCTGAGTCACTTGGAGTCGCTCAGAGACCGCACAGTCCTCAGGTAAAGGCGATGGAGCCGGCTTTTTACGAAGGATTTTTCCTTTAGGGCACAGTGTGGCCATCAGAATGTCTGGGAGCAGTTGTCATGGAGTGCTGTCACGGCGACGTTGTATGGGATCATGGGTACGTGTGGGAAACTCTCACCCAGCAGCGAGGGCGTGTGTGGGAAACTCTCACGAAGCTGCTGTGGGGGTCTGGGACGCAGAAGAGTGTTTTCACCCTGGGCCGGAGAGCAGGTGCTGGAGTGGGGGTGGGGGCGTGGGGCAGAGACGCTGGGTGCCAGCGGAGCCCAAGTGAGAACTCGCTGGTTCCTTGTGCCCACTTGCTCGTCACCTCTCGTAACTTTGCTGACACCTGTCACAAACGCCAGGCGGGACTGCGCAAGTGGCAGGGCCACCAGTGTTCTCACATGAGACTGAGAAGTTTGAAGACAACGATGCTTTTTAACCGTGTACCGAGCTATTTCGTTTGCTTAGCAGGAAACAGACTTCCAATTAACACTCACGCCGCCGTCCCCGCTGTACCCAGCAGGCTTCCGCCTGGACGGTCCCTACCACGCGGTGCTCATGGCTTCTTTTTTCTGCCTCAGACAATGTCGGGTGGGCAGGAGCCACGTGGACCCTGGGCCTCCACTGGGGTCTCAGCTGAGCTCTCTGGAGAGGCCAGCCCTCAGGCTTGGCCAGGCCACTGTCCAGTCCCTCCTGGCTCCTGTGGCTGCTGCAGGCACAGCCAGGGAACACATGGCCTCTCGCCTTGTCACGCCCCTGGGCCCAGCAGGCCTCCCTTCTGGCCACCTGGCCCCTCGCTGGGCCCTCCATGTCTGGCCCTGAGCAATGTTCAATCCTTTGGTCGAGTGACTCACCTCGCACCTCTGTCATGGGGTCACTTCTGAATATCTCCCGGAACCAGGGGAGACGCCAACAGGGAATCTCGACTCTCCATCTCATGGCCGTCCTTGGAGGTGGTCACCTCTGTTGGGGTGCAGATCGCGTCTTTGGGGACACTTTGGTTGTGGCTGCAGGCAGTGTGCCTTGTGCAGGCCCAGCATCGCCCACAGCCACCTCAGAGAGGCACACATCTGGGGAGTCACTGGGACAGAGGCGCCTGTCTCTCCCACGTGGATCCAGTGACCCAAAACACCCATATTTTGCAATGGCTGAGAGCGTAGCGTGAGGACCTCGCCCGGGCCGTGCGGGCAGGAGAGCCAAGCGGGCCCGTAGCAGCAGAAACCGTCCCAGCGGGTGGACGAGGGCACTCTTCCTGCGAGGGCTGGCCCGGAGCGTGAAACGGGCTTCGGGGTCCTCCCAGCACCACACGCCCCGTCGTGCTGCGCCCCTTCCTTCTCACCCCACAGTTGGCTACACGGTACGTCCGCAGGGACCCCTCCCCGGCCAACCTGGCCACCAAGACCTATGGCCTGTGACACTGGGTTACACTTGGGCTTTATCAGCACTCTGTGATTGTGGTTATTTGTACACATACGTGTGTGTCGGCCACTCGGCTCTCTAGGTCGACGGTGGCTTCATTTCAAACATACGCCCGTCACCTACAACAGTTTCTGTCACACGGCCTTGCTCAACAAGCAAGTCTGTTGAATGAGTCAGAGACAACGCGTCATTGACCATGCCTATGAAAGTCTGCTTTGTAAAATTAAAGAAAATTTAATTACGGTTGACATTCAGTGTTGCATTAGCCCTAGATGTGCACTGTCGTGGTTAGACGTCTGCATGACTATGGGAGGGATCATCACAGCAAGGATGGTCCCCTCCTGGCACCACGCAGAGTTACCACAGCGTCCCTGACTGTGCTCCCTGTGCTGTGCTTCGCATTCCCAGGCTGCTTTCCAACTGCCAATTTGTACTTCTTCACCCTTCACCTGTGTCACCCCGCCGCCCAGCCCCCGCCCACCTGCAAAACATCGGCCTGAGCGCTGCGTCTGTGTGTCTGTTCCATGAGTGACTATTGAAACGCAAAGAGCTGCGTGTTGGTCCTGAAGAAGGCAGGGCGTGCGAAGGGGCGGGATGCGCAGCAGTGGGGACTGAAACACGCAGAGAGTGTGTGTGTGTGTTGGTGTGCAAGTGTGTATGTGTGTGTATGTGCGTCTGTGTGTATGTGTGTGTTCATGTGTGTGCCCGTGGGCATGCATGTGCTGTGTGTGCATGTGTGTTTTGTGTTCATGTGTGTGTATGTGTGTATGTGCGTGCGCACATGTGTTTGTGTGTCCATGTGTGTGTGCTTGCATGTATGTGTATGTGAGTGTGCGTATGTGTGTTTTCGTGTGTGCGTGTGTATGTGTGTGCACGCATGTGTGCTTGTGTTCGTGGGTATGCATGTGTTGTGTGTGTTTGTGTGTATGTGTGTGTGTGCGCATGTGTGTTTGTGTGTGTGTTCGTGGATGTGCGTGTGTTGTGTGTGGATGTGTTTGTGTGTTCATGTGTGTGCACGTGTGTTTGTGCATATGTGTGTGTTCCTGTGTGCGTTCATGGCTGTGCCTGTGTTGTGTTCGTGTGTGCACGCATGCATGCGTGTGCGCATGTGTGCTTGTGCGCATGTGTGCATCCATGTGTGTGTTCTCGGGCGTGCGTGTGTTGCGTGTGCACGCGTGTGCATGCATGTTCATGTTTGTTCATGTATGTGTGCACGTGTGTGCATGCTTGCACGCGTGTGTTCTTGTGTGCGCATCTGTGCTTCTGTATGTGCGTGTGTGCGCACATATGTGTTTGTGTGTATGTGTGTTCATGTGTGTGTTCAGGGGCGCACATGTGTTCGTGCGTGTGCACGTGTGTGTGCGCGTGTGTGTGCGTGTGTGTGTGAGCGTTCACGGAGATCATGCATACGGCAGTAGCGAGCAGGGGAAGTCTGCGCGGACCTCGTCAGCTTCCATTCCATGGCCCAGAACTCATAGCGAAAGCTAGTGAAGCCCGGCGTGCGTTGGCGTCCGGAGCTGCTAATCGTGGGCAAGCAACTTAGATGAATTC
>NW_006442491.1:38887774-38896769 GCF_000325575.1 Pteropus alecto
TGCTTTCCAACTGCCAATTTGTACTTCTTCACCCTTCACCTGTGTCACCCCGCCGCCCAGCCCCCGCCCACCTGCAAAACATCGGCCTGAGCGCTGCGTCTGTGTGTCTGTTCCATGAGTGACTATTGAAACGCAAAGAGCTGCGTGTTGGTCCTGAAGAAGGCAGGGCGTGCGAAGAGGAGGGATGCGCAGCAGTGGGGACTGAAACACGCAGAATCCGTGTGTGCACGCGCATGTGTGTTCGTGTGCACGTGTGTGCATGTGTGTTCATGTGTGCGTTCATGCATGTGTGTGCAAGTGTGTGCGCATGATTGTGTGTGTATGTGAGTGTGTGCTCACGTGTGTCCATGTGTGCGCTTTATGTGTGTGCATCGTGCATGTGTGCATGTGTGTTCATGTGTGTGCACGTGCACATGTGTTTGAGTGCATGCGTGTTCATGTGTGTTTGTGTGTTTGTGTGTTCGTGTCGTGTGTGTTTGTGTGTGCACGTTCATGTGTGTGTCCATGTGCGCGTGTGCATGCGTGCGCGCATGTGCATTTGTGTGTATGTGTGTGTTCATGTGTGTGTCCGTGGGCATGCCTGTGTTGTGTGTGCATGTGTGTTTTTGTGATCATGTGTGTGCGTGTGTGTTGCACGTGTGTGCGTGTGTGTTCATGTGTGTTCGTGTATGTGCATGCGCGTGTGTGCGAATGCTTACGTGTGTGTTCGTGCGTGTGCACATGTGTGTTTGTGTGTGCGCGTGTGTGCACACATGCATGTTTGTGTGTGTGCTCATGCGTGTGTTCGTGCGTGTGCGCATGTGTGTGCATGTGTGTGTGTGAGCGTTCACGGAGATCATGCATACGGCAGTAGCGAGCAGGGGAAGTCTGCGCGGACCTCGTCAGCTTCCATTCCATGGCCCAGAACTCATAGCGAAAGCTAGTGAAGCCCGGCGTGCGTTGGCGTCCGGAGCTGCTAATCGTGGGCAAGCAACTTAGATGAATTCCAGATGAGAAGTCGCCTTTTCAGTAGCACCGCAGGAAAATCGTCACATATGTAGCTGAGACCAGTTACGGGTAATCAGTGTTCCCGCGTTTGACGTGGTGGCTTTGGCACCGCCTGCGGCCCCAGGGGAAGCAGCCAGCTCTGTACACGAGACTCGCAGTGCAGTGTAGGGACCCGTGTGTAAGAGCCAGTGTGGCCGGCGTCGCGGGCACAGGGAGGCGCTGCTGCGGGCAGGGAGGGGCTGTGCCGCTGGCTGGGGCTCGGGGCCGGGGCCACAACACCGGGGTCGGGGGTCAAGTGCCATGGGAAGACGCTCTCGCACGCAGGTTGAGCACACATCTGGTCGTTTTCTGACCGGACGTTCCCTGCGTGGAGCCAGGATGCACGACTGACAAGTGGGTGTGCTGCCCGCCAGCACGGAGACGGCGTCCACACACCAGAACCGTGTGCAGCTGGCTGTCCGCTGTGGTGACCGCGTGCCTTGTGGGCCTCGTGGCAGGCGTATGGGGCCCGGAGAACTCACGGGAGCGTCACGGTTCCCACAGCTGCGGAGCCTCTCCTGGCACGTGCTCCGGGCAGAGCCACCCCACGGGTGCACCTCGCACGTTCTCCAGCTCACGCGTGCGGGTGTGTGACAGTGCAGAGCCCAGCCTTTCGAGGCTTAAGTCACGCTCCGCCAGCAAGAGGGGCGTTGGGTGCCTGGCTGGTTCTCTCCTCAGGTTGCGATGTGCTGGACCCCCCCACAGGGAGACGTGCTGGCGGCCGTGAGGGGCGGCATGGTGACGCAGCGCGGGCATCGGTGACTCGCTGGCAGTTTGGTGTATGGATCGCGACGAAGCTTTGCGCGATGCCGGCTGCCGGCGTCTGGGTCACCTGTCAGAAAACAAGCCCACACGGCTTCTTAAATTGCTCCACGACCATCCATAGACGGCTTTAAAATTGCTCAGTTTTATAAGTACGGTGAACTTGGTTGCCTCTAAAAATACATCCGCCAGAAATTTATTTGGACAATTGACAGTTTCTCTCAAGCTCGTTCAAGTCTAATATTTACTGTGGTGTGTAACCAGGTTATAAATAATTATATTTCCCACAAATTTATTTGCCTCGGCAAAATACAAAATCTAGCTTAAATATCTCCAAGCTGTGATTACTTTTAGAGTATAAATATTCTCTCTGCTACGAAATCAGAATGAATCATCAGGTGTTAGTGAAAAATACCACACGGCCGTGATGCGGGCTCCAAAGGTGACAGATGATCGCGTCTCCCGATTGCTACCGAGAGGCGTCGGGCGTCCAAGCATGTCGCACGTCAGGAATCCGTCTGCCCGAGGCGGGGAGACACGCTTTGCATCCAAGTTGCCCCGCGTTTACAGAGCTTCGAGTGAAAACCACCCTCTCTCTCCGTGCACGTGATTACATCGGCCGTCGTGCTGTCCGAAAGTGATACGCTCCAAGGAGACCAGGTGACAAACATGCCAAGTGACGTGGTCGTTTCCATACTGAAGAGATTTGCCATTCAGCACTGTGTGGCACTCCACCCTCTTATAAATAGTTTATGAAATTTGAGAGCTTCGAATTTAAA
This sequence comes from Pteropus alecto, assembly GCF_000325575.1. Classification (NCBI taxonomy): domain Eukaryota; kingdom Metazoa; phylum Chordata; class Mammalia; order Chiroptera; family Pteropodidae; genus Pteropus; species Pteropus alecto. The sequence goes on from NW_006442491.1 coordinate 38,890,342, forward strand.
AATACTGATTAGTTCAATTAACAACCCAAATCATTGAAAACCAGTATAGTTAACGTTCGGAGTGTTTGATGTTTATTCTTGATAGTCATGGGGTTTGCGTTTCCGAAAACGAAGCGTCGCCCGGAAAGCCATGTTTACAGGACTTGTTCCGCCCCTTTTGAGCGCGGCCCGACTAGGTCGCCCTGAAACGATCTGGAAGAGTTAACCTTGGAGAACCCACCACCCCATGCGAGCAGTGGAAGCGTTTTAGAGGCTGCCTTTCTGCATTTCCCCCTTCGCCTCTGTGGTCACCGCTGTCCCCACGGTGGGGAGCGCCGTCCCCCTCACGACCCACCAGTCGGTCCCTTGTCTCCAGCCAGAGCCCGCAGGTTCCGCCTGGCCCTGCGCTTCGTGGACGCCGTGCCCGTCGGAAGGGCAGCCTCTGCCCTGCCACCCCCGGCCCTCGGGGCTCCCCGCTCTGCCGTGGGCCTCTCATGGCCTCGTCCCTCCTGACACACTGGCATGGGCTGCTCCCTGCACCACGTTCTTGGCCGGCGTCTTCTGCTCCAGGCGCGGCTCTGAGCTCTTTACGAGGTGGCCTCGATGGAGACTCAGAGACTCGATGGAGCCTCGCAGAGCGCCCGCAGGGAGGCGCGTGGCAATGCCCGCTTTACAAAGGGCAGCCGGGGGCGGGGCGGGCTTGGCGCCTGACTTCCTCAGCTGCTGTGGGGGGTGCTCCCGCCTGTGGCGGTCCCTCCAATTCTGGAGGGGGAGGGGCGTGCCACCATCAGATTGGCGCCTCTTGGGAACGCAATGGTGAAGGACTCTGAGACTTTATTTTTGACCATCGTCCAGTCCAACTATGGCCTGAAACGGTCCTAAGCTGTGTTGCTGACGGTGAAGTCGCACACACAGCAGTTGGAGATGGCGGCCGGCGTGGGGAAGGGCCGAAGGCGGGGACCCCAGTGCGTGGGCGCCTCCCGTTCATCGTCTCACCCAGCCCTGCCAGCCTCGGGGCGCCGAAGCTGTGTCGCCGTTACCCCTTTTATAGGCAAAGCTTAGCCAGGCTGGGTGAATGAGTGAGTGACCGCGCCAGGTCAGTGGGCTGACGAAGGGGGCTTGGTTCTTTCTGGCCCCTACAATGCAATCTCACGGCTGGACGACAGGGCCAGCAGAAGGCGCCCGTGCCCACAGCTCTGGAAGCTGGGAGGTCCAGGGCGAGGCTCTGGCCATCACCCACCTCCAAGGCATGGGTCTTAGCCATGGTGACCTCCATGTAACCCCAAAGGTAACCCCGGGACTGGCCTTCATGGCAGGGCTTGAGCCAAACCTCTCCAAGCTCACTCTAGCCCTGACGTCCAGGCGGCATCGTTCAGGAAGCCTGTGACTTTGGGGAAGAGGCAAATGCAAACCTGGCTCCTTCGCAGCGCTGGCCGCCCTGCTTTGCTTTTCTGTCTTTCCCTCGGAGAAGGTTGATGCTGCGGTCTGGGCCCCAAAGCTTCTGTGTCCTGGGGCAGCGAGGGGCCCCAGTAAGGGCCAGCGGCCTCCGGCCTTCGCAGACATCTGCAGGGGCGAGGGGTCTCGCAGAGCTCAGGGGTGCCCCGCTCCCGAGCAGGACTGGGTGACTCCGCCTGTGACCCCTCCCGGGCAGGAAGGCCTTGGGTGGCCCGAGCACCTCAGGGACAGACGCGCCTTCGCCTGAGGCTCCCTGAGCGATGGGGTCCTCCGAGCCAGCTGCGTGTTCAGAAGGTGGGACCCAGCACGTGAGGACCGAGTGTCTCCGTGGAACAGACATCACAGTTATACTATATTTTTTTTAACAGAAGTGAACAGGTGGTGTTTTAAATCTATCCAGGATTAACCCATATTCAACATTCTAAGCGCCCAGGCTGCTGTAATAAACATTGTCTAATTATGTATTCTTGGGAGAGCTTCTTGTGCTGGGTTTTCAAATTGGAACTTGGATCCAACCGAAGTTATCTGCACCGTGCAGTTCTGTGTGTAATGAAGTAGGGATTCAACTATCGAGCATCACTTGAGTAACTTCGCTCTGGAGTCTCCCTGTGGCCGCCATCAGGAGGAATACAGCGGGGAGCCGTGAGTTACAGGGGCTCAGAGTGGCTTCCCGCCGAGGGTCTGGGTGTGCCCAGGCCACCTTTCTTTGATTTGGGGTAACGGTGGCGTTTGCTTCCTGGATCTCCCTGAATTCAGCTCATTCTCCAGGTTTGGCGATGTTATTGGAGGTTTCGTCACCCCACGGCTGGATTCCGCCAGCTTTGGAAGCCGCGCGTTCACATCGCTAGTGCGGAAGGTCTAGAGCACCCTCGTCTCTGTTTAACAAGCGCGACGTGGTGCCTGGACCCCCACGGGACACAGCACGACGGAAGACACCGGGGTGATGCCGGAGGCGGTGGGACCAGGCGCCGTTCCACTGGTTCCCGCTGCCCGAGATCTCAGCTCCAGCGCAGGCTGCGCGGTGCAATATTTTGAGTCCAGCTCATAAGCAGAACATTTAGATAAAGCTTTTTTCTTTCGTCCTTTCCACTGTGGCATCTTCACACACCCACCTCCCTTACGAGGCGTCTCCTGGAGTCCGCATCAGGAGGGCAGAGGAGGGGGAGCCTGCTGAGATCTCTTCCAAGGTCCGGCTCGGTGCCCCCTGCCCACCGCCTCTGCTCCCCAAATCTGCACACACGCCTCTTCTGTCCTGCACGCTGCGGAACTGTGAGGCCCTCGTGGAATCCCTTCAGACGCCCGGGAGCTCCTGCTCCCACCATCGCCCCGCTCTGCGCCCTGCCTTCCTTGGGGACCTGTTGTTTCACCCGGAAGCTGAACCCGGCCCCTTTCTCCACTTCCCGCCATCCCCAAATGAAGCCACAGGTGCACCGTGTTGGCAGCGGACTCCATTCAGTGCCGAGGGCGAAAGGGCCGGGTGCAGGGAGGGCACCTGGGTTTGCCACGCGGGGCAGCCCGGCCCCCTCCCCCAGGTTCAGCTCGGGGCTTTATTTTCTGGCACAGCCTAGCCTGTGCGAGAGCTCTGAGGCCCTGAGGGCGGGGGCCCAGGGTTTCTTCCAACTTCTTCCGTATCGGGGGGCCGCCGCCAAGGAGTGTGGGGGAGCAGCCTCCCGCCCGGGCAGCAGTCACCCTGCCTGTGGGCGCTCGGTTGCTAAGACCCACCTCACCCGCACCTGAGCCTCGGAGCTATTTCAGATGTCAGAAAACAACCTTGACCGACTGTCGGCACCAAGGACAGTTCTCAGAATCCCACGTCCACCAACAGAAACAAGGAATGTCTCCTGTTACAAACAGTCCGCATATTAAGCGGGAACTGTCAAAGGCAGAACTGTCCTGAGGCCAGAGGCAGTGCAGTGGCCTCCACGTCAGGAGACGTGGTGGTGCCAGGGGCCACCCTGGTCCCCGGCTGACGAGGGCAGCAGAGAATGCGGCCGGGGAGTCTTAACCATCCGCAGCCCTGGGCCCAGTGCTGGGCTCCGCCCTGGGCTCCCCTCGGTCGTCTCCTGCCCTGACCCACGGCCCGTGAGGTCCTGGCTTCACTCCTCTGCTTCCCCGGGTTGGGGGAACCCCAAGACAGTGTTGCTGGTTCTCTCGAAAAGGCATCGAGAATGAACTCATTTGGCAGATTACGTGTTACATGAAGCGGGATTCCCGAGCGTCTTGAGCCTGGCAACTGCGGCTGAGCCATTCAGCATTTCTCGGGGGTTTTGAACAGCACTTGCTTTCCACTGTGGGGGCGCAGCGCCCAAGGTTAGACTCGTGGGGTGCGCGCTGGGGGAGGGCTAGGTTTGCAGAGAAGCACGTGCTTGTGGAGGAAGACTGCCTCCTCCAGGACAAGGCGAGGACCTGGTCAGGTCCTGTCAGCTGGGGCCCACCCGCGTCGGCGGCCAGCCGCACCCTGGCTGCCCGCTCCAGCCTTTGCCGCTGCGCCTCTGACCGTCCCCCGCCACCCCTTGGACTCGGCCTTGGCCTCTGTTCCCCTCCCCCTCGGTCCTCCAGGCCACAGACTTGGATCCCTCAAGACCCTTCGCTGCTCTGGCCCAGCATGGCCTTGTCTGGGCTGCGGGCTAGAGCGGTCCCCGCAAAGATGGCAGACGTCATCAGCGAGCGCAGTGGCTCATGCCGTTCTGGCGTCCTAGCAGGCTGTGAGGAAGCGTCCTGAGCCGGGGTCGGGGGGGAGGGTGGTCCCAGACATTTGCGGGGCTCTAGGCCGTTGGCCGTCACCCCCTTCTCAGTGCGGTCAAGGGCTCAGATGTATTCACTCACTAGAGCCGTGGGCTGAGTCACTTTCCCTCTCTGGGCCTTGGCCCGCTTCTGAACACCAGCGGATCTGATTCCCGGACTCACTAACGACGAGTCTAGTGGCATCTCCGAGTCTTCTGTGCGCCAGTGCACGTGGCCCTCAGTCCCCGCATCCGCACAGAGAGGAAGACTTCCTATGATCCGACGTTGTCTCCCTTGTCAGCATTATTACTGTTATTCCCAGTCGACCCAGCACCCTAACCCAGAGAACCATCCAGAAGCCCTGGGCCCCCGCCCTCGGGGCCTCCTGGTTCGGGCGGCAGAGGGGCTGTATTCCTTCCTGGAGCTCAGAACCACCCTGCCCCCCGGGACACCCTTGCCCAGAGGAGCTGGGCCTCCCCGGACGAGACGCCGCGCTGGCTCCGCAGCACAGATTTGTGCGGTCGTCATATCTGTCGAGTTGCTTTGCAGAAAAACGATTGCTCCTAATTAGCATATCAACACGCGAATCACTTCTCCTGTTGCAGCCACACAAACCGCCCGGCTGCCGGTCCCACCTCCCAAGGGACAATCGGAGGAAGTAACCGGCCTGTAGCTCTCTGCCCAGTGGTGTCCCCCGCCCCCGCCCTGTCCCCGACCCTGCCGTCCCCGTGAGCATGACAGGCACTGGGCTAGGGACGGCGTCACCGAGAGCAGGCTGGGGGCTGAGGGGACGACTGTCTTCCGATGGCAGATTCTCGGCTGGCTTACAGCACTCTCACGGGGGGGGCGGTTGTAGAGACCATTCTGTCTCCATGACAGAACTGAGTCTTCTATTGCCGGGCAAAGTTTCGAAGCATCTAAGTCACCGCTGGCTCTGGTCTCTGCCTCTCGGCCTCCCAGGAGCGGCTTCATCTCGGCCAGCGACATGCGTCTCCGCAGCCATCAGACACAGCCCGCCCGGCCCGGAATGGCCAGTCTGGGCTGGACCGCGCTCACGGCCAGGGTCTGGAGGAAGAGCGCCTTGTCACGGAGCAGGGCTGTCTCCAGGGTGGTCGTAGATCCACATGTAGCTCAAAATGTGTCTGCTTTGGAGGACAGTTAGAGAAGAAAGTGCGTCCGAATGTCCACGGTGTAAATTCGTCGAGCGCTCGGGCACCACGGGAGGCATAGGCTTCCTTCCACCTTGTCCCACTCACAAGCCGGGCACCCTCCAATTTCGATCATCGAAAGCCATGAGTTCGAAGGGAGCCACCAGTCAGCTCCCACTCAGGCTCCTCCAGTGCCGACACTCTCGCTAACCCGTGCGCACACGTGTTCCCGCCCCCTGTCTACACCAGCTCCGCCCTGTTTAGATCTGCCCTTCCCAGCTTCCTACACACTGAGCTTGTACGTACTTTTCCGTGTGTGAGTGACGATGCACATGTCATTGTGACGCTGAGCAAAGCAGCTGATCGAGGGCAATGTCTTGTCAACCGCAACCAACGAATCACAGCTCCGGTGGCTGGCACAGGGGGGGTGACCAGCACAGATTAACTAATCACATAGCGTCTGAATGAGTAGGTGTCGTATCGTGGGGACTTCGAGACAGACTTCGGGTTTCAGTGACTTACATTGTTCTTTTCTCAGCCTCTCCAGCCACCAAGAGCTTCGGAACGGGCACACGTTCCTCCTTGGGGCGGTGCCTTAGACCACACACGCAGTGGCCGGTGTGAGCATGTCTCAGTGAGGGACCCTTTACGACAGGGCTCAGCCCTGGCTACACGCAGTCACCCGGGAAGGGAAGCGACATGATGGAAATGTAATCACGATGATAGTTGCTCAACTTGACAGATGTATTAAAAACCACTGAATTGGCCACTGGAAGCAGGTGATCTTTATGACACGCAGATCGCACCTCAGCCAGGCTGCTAAACATCGTGGCTCCCTCCCCCAGAGGGTCAGATTCAGCCGGTCTTGGCACAGCTGGCGACGTCCCCCAGTCGGTTCTGACGTGCCGCCGGGGTCAAGAACCACTAGTTTGCAGTCAGCCCAGCACTCATGACAAATCCATTTCTGTGACACTGGGGAATCCCAGGCCTGCTGTGGAGACCATCGATTGTTCTCTGCGTACAGACCTGGCTACCCAGGGAACCACATCACATGCCACGCGTTGTCAGCCGCGCCTCAGCTCCCTTGTCCCCAAACCCGACCATACGCCTTCGGAACAAGGA
>NW_006442491.1:38898723-38905767 GCF_000325575.1 Pteropus alecto
GGCTGGGGCCGGTGGGGCCGTGGCCGCAGCCCGACTCGGAGCTGCTCCCCTCCCCCCAGCGCGTTTCCCTGAGCTGGGGGACTCAGGGCCTGTGTCCCAACCCGAAAGGAGCTCACGGGCTGCGGGACTGGGGTGCGCGTTTCAGTCGCGATGTGTCACCTGCAGCAGGGGAGCTTTCAGGCCACGGGCCTCGGCGTGGAGAAAATGCCATGTGCTGTGACAGCGCCAGACGCGGCCCGTGGGTCTGCCAGCCTGCCTGTCCCCGGGAAGGGCGGGGAGCCCGCTGCTGTCCCCTCAGCGTGGAGAAAATGCCATGTGCTGTGACAGCACCCAGACGCGGCCCGCGGGTCTGCCAGCCTGCCTGTCCCCGGGAAGGGCTGGGAGCCCGCTGCTGTCCCCGGGCGGAGGCCTCTCCCCAGGGGCACGGTCATCTCCCCGCGAGTCCCGAGGGCCAGTCTCACGGGGCTAACGTGCGTCCACGTCCACCCCTGGGCCAGTCGCAGTGGCCGTGGAGTACTAGGCGCCGGTCACAGGTCGGGGTTCTGCACCTCACTTCTTGGGGTGCAGATGAAACCTCCTATGGGCCATGTGGCTGAGGGGGGTGAGTGGGCTGACGCCGCAGAAGCGAGCTGCAGATAGGTTACTAGGAAGATAAAGATATGTCGAGAACGAAAAGCAAGGCTCAAACATCCCGATGCTCAGACCATTTTAAATCCTCGGAAGAATCTAAATTCACTGCAGCAACGTCAGTGAAAATCGCTGCTTCAGCTCCAGCCACCAAATAAAACTTCTTCCTGACCCACACGCACCTCTGCACTATCTCTCAGACTGAAGAATTTAAACGTTAAGTCTCCAGGCCCCAGAAGCAGCCAGCTGGCCGGCTCTTAACTCCGGCATCACGGATGTTGGTTGGGAAATGCACCACGCCCGCCAGAGTGCTGGGGTCTGCAGAATTCCAGCCGCCACGCCTCCTTCCCCCGAGCCGCTGCCCACTCTTACCCTCCCTGTCTTGAAGATCTTGACGCATCCCTTACCCGCTTGGTGGCTCTGGCGCTGTCACACTCGCTGGCTGAGAGTATCAGCCTTCTGTGTGCCGCTGTGTCCAGCGCTTGCTCGAAGTCCAAGCAAATCGACTCCTGCTGACCCCGTGCGCTGTTTCCTGGAGAAGCCCTGTCAGGCTGGCCAGGCGTGGCTTCCCTTTGGTGAGCCCGCACCGACTGCCTGTAACGAAGCCGAGGGGGCCTGCCCCGCGTGCGGGTTGTGCTCTGTGCTGGCTCCCCCAGAAGCCAGGAGGAGGCCAGCACACCCCCGAAGGACGGAGGGAGACTGTGGCTCTTCCTCGAAGAACCAGGCAGGGGCTCCAGGTGCCGCATCCTCCTGTGGTTTCCCTCACGCCTGACAGAGTGTCGGGTGCCAGCCTCAGCCCCGATGCAGAAAGCATAGGGTCTCTGGAGGCTGGTGTCCTGGACCCACACCCAGCTCTGCCTTTTAGCCGCTTGGTCACCCTCAGCAAGTCGCCAGACATCCCGAGCCTCAGTTTCCTTAATCGTCCGGTGGTGATGACCGTGACTCACAGAGTCAGCTGACCTAATGGTTATGCAGAGTGCCTGTCGGAGGCGTGCGGTCACAGGATGCCACTCGTCAGGGACGTCATGGTGCAGGACCGCTGATGCCTGCAGGTGGGGACGCCCAGCCCATTTCCAATCACGTTCCCAGCCTTTTGCACCATATTGCCCTCAAATATACATCATTTTCTTTTTCATTTTTGAAAATTATGCTTAAGAGGACATTTATTCTGGTCTTGCTGCTTATGGGGGAAGAAGCCCTTCCCTCAATCCTTGGATTCTGTCTCCCCCTTGTTCTCGGGGGCAGGGGCTCTGACTGGTGGGTTTGGGGAGGGGTCTGGATGTGCTGGGTTGGGCTCCTCCCCGTGGAGCCCGCCTTCCTCTCTGCAGCAGGAAGATTCTGGTCCGCTCCCTGCACAGAGCCGACCTGCTTTTCGGCCACTGCTCCAGCATGACCATCGCTTCTCCCCTGGATGGCCCACTCCGGGCGGGAAACCCTACAGCCCTGCAGGTCTTTGTCACGCGCTCGAGGTGCCTCCTCCCCTGGGAGGCCTGCGGCTGGCCAGCTGTGCCTGCCCCCGGACAGGCGAGTCTGCTTAGTTCTGCGGTGGGCAGCAGCAAGCTCGCTCGGCTTCTGTAAGAAATGCCTTTTTCTCTCTCTAGCTGTCAGACTACTGTCCAGCTCTTTGCTCGTTTATGACTCGGGAAGGAAGAAGACACGGTGCTCCTGCCCCCCTGGAATTCACGTCCCCCAACCCCATCTCATCCTGCCCCCGTCTGATCCACGGAGGCCTTCCTAGCCCCCCCCCCATGAGCTGGGAGCGGCACCCACGTACCCCCAGCTCCCGAGGGGCCCCCTCTGTACCTCTGCCGTGATGTCCGCTTCTCCTGGTCGACAGTGCCGTCGCTTGCTCCTCGGGGCCGGCCCCGCCCCATCCGTCTTCATGTTCTCTGCAGTCGGAGAGGGAGCTGTGCGGGTGGCGGGCACCACGGAGAACTCAGTGAATGTGTCAATGGACAAGCGGACAGGACTGACTTGGACTCTGGGAGTCGTGATTACAGAAACGCACCTACTGCGGGCTCGGTCCTCGGGCGCGGGCTCGGTCCTCGGGTGCGGGCTCGGTCCTCGGGTGCAGACTGACGCTTCATTCTGGTCCGTTCCGGTTGCAGTTTTCCCTGTGCATAGAAATGCAACTTATAAACGTTAGACTGTTGTAGCCGCCAGCCCCCAATAGACACACGGACCACCAGAAATCAGTGAGTTATAGGAAACACACTCTTTATTCAGCCAGCCGGGTCTGCCAGGGGTACGCAGACCCCAAATTAAGCAGCCCCCAAATGTAGAGATACAGGGTTTTTAAGCCCTAAACCCCACTCCTCATTCTGTCTGAACACAAAAGTCTATTTTTCTTCTATTTACTAACTGTCAGCCCACGGGTCGGGTGTGCACGCCGGGGGTACAGAGGCAGAAAGCTTATTGTTAGAGCGTGATGTTCCCATGGGCGATAGATGGCCAAGCAGTGATTTTCCCGCCAGCACAACACTTATAAACGAGCGCTGCAGACAGGCGCCAGCCGTCTAGAAGATGCTCGCTGTGGACGGTGCCCCGTGGGAGTTAAGGCTCCTTAGTTGCAGGCGGCGGGAACCCGGCTCCGACGCGACGTGCTGACGAGGGCCGCGTGCTGGTGTGCGGTGCGTGTGGGGGATGGTTGAACGGGACAGGGGGCATTTGGGTCTCGGGACCTGAGGAGCCGGAAGCTGTGGGACGTCTCTCTCCATGGCTTCTCTCTGCCTTTCGTGTCCCTCTTTCTGTCCACAGACTAGTTTTTCCAAAAAGAGGTGAGCATGGCCACCGGCTAGCCGCGGACGCGAATGTCTGACCCTCAGCCACAGGGGACACGTGGCCTCTTCTCAGGTTCTGGAACCACAGGCAGGACTGGTTGTCCCCCCTGCTGTCTGACACCCGCCTCCCGACCCGTCCCCGGTAGCTGTGGCTGGGAGTTGGGTAGAAAGGGAAAGCAGCGTGGCTCGGGCAGTGTGGTGGTGACCAAGCCCCGGGAGGGTCGGCTGTGGCGAAGCAGCCTCAGGGGAAAGAGGTCCGGGGGTGAGCGGCGTGGTCCCTCACCAGCGTCCCATCGTCCTCTGGTGCCTGGGGTTGGGGGAGGGGAGGGTGAGACAGAGACAGGGGAATGAATGTAAAGGTAATGAATGAAGAGCTGGTGTCCACTGCAGGTCACTGGCCTGAACGCAGCGAATCTCAGCAATGACAGGGTGAGTGGGACTGTCACCACAGCCACCTGGTGACAGATATGCACAGCATGGCCCTTATGCGTTTGGCTGCGTCCAGCCTGTGAGACGGGGCTGAAGAGGTCTGGAGCTGCCGGAGGTCATCTCCCCCCACCCCCCGCCAAGGGCCTGCTTGAGGGTGGCTGGCCCGTGGAGAGCACAGCCGGGAAGTGGCGACAACGAGACCAAACCGGGGACAGGCGTTGGGGTCGCTGCGCCTGGCCTGGCCCGAAGCCAGGGCCTTGCTGCTGTCCAGGCCTGGACCTGCACGGAGGTCTGAAGGCAAGACGCCAGCTCCTCACCTCGCTCGTAAAAGAACAAATCCTTGAGACACCTGGACTAGGTGTGCAGGGGCCAGGTGCCCAGAGGGAGTGGGCGCAGCAGGCAGCAGAGGGCAGAGTAGCGGTTCCCCTAGACGCGGGCTGGGGACAGGCAAGGAGCCCACAGCGGGAAGGCACAGCCCGGGGCGGGCCTTGGGCCGGGCGAGGACGGGCAGGGCTTGCCCGGCTCCACGAAGCTGGGATCCAGGCCCGCTGCAGCCCAGACTCAACGTGAAAGCCGCCGGCTCTGGGCTGGAGACTCACAGCAGCTATGAACGTGGCGGCACAAAGGCTATGTGGCATTTAATTTAATCCTGACAAGAGTTTTCAAGAAAAGCTACTACTTTTTATGTCTATTGTACAGACCGTGCGTAGTGATCGGCTGAGGTAGGATTCGAACCCTGACGGTCAGCTCCAGCAGTGGCGTCCTGTCCACTCTGCACGTCTGCATCAGGTGGTGAGCAGGGGGGACCATTCTATGCTTCAGCGTGGGGTGCAGGCCAGCGGGGCCCCCCGTGCACTGCCGGGGGGAGGGGGTGGCACAGAGCGGCCAATATTGAACACTAAACAAAAGCGGCCGGTCTTCCTTGCACTCCCGAATTCACGGAGCAAGATTCGTCCTACCCACGTGGGACTCCTCGTAGCCATCCGAGTCGATTTCTGAGGGCGGCTGCTCAGTCATTTACCCCTGACACCCCAAAGCCTGCCGGGGAGGCACCTGTGCCCAGTGGCCTGGCTTACAACCCTGGAACGTTTGTAAATCAAATCCATAGCCAAAAGGTGTTTCAAAGGAGCTAGACTGTTGCAAGAAATGATTTGTAACTAATCCACAGTGACAGCTTCGGAAAGTGATAAATGCAACTGTTATAAAAATGCCCACCTTGTAATACATAAAAGTGCAGTTTCGTAAACACGTCTAGAAAGTGCTTCATAAACGGACCTGCCAATTGAACAAAAGAAGAAACGGATGCTTTGGATTTTCTTATCCGGCTCCCTCATGTGGCTCCTCCACATCCACCAAGTCTTTCGTACACATATTTTTTCAAATCTAACGAAAGTTCCTCATTACGTTTTAAGTGCCTGTGCCGTCGCAGAAGTGGGATTCGCTGGTACCTGAGAAAGACACGCTTCTCTGAAACAAAATGCATCTCTCTACTCAATGTGGACGTCGAGTGTTAGTTCATTACGGCCTCCGAGGAAGAGGAACAAGGAAAAGACACACGCATCTCGCTGGAGTCGACGCCGAGGACGCTTCAGTAAACGTGACTCAGCCGCGCGGGCACTGGCGCTGTGTGCTGGACGCTGGGCCTCGGGCAGGGGACGGGAGCGCAGGCGATGGCTCCTCACACCGCCGTGCGGGGAGATGCTCCACGGCGAGCTTACGGCTCTTCTTGTCGATCGAAGGTTCGAGTCAACATCTCGGGATTGTAATGACGTCAGCCAGGCCGAGCCGAACTCATGGAGAAGTTCGGTTACCGTCAGAGCTGCACTTGTAAACATTTCGAGAGATGGCGGGAGGGGTCAGCGGCACCGTCTTCATCATCCGCGTGGACAGCGTGGCCTGCACGGCTGACTCGGGGTGAAGCGTAGCGTGTGCCATGTCTCGACAGCGTCCCGGGAGCGGAGAAGGTCGGCTTTGGGCTGCGCAAGCCGACCGCGGACACCTGCGCCCACGCACGGCCGTTTCTCACGCTTGCCGCGGTGGGTACGTAGGTCAGGTGACCCTTTGTGGGGGGCCGTCCTGTGCGCTGGGGGACATTCCGCAGCCTCCCTGAATGCCATGGACTAGATGCCAATAGCACGCACGTGGCAGCTGTGACGGCCAAAACTGTCCCCGGGCGTTGCCGGGGGCAGAATCGTCCTCTGTTGAGAGTGACAGGCAAGTCCGTGTTCTCTCATGCCGTGTCCCGGCCTCAGCGCTGGCTGTCCCCAGGTCTGCACAGAGCGTGCACGCGCACACGGCCCGTGCCAACGGGCACCCAGCACCAGGTCATCTCTGCTCCAAAACCAACATCGTATAAACCGTGGGTCCGTTTACGATCCAAGTGATTGGAACAGGAGACAATAGATACACGTGTATTCTTCGCGTTTCTAACATTCCACTTAATAACATGTAACATTCCATTTTTATTTATTCCAGTATTTTATATTAACTTACAGTTAATAAAGGAATAGCACGTAAGTAACACACACACAAGTCCACACGCGCACCGCCGCCCCTTCCGCTGTTCATCTTGAGTAATTTTTTTCATTAAAAATAATTCTCCACCTCCCGCCTCGTCCGCCACTGCTTCCGCTCACGCCCCACGTGGGTCTGGGGTGCAGGGAGGACAGTCAGGGAGGACACTGCCCGTCAGTGAAAGGCTGCTCAGGGCCTCACAGACTAAAACAGCAGGTGGGCTCACCAGGCCGGCCCCGCAGACGGCAGGCTGGAGCATCCGGCGCTGGGTGGGGAGCGGGGTACGGAAGCGGGGGGCAGATGGGGGTGCAGCGTAAACCGCCCTTCACGAGGCGGTAAACCGGGACGCACGTGTGAGCGACAACTTATTGCCATGTTTCGGAATTTTAAGGGTGTGTATGCCCCAGCCTAGCTGCCCAGTCACTGGAAAACCCCCTAAAAACACACTGATGTTTTAAGCTGGGAACGAAGGAGGGATGAGAGCCGAGGGTGAAGAAAGGATATGGCATGATCTTCTCTATATTTTGTGTTGTTTGGATTTTCCTTGTTGAGTATCAGGTATTATTGTGCAAATCAAAAAATAAGTTCATAGCTGGCCAACGGTCTGTTACTAATAAAAGAAGTGTAAATTCCTTTCTTAAATACACAGAGATAATCTTTACTACCTCTCTCTAAAAATATATCAAGTATTATA
>NW_006442491.1:38905904-38909887 GCF_000325575.1 Pteropus alecto
CTGAGCCATTAGAAATGCAAATTAAAACCTTTAAAAATACTCATATCTTTGACCCAGAAATTTGCCTTCCAAGATTAGAACCTAAGAACGAATTATAGTAATATAACTTATATGCAAAGATTTGTATTAAAAGATGTTCACTGCTTTGTTATTTATAGTATAAACAAGTGAGAACGGCATGAATGTTCTTTACTAAGAAGCTGGTTAACTATGTTACAGCATCGTGATGAAACATTCTACAAATCATTGGGAATAATGTAGCATAAGAAATATGTATTACATTGAAAACGGACATGGTAATTTGTTTAGGAAAATTATGGAATGTTTTTACAGGATGACGCATTCTGGCGTCAAGGTCCATAGTCACCCGCCAGGGATGAGGTTGGGGGTGCTTTGCATCTGATTCTTTGCCGTCTACATATTGCGAGACCTTTGTGTTCCTGGGGAAAAACAAGCTCAGAGCAAACGTGGAGGTGCAACCCGGCCTGCGTCCACCGCCCCCGTTGGGCTTCTCCGCAGGTGCGATGCTCCTGGCTCCCGTTCGCCCCGCATTGTGCAGCTGCGGGGAGGGGGGGAGGGGCTCGGCCGCACGGAACAGCACGCGGAGGTGACCGAGCTGCAGAGTCACCGAGAGCTGGCCTCATTCTCCTTCGTTGGCGGTGGGGGCCACGGCGGGGTAGAGGCCGGCGCGCTTAAGCGTTTGACGTGTTAAGAGCGGACTGGTCGACAAATTAGTTAAGGGCTGGAGGGGAAGAAAGTCAAGTTCACATTCTCTGGGGTTTCGGGGAGGCAGGGAAGTAAAGATGATGGAGCGAGAAGTGAGGGCCGTGGATCTTTCAAAGGACTCGGGTTCAAAAGTCCCCAACACGGCGGCGGCACTTGGGCGTCCCCCCACCCCGTGTGGCCCACAGGTGGTGCTGCTCCTGAGTCAGCCTCAGCCATGCGTCCCTCACGCGGGGGACCCAGGCTGCCCCTTCCTCCCGCCCCTCCGCCCCCGCCCCCCGCAAACGGCCTTCTCTGAGCTTATGCCGACGGCACCCTCGCTCATCCCCGATGACCGCCTTGCCTTCCCGTGTTCCCTCCCCGTGTGCCCGCTGGCAGTCCTCAGACCCCCAGGAGAGTGGGGCAGGGGAGGTGCTGGCCCTCAGAACAGGGCTGCAGGGGCCCGTCCCTCCCCGGGGCCACTGCTCACCACCGCCAGGTGTCAAGGCAGGTGCTCGTCTCTGCCACACGTTTTCCTCGCCCGGAAAATGGGGACAGGGAGGTCGCTTGTAGGACTGTTTTAGAAACTGGATGTAAAGCCCATCAACCCCCCAGCACAGTGTCTGGACCGAAAGTGTTCAACAGGTAATACTTATTATCATCGCTCCTTCCGGACACACGTCCAGCGACGGCTGAGTCCGGTGTGCGAGGCTCAAAAAAACCATCCGACCAGGAAACGTGGGACGTTATCCTCCAACCTTCACCTGTGAGCATGTGTGTTACAGATATTTATGGAAAGACACGAAGCACAGTTGTCCCATTTACTGCATCATAATCTACCTTAGAAAAGTAACCGATGCCCGTGGAAGGCTACTGTGTACCAGCCTCGCGCTTCACACACTTAAGCTTCATCTAGTCCTGTGGGGCCATCGCCGACTTGACAGGTAACATAGCTGAGGCGCACAGGTGATGAAGCCTTGGCCCGGGCACCCAGCCGCGAAGCAACAGCACCCAGATCTGGACCCGGGCACCCGGCTCCAAACGGCCACACGCGCGCCTTCCCGATCGCCCGCGGTCTAGACCCCGAGTCCGGGCAGCGCCAACCCACTGCCCTGCGAGCGGGCGTTGTCTGCTGACTGCCCGCTGCTCTGGGTTGCGCATTGTTTGCCTGCACGTTTAAACGTACATTCGTGGTGTTATTCATCATCGACGGTGTCTGAAATATTTATGCCGCACAGGTTGGCTCTCCGCAGACCTGTGGCCGGAAGGAGACGATTTTATCGACACGACAGTGACAACAACCACAAAAGCTCTCAAGCTCCTCAAAGTGGAATTCGTAAAGCCGAAACTTCCAACGGGAGGAAAGCCGGTCCAGACACCGTGAGCAGATCGATGGCTGAGGCAAGTCCCAGGCGAACGACCTGTGGAGAAGCCGAATCCGGTCCATCTCCAATGTGCAAAGTGCTGCTTATGTTTTTTGCTCCTGTGCCAGGTCTAGAATGGAGAAGCGGCACGTTCGCAGCCCGCTCCAAACAAAACACGGGGCGGATTCGGTCCCGCACCTCGTGGGATGAGATGCGGCCACTTCACCTGTAATCATAAGCAGCCAGGTGTGTCGGACCAGACCCTGAAGGGCGCTGGTCCACAAGAGCAGTGTTTTTATAACAAAAATGCACCACGTAAAAAATTACTCGATGGTGGCACATTTTATCCTCAGTGACTTAGGCATAAGCAGATTTCTCTAATTTGTTTTTGTTCTGTATTAAAGTAAAGTGAATATGAATCAATTTTGTTTCGTCTCTTTGAGCAATTAATTCACCTTTGAGGACTTTTTTGGTGCTGCCTACTTGAATCCAGGCCTGCGTTTATATTCATGATCTGCTCTTGGTGCCCCGCCACTGGATTATAATTTAGAAACGTTTCACGATAAGCAAGTCGAGAAAGTATCGATCTTGAACCATCTAAAACCGTCTCCTAGCGTGGTAGCCAGGGACATTTCCACCATCTGTTCTGACGATCCCTGATGAACGGCGGCCGGACACGGGCTGTGGACGTGACAAGCAATGGAGGCGGGTCCCAGGAGAGGTGCCACCAGAGGGTTCGGGCAGAGGGTCAACAGGAAGTGACCTCGGTTTTGAAAGATCCTTCTGGCCGCGTTGAAAGAGCATGAGAGAGCACAGTGTGAGGGAGGGTCCCGCGCTGCCCAGGCCGGAAGAGCATGAGAGAGCCCAGTGTGAGGGAGGGTCCCACGCTGTCCAGGCCGCGGGGGACGGTGGGGTCCGGCGGTGGCGGGGCGTGGGAGGGGTGGTCGGGTGCTGGGTGGCGTTCGCAGTGTAGGGTTTGCTGCAGATGGGGCCTGGCGGGGGCGGGGGGAGGGAAGGCGAAAAGAAGAGGTGAGTTAAGGCCCCTTGAGATCTTCGGCCCGAGAACCTGGAGAGATGGATTTTCCACTTGCTAAGCAGAAGACCGTGGCTGAATTTTAGAGAAACGGGTCAGAAGTTCAGTGGCGTTTGAGATGCAGAGCAGGCATCTGGCTTGCGGGGGGAGGGGCTCGGCAAGACCTAAAAGCGGGGTGAGCATATCGATGACGTGCAGTGGGCTGGATGCAGTCCCTCAGGGCAGTGGTTTTCACACTTGGCTGCACGTAGCGATCGCCCGGGAAGCCGCGAAAACACCCCGATGCTTCCCTTCCTCCCGAGAGATCCTGACCCAGTGGGTCCAGGTGCGTGGAGCATTTTCAGAGCTCCCGGGTGATGCTGAGATGCAGCCAGGCTGACAGCCACTACCTTCGGGACCTAACGGAAATAGAGACGTGAGCCCCGGGTGTCCCAGCGTCTTGAGGTTAGAGAAACGAGAAACCAGCGAAAGAGACTGAGAAGGTGACAGTCGAGAGAGGCTGGCGTCCAGGAGCCGGGGGCCACATGGAGGACGTGACCAGCGTCAGGCAGAGGGACGGGTGGGGGCTGAAAACAGACTGCCGGGCTGAGCAGCCGGGAGGCTGGGACGTCCCTCCCCAGAACCGGGCAGCATTGATGGGGCAAGAAAGAGACGGAAGGGGGACTAGAGGGGACGAGAGAGGTCGATGCGAGTGTCGACAGCTGACGAAGGCCCACGCGAGGGGGACGATGACGCGGCCGGAGGGGGTGCAGGGTCCAGACGGCGTGGCCCTTGCCCTCTCGGGCTGAGGCAGGCATCATGCCGGTCGATTTAACACGATGAAGATGGCCCGCGGGGGTGAGAGAAGCTGACGGATGACGAGAGCCGCGGGCGTCTGAGTGGAG
>NW_006442491.1:38910619-38927364 GCF_000325575.1 Pteropus alecto
CCCCCGAGCCAGGACCCACCGGTTTCTGCGTGGGTTTCCTTGTCCTTTGTCGGCCGTGCGGACCTCACTCGTTTCTGTGGGTTCGTAGGTGAGTCTGTGCACGTCCGTTTTTCACAGCATGAAAAGCCAGGGAGAGTCAGGCGTGACCTCAGCCGTACCTGTCTGAGCTTCATTTTCTCCACCGAATCACACACCGTCACGTCCGCTACACAGGGCGGTGACGATTTGGAAGTTAGACCGTGACTTTTCGTCGGTGACTGTGCCTGGCTACGCACGGGGAAGGACTTGGCGCGTCCTCGTCCTTGGACACTTAGGTGTCACGGGTTCGATGGCTGTAACTCCCCCGGGTCTCGTGGGCCTTGGGGGTCTCGAAAGCCTTGCCCAGTGGGATGAGAAGGTGGTAAATGTCTGAGTGTACCCCAGTTCTCTGTCTCCTTCCAGCCAAGGAAGAGGCGAGGGACCCCAGCCAATGGACTGGAGAAGAGAGAGGAACTTCTGAGATTCTGTGTGTGTGCGTGTGCACGTGCGCGTGTGTGTGTATGTGCACGCGTGTGCGTGCGTGTGCACGTGTGCGTGTATGTGCGTGCGCGTGTGCGTGCGTGCGCATGTGCATGTGTGTGTGCACGTGCACGTGTGCATGTGTGTGCATGTGCGTGTGCGCGCGTGCTTTTTAACGTGCGTATTTGCATGTACATGTGCTCCCTATTTACATAGATATTTACACGTGTACCTATATCTGTATCCAATCAGCTGCGTCTAAATTGCTAATGGTCACAGCCTGTTCTCAGCTTTGAGACAGAAAGTGGACATTAATTCTAACGGGCACACGCGGTCTCTGGTAGCAGAGAGCGTCTGAGTGAGCCCGTCTTAGGGCCTCCGGCTGTCCCTGTGTGACTCCATTAATTATCGCGCAGGATGGAGTGCAGAGTCCTCGCCCGACCCTCGGTGAGTCTCCCATAAATCTGGACTCTTCGGTAGAGGTCAAATTGATAACCGCTAGGAATGAATATCAATGTCCTGTGGCGCTTACACAAAATGTGATTATACCACCCAACGGCTGCTGCTTTATCGCACTTTCAGAAAACATCGGTGCTTCAGACGCTCCCAACGGCTCCCTCG
This sequence comes from Pteropus alecto, assembly GCF_000325575.1. Lineage (NCBI taxonomy): Eukaryota > Metazoa > Chordata > Mammalia > Chiroptera > Pteropodidae > Pteropus > Pteropus alecto. The sequence continues at coordinate 38,911,739 of NW_006442491.1, forward strand.
AAAAGCGGAGACGATGGTTATTGCGCTCACCGTCAGTGAACCAAGACCTCACGCCCTCCGACGCCACGCTCCCCGCGCTGGGGGCCCGCTCTTCACCTAGCGGTCGCTCTGTGCTCACGCTTGACGTTTCTCCTGAGCCAGCTTCTTGGTGGCTTTCGGCCTGGGACCTGCCACGGTCACACTTTAAACCCTCACGGAACCCTCCCGCGCCCCCGCCCCAGCTGGTTCCCCTTCAGGACGGAAGGGCAACGTGCTCAGATCGCGGCTTTGCGGCCGAGGACGTCCCGGCTCGTGGGGCGAGCAGCCGGGAGTCGGCGTTCCTGACCTCGGCCTTCTCTCTGTGCAAAAGTGATCATATTCTGGAGCTGTTCTGCTCAACTTGCCTTTAATTTGGACCAAACGGGTCTGAGAGAACAGCTGTCAGGCCCACGAGCGGCCGACTCCGCTGCAGCCTCTTCCCCCGGAAGCCGGCGCCATCGCGCTTTGCCAGGAAGCTGCGTACGGTGCGCTCTCCTGCCCTTTCGTCTCGGTGACGCGTGGTCCTTTGGAAATCAGTTCTCCAGTGGATGGGGAAGGCCATGCTCAAAGGGACGTCGTTTTATGTGAATTCCAAGTCCTACAAATGACCCTTATGAGAAAGGAGCCCCCCCAACCCTAAGGAAAAGGAGGAGAGAATTCTCACATTCTGTTGCTGCGAAGCTCCCGGCTTGGGGGGTTGCTCTCATGAGCCTAATGATGACAACACGTAATCGTACCAGTTGTGGGGGTTGTCGGACTGCTCCCCGTTATCTCCTGCCCTCCCTGTGATGGGATTACACTTCCTGCCCTGGACTTGCTTTGGCCCATAAAACATGGGTGACGGCGGCTCAGGCCACCCTCCTGAAATCCTGGCGTGGCGTCCACAGTGACACCAGCCCTTTCATTATTTTGAAACGATTTTGGATTCACAGGAAGCTGGCAGAGAGCACAGTGGGCTCGTGGATGCCCTCGCCCGGGCCCCTGGGGTTAGCGCCCGTGACCTCGGCCCTGTGACCCTCTGCCCTCAGTGTCCGCCCCTCCCCCGCAGGGTGCTTAGGGTTCCTCGCATTTGGCTATAGCACTAATTCAGTGGACGACCGAGACGGGGTCAGGGCCGTTCCCAGCGGCAGGGGCCTCAGCACCCATGGGCCCCGACACCCATGGGCCCTTAGCTCACAGCCGCTTCTAGACCGAGGGAGGCGGCCCCAGGGGGCTGCAGGTCCAGTGGGCTGCGGCAGGCCTGGGAGGAGGCAGACGGCACTCGGGGACATCACGTGGGTATGAGCGGCCACATGATGCTGCTTTCCGGAGGCCGGAAGGAGACAGGCCAGGTCGGGGGCAGCGAGGCCGGCCTCTCCGGGAGGTTGGGATGGGGGTGGAACGGAGGAGGGCCAGAGGCCAGCTGGGCGGGCAGCGCGAGGCTGGGCTCTGAAGGCCTCTGCACGCAGGATAGAGACTTGGCCTTTATCTTTCGGCCCGGAGAGTGGGGCAAGGCGGGGGGCGAGGCAGGAGATGAGGAGGCCAGGTGGGAGTCTGCACAGGTAAAACGTGGCCGGAGGCTCCAGGCTGGTCCAGGGTGGGCTGGAAAGGGGAGGAGGGGAGGCGGGACTGGCCGGGGCCGTGGAGGAACGGAGGGACGCGCCCCGATGACAGACTCTGGGAAGCCCGCGATAACGGGGCCAGTAGGCGTCTGCTTCGTTGTAACGGCAGATTCGAACAAAGCACTGGGCCGATCACAGAACATCGTCAATAAAGAAAATGCATGTTGCCCAAAGAAGTGAGTGGGTGACCATCTTCAAGACGGTCACGTGGGTGGCTCAGAACCTCAGAACACCGAACTGGAGCGAATCGCAAAAATCAAGTTCCATCACGATGAGACGATGCAAGATTTAATTTTCCATTAGTTTTTAAAACGCAGTCGATCTTAGAGTCAGGAAAACCGCAAATATTTTAGAATGCCAAGTAGTTTTTTCTTTGGCTAAGCCCTTCCAAAGAGTCTGGCTCGTATATGTATTTCAAAGCCTCAAACACTTAGGTCTTACTTTGTAAACATACGGGAGGGAGGTTTGTCCTCAGAAGCCTCTGCAGCTAAACGCCGATGATATCACAGCCGAAAACCGGCGTATTGCAGGCCGTCCACATGGAGCAATTTCAGTGCGGATCCCCTGCGTGCTGACGAGTCCTCCTGAGTGACAGCACAGTGACCGTCCGCCTTGATTCTGTTCTCTTTTTCAGAGGACGTCTCGCACCAACACTCGAACATCATCGGGAGATGCGGATGAAAATGTTCATTGCGGGTGACGGTGACACTGCGACGAGACCTGCGACAGCCCCGAAGAGAAAGCGCCAGACAGAGGACGGCAGAGGTGGCCGCTCGGCGCAGTGGCCTCGCTGGGGGACACGTGGGGGAGGGTGCCGTGCAGGCGTCGGTCACGCTGGTGGCCTGCGACGCGGCGGCGTGAGTCAGCAGGGCCGAGCCTGGGCATGTGCTCGGGGACAGGCCTGGTCCCCCGACTGTGAACTCGGAACCGGGTGGCCCGCCTCCCCTGTGATGGGCCAGAGACACTGGGTGTCCAGCCACGGACATCTCCCACGGACACCCAAACGTGTCGCCTGCTGGCTCCAAACAACAAGCACTCGGTCTCACCGTCATCAAATCATGAGCCGAAAAGGTTCCCAGCACTTAGGTGTCTGTGTTGCGTAGGTCGGGGCTCGGTCCTGGGGTCCCCCACGAGGACGCGCGGAGGTCCCAGCTGGGGGAAGGAGGTCAGAGAGTCAGAGCAGCAAGCAGAGCGACCTTATCGAAGTGGGGCGCGCGCTCCCCGCGCCTCCCTCAGGCCCTGCTGCTCCAAGCCGGGCCGCCCGCCGCCCGCCCGCCGCCCGCCCGTAGATGGGAAGCCTCACTCCTGCGACGTGGGCATTTGGGGGCTGGGCGCGTGACCGGCGAACTGATTTTGCCCATGTCGTGGACGCCCCCAGAGTGAGGCCGCATAGTGAGTGGTCAGCTGCAGCTAGCAGGCCAGGGACAGGGAGGTGCCCCCAGACGTCCTGGGGGCTTTGTCCTCCCGTGTACCCTCCTCGGCTAAGCCGGTCTTGGGCCTCGTTAACCCTTCATCGTCCTGGCCCCTCGGGCTCCGATCTGCCCACCCACCCACCCCGCCAGCCGCAGCGCTTCCCAGGAGGGCTAAGTCCTCCACTCCCAGGCAAAGCCCCCGGCATGGACGTGGGGTTGGCCAAAAGCCCTACCCCTCTGCGGCCCAGGTCTCCCCACCCCCAGTGTCCCGGCTGGCGTCTGCGGAGGGGCTGTTCCCGCTTCAAGACCCCAGCTGCCCGCCTACCTGGAAACCCCTCACGGCCACCTTCCCACGTCCCCCTGGCCTCCTCATCTCCCAGGCCGACCGGACGGGGGACGGGGCAGGGTCCGTCTGGGAGCCTCTCAGTGCCTCCCCGCAGACCCCCGGGTGCTCCGCAGGCTGGGTCCCCCCCCCCACAGCACCTCCCCCAGCTGCCCAGGCGTCGTTCGCACCCGCCTGAGCGAGGCGTCCCCGCGGGCACGAGTCCGTGCGCGGTTCCTCTCTGCGGCCACCACGTAGCTTTGAAAGCTCCACGTTTTAAGACACGGAGGCTCAGGGAGCGTTCGTCAGGAGGGGGTGAGCGGCATCGCCAGGCGGCACCGAAGGGCTGGGGTGGGGGGAACCGCGGAGGACCCGGCCCTGAGCGAGACGACGGGGCGTCCGCCTTCGCCGCCCACCTTCGGCCCCTGAGCCGCGGTGTCCAGGGCAGCGATGCGGCAGGTGGGGGCTGACGGAGGAAACATAAATCAGGTCCGAGAGGATAAAGAGACGGCTTTTCAATAGGCTTCAGCCTTCGGAGCTGGGAGGGCCTGAGTTAAATGGCTCAGATGAAGTTCGATAAATCAGGCTGTGGGTGGCAGGTGATTTATCCCGTTATAATGCGAATTAAACTCGAGCATCAATAACACCCCTGACCCAAAGGTCGTTAAGAGACAGCTAATAAGGGACTGAACCTGCACACACTGTATATTACTGCCGAGGATTTAGGACCTAGGCGTGAAGGGCTTGGGGATTGATTGCCTCAGAGATAAATTCCATCCTTGGTGCCACCGAGCAGATCGCAGGAGGGAGGGCGGCTCGCCGTGTCCCCAGGCCACCAGCCTGCCGCCCAGAACCCGCTGGGCATGAGCAAGGTGGCTTGAAAGTTCCCTGGGCCTGACGAAGCCGCACACCGATGTCCCCTGACTGCGGCCGTGGCCTTCCTGGCCTTGGAGAGCCTGCATGAGAAACCTTTGTGACCGTGAGCTCTCCCCGTCCCCTCGAGGTCTGTGCGGGTCCCCTCCCCGGATGCTTCTACAACCCAGGAAGTGGCTTCTCGGGCTGGGCGCCCCCCTGAAATGTGAACAGGGAGGGAGGAGCCTCGCCGTCAGTTGGCAGACAGCCAGTCCCAGAGAAGAAGCACTCGGGAACAGGAGATGACTCCACGGGCTCCGCCCGGCCCGCGGTGGCCTCCCACGGTGTCCCGCCAGCCTTCCCCACCCGCCCAGGCCGGCCCAGCTCTTACGAAGCGTCCACCGCCGTGTCGGTGGGGGTGGGGCGGAAGCGGCCTTGAGTAAAGTCTTGGTGGCCCGTTGACCTTCATCGGGGGGACATCGATGACGCCCGGTCACCGTTCTCAGAAGCGCCCACCGCCCGGTGTGCTGCCCAGGGCATCCGGGCCTGTGTTTCCGTTTGCGTCTGGCGATCCAGGCTGCGTTCGAGCACGTAAAGCTGGCACCGCCATCGCCCGACGGAGACGGACCCAGGCCGGTCTCGGCAGGACCGGTTCCGGCGAGTTCGCATCCAGAGCGCTTCCTGCCACCAGTGAAAAGCCAGGCTCCCGGCGCCCGGCTCGTCCTGGTCCCCTGCGTCGCTGGGTGTGTCGGGAGCTGAGCTGAGCTTTCCGACACGGTGTAGCGTGCCATCGGCAGAGCGGCATTGCATCATAAGGGCAGGGACAGGGACGCTGAGCACACACCCCGGGGGAGGCGCTGCCACCCCTTTCCCTGGCGAGGAAGCCAGGCGCAGACAGACGGAGCATCTCACCGGAGGCCTCGTGCGGGGACAGTGCCGGAGTGGGGGTGCGAACCCCGCCAGGTGGCCCCCAGTTGCATGCTTCACGGTGGGCGTGGCAAAGACTTCCCTTCGTGAAGTAAGACGCCCCCTCCCCCGCCAGGAAGGGCGCTGAGGTGGCTGCCAGGGCAGCTGGGTCAGAAGCCGACTCCTGAGGGACTGACCGGGCCTCGGGTTGAAGGGCCAACCTCCTGGCAGAAGCACCGAGCGAGAGGGTGCACGGCGTGTGTCCAGGGCAGGCGGTGTCGTCACGGGGGTCAGTGGGGGGCAGTTGTGGCCACGCCGATGAACTCGGCTGCCTCGCTGAATTCTGCAGGATGTCAGCCCCGAGAGGACAGAGCCGTCCTCCCTCCCACAACGGGTCGTCACTGACCCCGGGATGTGGGATATTCAGGGCCCCAGTGGTTGGGAGGGAGCCGGTGCCGCACGAATCGGCAGTGCCCCGCGAGACTCAGTGGGGACAGTGTGGGACAGCGCCGTGTCTGGGCGGTGGGGTTTGGGCAGCAGGGGAATAGAGGACACCCCCACAGGGACCTCCAGGGGTCCTTCTGAGAGGTTTCCTGGAAGCAGGAGGTCGCCAGGCCCCCTGGGGACCATGTGGTCTTTCCCCCCGGGCTCACTGGCCGCGAGGGCAGGGAGGCGGCTCTGCTGTCCCTTTACCAGCAGCTCCGTCCCCCCCAGAGTGGGGTGTGTCCCCGTGGATTCTGGTTCCCACAGGTCCACCAAGCCCGTTGCCTCCCGCGTGTGGCCGTCCAGGCAGCGGGCGGGGTGGGGTCTGCTGAGGGAAGTTGAAATCTGCCAGGACAATTGCGTGTCAGTCGGGGAAACTATTACGTGTTCATTCGATGAGAGGAGATGAAATGATCCGGCGCCCGGTGACACGGGCGGCCTTGCAGCCCTCAATCAGGGCGCCCGAAAAGGACCTTAGCGAGTCGTCTGAATAACGTCTGCGTCCAGTCTCTGTTTTTCTCCCAAGGAGAGGCGACTCGAGTAAGTGATTTAGTGGTGGAAATAAACTATGAATCTAATTTATATGTCCATTAATTGTACAATTAAACAAAATACTGATTGGCTGTAGGAGTATAGCTCAATGCAACACCACGGGGTGATGAGCGCTCATCTGCTCTTCATCGTGACCGTGATTTCCGGGGGTCTCGTCCAGCCCCTCAGGTACTGTTTGGCTTTACCGGAGTGTAAACCGTTCTTCCAGCCCAAAGATCTGACCCCCAGGACAGCTGGCACGTCACTCCCTGTCCCAGACGGGCATCCGGCGAGGGGCTGTCGCTGGGAGAGGGGGTGCCAGGCTCTCCCGCGTCCTGGTGCCGAGGTCCGGGCTGCCCCGAGGAGGAAGGGCAGAGTCGCACTGCCAGGTCCATGTGTCGGGGTTTGGGCTCTGCCACCCATGGCGCCGGCGAGGGCAGGGGGCCCTGGGCGATGGGCTTGCCAGTCTCCGCCCAACGTGACCATCCAGAACCGGCACTTGTCTTAAGGGTCTCGGAGCAGGCACAGGCCGCGGCTCCAGTGGGAAGACACGTGTGCAGGAAACACGGAGCCTTCTCCCGGAATGAGAGTGTGTGACAAACATGCAGCCTCGGCCTGACCACCGCCGTCCCTGTGCTCCTGGCCCCGCCAGAGTCTGCACGTCAGCCGTGGCCAGCTGCCACCCTGCCGGCCGACCTCTCCCGCTCCGACCACCCCGTGGGGGCCCCTGTGATGGGAGGTCATCCGGCAATCCAGGGTGCTCTCCCAGCTCGAGAGCTGACATTTAATCTCGTCTGCAGAGTTCCTTTGGCCGTGTCGGGTGACCTGGTTCCGAGGTTAGGGTAGGGACACTTGGGAGCGGCCATTACTCGTCTGGCCACAGCCCCCTGGGGAAAAGTGCACCACCACTGTGTCTCAGACCCGGGGAGAGCGTACCAGGTGTTCGCCGTCGCCGGCCGATGCTGCAGCTCTCTGGTTTTGTGGCATCATTTACAGCGGCCGTCCCCAAGCTTCGTGGCGCCAGGGACCGTGCTCCTGTGAGCATCTAAGGCCCGATGACCTGAGGCAGCGCTGAGGGGGTGACATTAGCGCTGGGGAGCGCCACAAACACAGATGAGACTTTGCTCACTCGCCTGCCGCTCACCTCCTGCTGTGCGGCCCGGTTCCTAACAGGCCAGGGACCGGTACCGCCCACGGCCCGGGGGTTGGGGACCCCTGCTTCAGAGCATGCAAAGGCAAATTTCCACAGAAGCGACTTACTGCAGCGGTGGAGGTTGGCAGGGGTGGCCTCCGAGGTGGCCGTGATCCGGGGGCAGCCCACAGAGGACACTGCCGTCACTTAGCCGTGCGGGCGCGGATGTGACGGGGACTCCGACGCGACAGTGTGCGCCGAGGGCAGAGTCGCACGTGCAGCCTGTCGAACGGCAAGTGTGGAGTCCTGAGTGTCGGTGGCTGAACATTTAACGAAGGAGCGTGCAAGGCTGGAGCTCGGGTCTGCGGGTCACACGCCCCGGTTTGCATGCCTGGTGTGCACGCCTGGTTTGCACGCCTGGTTTGCATGCCCGGTTTGCACGCCCCGGTTTGCACACCCGGTTTGCACACTGGTTCGCATGCCCGGTTTGCACGCCCCGGTTTGCATGCCCGGTTCACATGCCTGGTTTGCACGCCTGGTTTGCACGCCCGCCCCCACCTCGGCGCCTCTCCCGCCCCGGATTCTCTGAGCACTTCGCGCCCCCAGCACCCTCCGTCATCCGCTCCCTCGTTCTGTTTTCCTCCAGCCTCCTCGTGAGATCAGGGCTGTTGTGTTTCGTTCTCCATCCCAAGAACTAGAAAAGTGCAAGGTGCCTGGTATGTAGGGAGCTGCTGGTAAATATTTATAGAGCGACTGCGCGATGTATGTCATATGATGAGTAGACTGTATTTATCTAGCAAAAGGGAAATAATCTCTCTACGATCACGTTAGACCTGGGTCTGCACTGGCGTTGGGAGGACAGGATTTTTTTAAAGTGCCAGCCGCGCAGGATGCCCCGGGCCTCTCGCAGTTCCAGTCAGGCCACCGGTGGGGGGCGAGATGGGGGGTGCTGGCGCCCTTCCCAGGCCCCCACTGAGACAGTCGTAAAGGCACAGAGAAAAATAGAGACTGCGAGACGCTCCCACACGATGCTGATGAAAACGTTGATGACGTTATAAAACGAATAATTACAGGTAAGAAAACCATTGTGAAGAATTATTGATCTTTCTAAGGCAAATATTAGAACTCCCAAAACAGAATTAATCACCGATGTCATAATTACGGAAAAATTGCTGGAAACACAGTAAAGATTTGAGGATGCAGGTGACAAGTCTTCACTGTATTCCAAAGAAAATCAGGCAAAATGGGCCAAGTTTGGACTCATCTCAGCAAGCGTTTAAAGTGGTAAAGGATTGGTAAACGCCAAGACCGTTTTTAGAGGGACGCGGATGCGCTGCAGGAAACAGCCGTGGGTGGCCTCCGATGGCTCTCCGGTGACACTCTGCAGGAAGGAAACGGAGCAGTTTATTACGGAAAGGGGGCAGCTCCCCCAGCCAGGGCCTCCCCCATGGGGAGGGCTTGCTCAGCCCCGACACCTACGCGCTCATGAAACAGACCACTCAGACACGTTTCCTCCCACGTGTTACAAAAACACCCACTCCAGCCTCGCTAAGAGATGCCTGGAACAAATCCAGATAGCCCCAGACTTGAGAGAACCCGTCACGCAAGCTCCCGGCACCGCCCGGCCGAGCCTGCTGGGCGGCTCTCGACGCCGAGGCCGTCGGTTTGGGGGTGGGGGCTGGCCGCCCCCAGAGAAGCTGGCACTGTTCTGCAGCCGGGCCAGCGAACGCCTCTCAGAACCGACGAGCAAGCATGAAAGCTAAGAAAACATCTCTCATAAATGACTGTCTCTCATCCGGAGGGCAAAACGCACCCGGACGCCGAGCCTGCTGTACCTGCTCACAGGGGACCACGGGAGCATCACGGTCCCTTTTCTCTTTTGCATTTTTCAGTGAAAAAGTCTTTTCAGTGAAAACAACAACCAAAAAAAAAAAAAAGGCTTCACATAAAGAGAAGAGGCAAGTTTTATGGGTCACAGCGACCTGATACCAATTCATTCCAACATCCAGTTCTAATTGGAACAGAAACTCTATGTTTTTATCTCGCTTTTATAAACCTCTTCAAATGTGAACTTCTGTGTCTTCTCGGAGACTCTCCTTCTGTGCCACACTCAGTCAAAATAAATCTTTAATAAAAAGACTGAAAATGACTTTTTACCTAAGGGATTCCTGGAAACGTTGCAAGTTAATACTTAGTTTGAAAAAAAACAAAAACAACACACACCAACAAGCAAAACAGGTTTGTACCTGCTGAGCTCCGGACCCCCCTCCCAGGCACCGCTGCCTGGAACCTGTCCAGAGGTCGAGCTGACACACCGCGGCCCCAGGTGACGCCACAAAGGGACAGGCGGGCCCGAGGCCCCCGGTGAGCAAGGACGCCTCCCAGGCAGGACAGTCGGGACGCACGTCCGGGGTAAGGGAAGCGAATCCACTACACGTGCCTTTGCTCCGAGATCGACCACTTGAGAAAAATCAAGACGGAAGAGGCAAAGCCCCTCCTGCAAAGTGGCGCTGAGGCGTCTCGGGCCCTGCGGAGGCGGCTCGGAGACTCTCCTGCCGTTTCTGAGACCTTCGTACCTTCGGTCCGTCAGGATACACTGGGACCTGCTGTGAGCAAACAGCCTCGCCAACCGCCCACGGCTGACAGCGCGGCTTCCCAGGGCCGGCGGTGTCGACGGGAGGTCAGCGCGCTGCCCCGTCAGGGCCGGACGCCAGGCATGCTCGGCAGACGGGGAAGGAAGGCAGCTGCTGACGGCGTAAGCAGACGGGCGTGGCCGGGTGCCATGCGACTTTAGGGACACTGCGATGGGAGCATCACGTAACGGTCACCTGTCGTGGCATATTCTGGTTCTGCTGGTGTTTTGCGTAAGTGAAGTGTGGGGTTTGTCAGGTCACGAGACTGTGACGGTGGCTACACGTCTCCGCGTTTTGTCAGAACCTATAGAGCACGCGACACGGAGCTGCCGGGACGGTGGGCTGGTGTGTCGTGCTGTGTGGGTACCGGCCCCCAGCCGCGGGGACACGCGGTGCCAGTGGAAGATGATCGTGGGGACAAGTGTGCCAGGACCTCAGGGCACAGGATGCTGGGCCACCTGCTCGGCTGTTCTAGAAATCTAAACCTATGGAAAAATGAGGTCTAAAAAAGGGTTAAAAATTTCAACCTTCTTAGCCCATAGGTCATACAGAATCAGGGGGCTCATGACAGTGTCACCCAGCCACAGACCAGCCAGGAGGGACACTCATGCATGCATACGTCACCCCAAAATGGGACAGATGCACGGTGGGGGAGGTGACATGGGAGCCAGTGAGTAGCTTCCAGTTGGGGACCCAGAGGATTCTGGGTGGAGGACATTTAGGTGAAAACTTCAAGGTGGACAAGATTTTCTCCCCTTCGCCGTGCCGTTTGCTCGAGACCCCACGACAGGGCCCCACAGAGACCTGCGACCCCCAGTGTGCGGGTCAGCCCAGTGGGGAGAAGCCGCCGCGCCCGGGGCTCGCGCGGCCGTGATACGTGGAAACCAGGGTGACGGGAACCGCTTCCTGGGTCCTCCCAGCTCAGCCCCGCGCCGGCCTCTGCCGCGGCTCTGACGGGGAGCCAGAGGGAGAGCGGAGGTCAGCGACGCCCCGTGCCCGTGGGGCGACGCCCGCAATGCGGCCAGGTCCTCCTGGCTCCGCCCCCGTGACACTCAGCCCATCCTCGCCGCGCTTTCTCGGTCCCGGTGGGATTTCAAGGGCTCGTGTTTTTAAGTCACTTTCAAGGGAAGAGAGAATATGATGCAAAATAATAATAATAACGACAATAATAATAATAACGACAATAACAATAGCCGTATAACAATGATGCTGATGATGGGGGGCACGTGACAGCTGGGACAGCCACGTAAGAGTGGGGGCCGCTTTGACAGAGCCCCAGGTACCTAGTTACACGAGCGTAAACATTCCGGAGTCTGCCACCACCGCAGTGACCGAGGGGACACCAGGGACGGCCGTCCTGGACGGGGCGGCAGAATCAATGCGCACACCCGGCTCGCGGTAGCCGCTCTATGAGAAAGTCGGGGAGACGGCCGAGGGCGGGGCGGCCCCTGCAGCCCACTCCTGGCCACTGGCTGGGACTCCGCCCCCTGCTCCGTGGTCGGAAGGTCAGAGGTCAGCGGCGGCACTGAACGACCTCTGAACAACAGACACCCTTAAACTTGTCGTCTGCAACTTTGCTGCTTTTTAGTGGCGCCCGCTTTTCGCTGCAGGCCTCAGGACGAGTGCGGCGAATCCGCAGCCGGAGACTCGTGATCAAAGACCAAACCTGAGACGCCGTTTTCCTACAGCCCGAGAAACATTTTGTGCCACGGAGCTCGCTGTGGGAGTCTGGTCCCGGGGCCAAGGCCGCCGGCGTCTCGGGGGCTTCGGGAGTGGTGACTCTGGGCCCACCCAGACCTGTGAGCCCGTCCGCACCTCGCTCAGTCCAGGGAGGCCGTGCGAATGCGCCCGAGAGAATTATGGAGCCAGCCGCCTCTGCCGGGCTCCTCGGCCCCCACCCAGCGACCCAAGCACAGCCTTTGACCAAGGCGTGTCCCCCGGCGGTGGCCCTGCCCGGCAGATTCCGAGGAGCCGCGACATTTCACAAAGGACTTTCCCGTGTGTCACTCAGAGCCCTGGCTCTCTGCCCAGGGTCTGTGACGGACTGACCGCCACCTCAGAACTCGCCTTGGCCGCCAGCAAGACTCTGCCCTCTCAGGCCTGCCGGCGCCTGTGCCGTGGGTCAGGTCAGTGTCATCGGGCGGTGGCGGGGAGCGCCCCTGCGCCCTCCTGCGGAGGACAAGCGGAGCCCTGAGACCATGGGGATCCCCTCCTCAGCACCCCTCGGCCACGGTGCAGGGCTTCCCAAGCCCCCTGCGTTCCCCGCCTGGCGGAGAAGAGGCTGTCATCATCCAGCGTTGGGACAAAGTGTCGGCCTGTCGGGCGCCAGGGAGAAAGCCCACGTGGCATGCATTCTCTGTGCCCCCAGGACCTTTGGGAACTGCACGTTTCCGTGGCGTGAAGGGCTCAGGTATCAGCCTCAGCGCCCCTGACACCTGGGGTCAGGTGGTTCTCTGCCGGGCCGCTCTGTGCCTGCAGGCTGGGGAGCAGCACCCCTGGCCTGGCGTGCGCGTGCGCGTGCGCGCATCCGAGCACGTCCGTGTGTGTGCGTGTCTCCGTCTGCATGTCCCTCTGTGTCTGCGTGTGTATCTGCGTGTCCCTCCCAGACCCACCTGGCTCCCCACAGAGACTGAGCAAGTGCCAAGATCCCCACATACACCTCACCTCGCCTGACCTGGCCGTGAGGGTCTCACAGTCGGCTCTGTGAGTTGGGTGTCGTTATTGTCCCCATTGTGCAGACGAGGACACTAAGGCACAGGGACCCAAACAACTAACCCAGAGGCAGACATCTGGCAGGTGGCTGGAACAGGATCGAGCCAGCTCTCGGGGGGGAGGGGGTAGCGCTGGCCGATTTCTGCGGCGTGAATAACCCCACCCTTTGAAGTGATGGTGGTTTAGCGGCTGCGCGGCTGAGTTCCCGAATATTCGACACCTGCTCTTGCAGGCAGGGAGAGTGGACTCTCAGCCTCTGACCTCTGACCCCACCTGCATAGCCAGGGACAAGGGTCCTGTGCTTGTTCGTGCTGGTCAGAGGCCCTCGCTGTGGCCAGGCCTCTGTGGGGGGAGGGGACGCCTCCCCGATAGAAAGCGAGGACGCCCGGCTGCCATGAGACAGACAGCAGAGTGGGGGGAAGCGGAGCCGCCGCGGGGTCCACGCCCTGCCCCGGCCGGGGGCCCCGTGAGGCGGTCCACACACGGCCCGGACTCAGCTCGCGGCCCGGACACACGCCTGGCCCAGGTCGGCTAAGCGGGCCGGCTGCAGACACACGGTGAGAAAGAGGCCGGCTGCTTGTGGAGGCGTTTGTCACGCAGCGGCCGCAGCCCGGGCTATGGTGCGAGTCCTCCCGGAAGCCACCTTCCAGTCTTGGGGAGCCGCCCCCCCAGAACAGCTAGGGCCACACAGGGTCGCCCCGCCCCCCCGTCCCGCAGCTCACCCCTCGGGCACACACAGCCGTTCAAACCGACCAGACACGGATGCCAGGCCCTCGGGCCCCTGGCCGTGCAGCTGTCCCGCCCAGGCCACCATCCTCCCTGGGGCTGGCAGTGCCACCTCGCCCCTGGGGGCAGGAGGCACGAGGTCGCGGTGAGGCCGGCGGAAGGTAGCAAGGACCACGACAGGGCCGTGGGGCCGTGCGGCGCCTCGTAGTGGCCCCGGGCAGCGCCGCGCCTCCTGACCCTGTGCCGTGGCAGCCGCGGCCGGACGGCTCGTCGCGTGTCCTCTTCTGTTTCTCGTCTCCCGGCCGAAACCAGGGAGGGTCCGGCACGCTCAGAGGCACCGATCCGATGTCGCTTCCCTGCTCCCTGCCTCCGCTTCTCGGGCCCGAGGGGTGGCTGCAGAAGCTCTGACAGGCGTGCGACCGGCAGGTCGAGGCTTCTGGCCCAGCGGGGGGTGCTGACCCACATTTCCGCACAGTCCCCGCCGGTCCCCTCCGCCAGGGAGTGTCCGCGAACTCCCGCGGGAGCAGGAGAAACAATAAAAAGCCCGAAAACCAAACAAGCTTCGGCTCCAGGCCGTGCGGCCTGAGTTGGGTGCCTTCGAGCGCAGGTGAGTTTGCAGCGGCCGGCGCCGAGCCTCGGGGAAGTGCCTGCCTCCTCGTCCCGTCGAGGGAGCTGCGTGTGTGCTGCATCTGCGGCCGGGGTCACACGTGCTACCGCGAGAGCATGCCGAAGAGAGCAGCAGGCGGGAGGAGGGGTGCAGCCGGGCAGGCACCGTCATTAAGGTCTGTCGCGCTGCTGGCGGCCGCGGCTCCCCACCTGTGAGCACGAGGTTGTCTCCGCGGCGCCCGCTCTGGGCGGACGAACAGATCGCACGGTTTCTTTCTTCGCATTTCATCGGGGGCGACCTCCGTCCACACAAGAGGAGACAAAGCCGCTTCGCGCCACCGTCTAAGCAGAGGCGTCCTCCGCTCCACGCCAGGCCAGGCCCGCAGTCCCTGCCCTTCCGTCCCCACCAGTAGCCGTAACCGGCAGAGGAGTCACAGTCCAAGGACGCAAATCGAACGGGAGGGAAGCAGTCACTGCCAGACGTTTCGACAGCGTCTCTTTGTTGGGATCACATTGTTTAATTGAAAACCCAGACGGCCAAGCATCCATCCCAGCCTCCCGCCTCGCTCCTTCCGGGCGTGGGGTCACTGACGCCAGGCAGTTGGTCAGTCCAGGGCGAGTTGCCCCATCTCCGGGCACGTGTGACAATGTTTGGAGACACTTTGGTTGTGGCTACCGGCATTCAGCGGGTGGAGTCTGGAGGTGCGGCTGACACCCCACAGTGCTCATGACGCCCCCTCAGCAGAGAAGCACCTGAGCCACACGTCTTGGTGCCCAGGTGGAGAAGCCCTGTCACGAGGGCCGATGCCAGGGGACAGCGAGTTTATAGGACACAAGAAAACCGCTCGCTGGGCTAGCCTGTAACGTGGATGCTACTTGGAGAGGTGCATTTAATGTCATGGCCATCATCTGTACGTACTTGAGCTGTCACCAATGTCACTAAAAATCACTCGGTGTTTTTCTCTAAGCGGTACAGCTGCTGAAGTCCTGGCCATGCCACAGAAGTGACCGTTGCTGCCATGAGTATGAGTGACCGTTTACTGAGCAGTTGTCACCCTCCACGACGGGGCTGCCGGCCCACGGCAGGCCGTGGCGGCCCGGATGCAGTGAGTGAGTGTCGCACAGGCCCGCACATGCCAGCCTGCAGTGGCAGTCAGAGCTTCTCGCTTCTCAGGCTGGGAACCTGCATCGCAGTCGGTCGCAAAGCGGGGTCGAGAGCCGCACTTCTGGCCCCCTACGTCCCTCACGCAGAGAATCGCTCGAATTAGCCGGCAGCGCAGCCCGTCTCCCGTGGGCCCTCCGAGGCCACCGTGGGGGCAGAGGGGCCAGTGGCGGCGCCGTTCGACCAGGGTGTCTGGCGCTGGCGTGTCCGAGCTGTGTGGGGCCACCAGCTCGCCCGTCGGGGACAGATAGAGCTCACCCCGTGGAGGGGGCCTTTCCGGCGACTGTGCCTCCTCAGGACTCGCTTCGAAGGTCCCGCTGACTCCTTGCCTCTCCCGGCCATGCAGATGGCTGTGGGTGACAGGTGCAGGGTGGGGGTGGGGGGCCGACCTGGAGGGAGATGGCTGCTGCCTCTGCTCGACCCACGGCCAGTCCCAGCGTCCTCGCTCGCCCGGCCATGAGGCTGCTGCTCCAGCCTCCGAGACTCGAGCCCCCCTCACGTGGCCAGACCGGGCACGAGCTCCCGACGCG
>NW_006442491.1:38927986-38930297 GCF_000325575.1 Pteropus alecto
GGGTCGCACGCACGCTCCCCGTCGCCCGCCCTGACGCGTTTCCATAGTTTGCATAGCAACCTCTGCTTCTGTGGCCCGCGTGGTGCCACGCAGAGGGGGGAACGGGGCGGCGGGGGGCGCAAAGGCCTGGGCCGCACGGCTCCGCGCGTCCACGCCCCGTGGGGCGTATGGAATGGGTGTCACTTCACCGCCCAAGTCAGGTGGAGACTTCAGCTTCGGTCCCGAGAAACCGTAGTTTCACCTGCCGTCAGCGACGTCACCCCAGAGCGTGAGGTCACAGAGGGGACCTCACAGGTAGCACCACGCCGCGTTCTGCGTCTCGATGGCTCAGGGAGGACGCCCCAAGCCTGTTCCCTGTGTCCAGGAGGGACAGTCACAGAGCCACTTCCCGGACGTGCCAGGCGCGGGGCCTCACGTGGCCTTCCAGTCACCCCCGCATGAGGACCCGCGGGGTCGCCTCCATTTTCCCATTGCCAGTCTCCGAATTCCGCTGTCCTCCGATTCGAAAAACACACAGTGATTGTCTTTGAAGAAAAGGAAGCGAAGGAAATCTGAGCTTGGCCGTAGGACGGGCGGATCGGGAGGAAGCAAATGTGGGCGGATAACGGCAGGACAAAAGCGCCCGGGGGGGACGCGGGCGATTCATGGGGCGCCCTTTTATTTCCAGACGACATGAGAAAAAGCTGCACTTAAACAAAAAAAATGGATTTGAAGGCTCAGGGCCCCCGGAACCACGGCGGCCGAGGGCCGTCCTCGAGTGCGCGCCGCGTCCGGCGTGTGTCCCCCCAGCGGGATCCCATCGTCCCCTCCAGGCTTCTTTCTGCCGTTCGGTGTCACTAGCTCTTCCACAGATGACAGATCTGAGACTCAAGAGATGAAGCAATGTTCTCCGCAGCCAGGTCGCCATGCTGGCCGGAACGGAAATGTTCTCCCCCAAATCTAGGCTCCTTTGTGAGACTCATGACGTTTCAAATGCCAGGTCGGTCCTAATCTCCATGATTTCAAGACATGCCGTCTGCCGGGGACCCCGTCTTAGAGGGACACGCAAGGATGAAAAGGCACATACAGCCCCTTGGGGAAGAGAGAACATCGTTTCTCTAGAATTATACATTTTTGCGTCTCTTAAAACCTAGTCAGATAGGCAGTTTCTTAGTCCAGGCTTCCTTTGGCACCCTTCGTCACTGGCTGGTTCGGGGCTGATGCCTCTGCTTTGTGGGGGGGTGGTCTGCGCGTCTCCGCTTGTTTGGCTGCATCCCCGGTCTCCACACGTGAGATGCCCGGCGGACCCTTCACCCTGCGGGGACCATCAGAACCATCTGCCAACATCACCACGTCCCCTCCGTGCCACGAAACCGCCCCAGCTGAGAACCATCGCCTTGCTTCTGTTCAGACTACATGTTATAATTATTCATCGTTGTTACCACTTTTTATTGTTTAATGAAAGATCGAGAGCTTTCTTGCAATCATTATGTCTTCACTCCAAACTTTAAAAGAAAAAGGAAACACAAAACTTCAGAAAATCCGTGCTGAAAGCCAAGCACTGCCATGCCGTGCGCACAAAATTTTACAAACACGTTTCGGATTCAGATGTTCGCAAGGATCTGCCTAATGATATGTAGTTTCGGAGTAAACACTTCATTTTTCTTCTAAACGAGCACTCGGTCCACAGAAATGGAAAACGGATGCATTTTTCTGCCGCCAGCAACGCTCTCGATGGGATCCAGAAGTCTTTGTTGATTACGTGTTAGCTGCAGGATGTCGACATCATTCAAGCCCAAATCACCAGGATGGTGGGTGCAGGGGTCTTCTCGGGCTTGCTTCCTCGTCTGGCTTTAAAATCCGGTTTCACGTCTAATCACAGAATCAAAGGGAGGCACCTCGATAAAATGGAGAATTAGTCACTAACCAAATTCCTCCCGCAAGGAGCCAAGGAGCCGGTGCTTCGGACATCCCCGGAGACGGAGCACAAGAACCCACTCATTTAACAAGCGCAGCGCACCCCGGGCCGCGCAAATAACACATGTCCTAACTGACCTCTGTGCGGAGACCTCAGGTTACCAGAGACGCTGAGGGGGCCTGAAGCGGTCACAGGGAACGAAGGGTCACTTAGGAAGAAATAGCAAGTAGTTACTAGACTGTTTTTCCCATCAGGCACAAGACAAGCTAGAGCAGATGAAAACGAGATTGCTGGGTGATACAGGGGTGCAGCAGCCGTACCCCCGTACACCCTTCCGGGGGCGAGGGCGAGCTCAGAACCTCCAGACACAAAGAAACTGCACGGACTGTCACTGAGTGAATGATGAACCGGCTG
>NW_006442491.1:38930319-38931194 GCF_000325575.1 Pteropus alecto
GCTATGGTTAAATTACCTTTGACATCTCAGCGGATTAACAAAAAACACAAACGAGCCACTTCTCCCTTGCCTTGCCCCGACTGCACGGGCTCCGGTGACCGACAGCGTCCTTTCCCTGCCCACGTCAAGTCCATGGCACGTGGGCCACTCTCTCGACTCACAGAAGGGGATCGCACATGACCGATTTCTAGATACAGACCCTAAACATCCTCACATGTGTCTGTGGAGCCAGTGCACACGTGTATTTATTGCTGCATTTCGATAATATAAAAAATTGAGAGCAATTAAAAATCAACGAATAAAAATTATGGTATAAACGAAATACCACTTGGGAGAGGTCACCAACGCCTTACGGTCCAGAAAGACTAAAAAATTTATCCCTTCTCCCCTCAAGAGAGAGTCTGCCTACCCCTGCTTGAGGATAATACATCTAAAAATATCGAAATGATAACGTGGCATGGGAGAAAAGTGAGGTTCACAAGCATATAAACAGTCTGATGCACTTTATCGTAATTGCGTACAAAACATACAAAATGATACTATGTGTCATGGAGACACGCACATGGAAAAACAGATAAAGAAGAAACCTCTAAGCGCTGGATATTTCTGGACAACGGAGGAAGAGGGACAGCAGGTGACAGTGGCAGCGTGGGTGACATTCGCCAACATCTGTCGTCCTCCTAAATCTAAGTGCGAACATTAGTTAAAACTCCGTACGTTTGAGCCTCTTCATGATTTACCACTTAAAAACTACAAAATAAAACAGTAGCTAAAAAGGAAATTTCCCGATAGGAAAGCAGGCTCAGGACGTGAGCCAAACCACAGAAATAAGAGAGAGGGTACTAATCAAAGACGGATGCGCTTTTAAGAGGGGC
>NW_006442491.1:38931373-38934563 GCF_000325575.1 Pteropus alecto
GTTTTGGGCCGTGTCCTGCAGCCTTTGTCTTCGTGTGTCCCCATGGCCTTGCTGCCACAGGCCCGTGGCTTCTGTCATCTCTGCATCTCCAGCACCCGTCACTGTACACGGCATAAATTGGCTATTTATCATACCTGTGTTGAAATAAAGGCAAGATTATGTGTCATCTGTGTGTGCCTCAAAATACTGATTTTGAAAACATCCCCTGTTCAGGAAAAAAAAAAAAAAAATCTGGTTCTTTTCATCCCCAAAGTTTAGATCTCTGGCGAATTCTCAAAGCAGACACGCTGGAGTCGAAGAAGAGAAATAAGATCTCGATTCACGAGCGAGTGTCAGGAGACATTGTAATGCCGAAGGGGCCTCTCAGGCTCCAACTGCCTCCGACAGACCCTCCAGAAATCAGAAACATTCCCTACCTGGAGCCGAGTGCCCCTCGAAGAGATGACAGCCTTTCGCGCCTTCGAAACGTCAGAGACAGTCAAAGCCTCTGCTCCCAGCCGGGTTCTCGAGCTTGAACGATGCCGGAGCAGAGCCGGGTCGCAGACTTCAACGGCAAGGCTCCCACGAGAGGACACATCCCTGTGCATCTCAGCAAGACCGTGGGCTGGGCCACCTCGCTCGCACCGCCAGTGGCCGTGACCAACGACCAACGCCGGAGCCCGGTGCCAGGACAAGGGCAGGTGCAGGCGGCAGCCAGGCCCGTCACCTCTGTGGGGGGCCGGGAGGGGCACTAGGTGTTCCCACCTGCTGCTGGTCCCTCCAGCTTTCATGGGGGTAACTTTAACCTTGACAATTAAGTGCAAACAGCACCTGGGAGCGGAAACACTTTATTTCAGGCTAAGCATTAACACCTAGTGGGAACTGGTTTTCACAGTCATTTGGCCCAGAGCGAGTGAGAAGCTGAGGGACTCTCAGGAAAGGATTTTATACCTGGGTGAAAACGCGTCACTGCTTTTAAGGACGGATCAGACGCCATGGGGCAGACGGAAGCCCGTGAACTCCCTGAAGACTCAGCCGTTCCCCCAGGCCGCACGGCGTGGCTTCCCATCGCCGTCCGGTACGAAAATTTGCTGTTTTCGTTTTAGAAAACAAGTCGGCGGTGCGTTTTCCCTTGACTCTCATTTCGAGGTAACTGCAGGTCCACGCACAGTGGTAAGAAATGACAGAGAGAGCACACTTTCTCTTTATCCAGTTTCCCCCCCGATAATACAGGGGAGACAGGAGAGACGGTTTCCTCAACCCGTCTTCGTCCGTGAGCCCGACGAAAGGCAGGTCCACCAAAGCAAAGCAGACGGTGCTCGACCTGCGCGTCCCGCGTCCTCGGGGGGCGCTCGGCAGCGCGTCACGCCGGACGGCGGTCAGAGCGTGGGCCGCCGGGGCATCTGAGCAGAGGAATAATATATTCTGTAAAAAGGCGACCAGGTGGAAGAGAAGGAGTTTGTTTCCAGGGGTAGGAAATGGTGGGAAGGCGACTGTATGGGGACCCGGCGGAGGATCAGGACGGTGACGTTTGTCACGTAGCCGCCTCCGGGGTCACCTCCGGGCCGATGCTGCCGAAGGCCTAGCGTTGTCCCGGTGGCCGTCCTCTGCCCTCCCTGGCTGGGGGGGGCGGGGGCATCTCCCCATATTCAGGCCCTGCTTTCAGGAGAGAACCACAGGGAACTCCTGCCGTGTCTCCTTCTTCTCCGCGCCAGCGCGACTGTCGCACAATATCACACGAATCTCGCCTGAGTGGTCACGGTCCTCGCCCCAGGCTGCCCGTCGCTGGAAACCGATTCTGAGCGCGGTCGCTTCGAGGCGTCGTGTCAGTGGACGTGCGGAGTCTGCGATCTCCGGGCCGTTGGCGATTCCACCCGACGCGACCCCTCCAGCTCCCCTGAGCCGCCGCACGGGTCGGCAGGCCGTGGTCGAGAGGGGTGGCCGTTTGTTCGGCCGATCGTCCCCTGTGGGATGTCTAGGTTGTCCCCACGTTTTGGCTGTTACAAATAAAGCCGTCGCAAGCATCCGCCTGCAGGACGATGAAGATGTGTGTTTATTTTTCTGGGATCAATGGCCGAGAATGCAGTTGCCGGGGCGTGTGGTCGTCGCGTGGTCAGTTTTGTAAGAAATTACCAACTAGTTCCCGGAGCGGCTGTGCCATGTCACATTCCCACAAACAGTATTTCTGTGCTACTGTTTTTTAAAGGATTGGAAAGCTTCATGCACGTTAGCCCGAGACTTTACTCTCAAGTGACAACTCAAAATATGACGACCAACAAAAAAATTTTTATATAGTCTACCGTTTTATGCGTAGGTTAAGTTAGATGGTTATTTTATGGTTAAGCCCGAGAGAAAACCAAAATTACATTTATGGAAAAGTATAATTAAGTGGAAAAATGCGTTGGCCTGCTGCTCAGGCAACAACTCGAATAAGCGACTCGTTCTGAACACACGGTGGTGGCGTCACCGGGCTCCCCAGGGAGGGTGGCGGGCCAGGAGCGCGGGGTGCCAAGGCCTCGGCGACTGGGGTCGAGGGTCTTGGGAGCCTCCTGGGTGTCTTGTCGAGGGGACAGTGGCCCGGCCTCCGCTGGCGTGAGGACTCGCGTGCTGAGTGTTGGCACCTCTGCGTCCCTCAAGGGGACACGAAACCAAAGCAGAACCTTTCTCAGAAGTCACACCTTGAAAATCTGTTGGAAATAATGTGAGTTTTTTTTGTTTTTTTTGCGTTTTTTTGAGAGAGTAGAGCCACTTAGCCAGCGGGCATCAGCGGGGAAAGATTTTAACGGCATTTCCTGTATCTTCAGCGTGTTCAGCGTCTGTTGCCGTGAAACGGTTAACGAAGAGCTCGGACTCGGGGAGCACCTGGGAGCCGTGCGGCAGGGCGTCCGTCACACCACGTCGGGACACAGGCCACCGTCACTCCCTCAGGGCCCAGGTCCCTCCCCCGAGCTTCGGTCTCGTCCCAGTCACAAGTTTCCCCTGCTGTAAATCCCCGCGTGTGTGGCTCGGCCGGCGGGGACAGCGCCGTGAGCCGCGAAGCTCTGCGACTGGCCTCTTTGAGCCTCCCTGGTTGCCCCTTCCCGCCTTTCCATCCTCGCGCTGAGCTCGGAGTTGGCCCTGGGCCGCTCAGCGTGGACGAGGCGCCTGTCCACTGCCGGTGACTCCGGTGCGCTTCGGCTGTTGGTGGCCTCACGATGCCAAGGCTGATGTG
>NW_006442491.1:38934700-38935507 GCF_000325575.1 Pteropus alecto
TCCTCCAGAGCCGCACGCGTCCACGGCGCCTGCGGAGCATGCTTTCGTTCCCGCAACAGCGGCCCACGTCGCCCGCAGCTGCCTGCACCCTGGTGTGGTCCTTCCGGCCCCCTCCTCCTTCCAAGATAGCCAACCCCGGCGGGTGCCCCGCTTCCTAATGAACGTCTCATTTAGGACAAAAAGCGACGGTTTTCTAAGCGTTCTGGGGGAGGGCGGCGTCTGCGTCCCTGGTGTCCGTTCTCTGAGGCCACCGATCTGGTCAGTAACAGCGGCAGTGACGATAGTAGTCGTGACACCAGCGAGAGGACGCACGTACTTCGTGTGGCTCCCGGGAGGGGGGAGGGGGACGAGCCAAGTGGCCAGCGTGGGGCCCGGACGGAAAACTGGCCCTGACGATGCGCTGGCTGCCCTCCCCCCACTCCCCCACCCCCGGTCAGCCCCGTCCTCACGGTCGTGGGCGGCACGGACGTGACCATCGGCACCGTCATCCACACCAGGCGTGTCCGAGGGGGCAGCGCGACGAGCCGGGGCGTCCGGTGCGGCACGAGGACTCAGCAAGCTCTCTCTTTACGACCTGAGGCCCCGTGAGGAAAGAATGAAGGAAAAACAAACCATTCGGGAAAACGTTGGATCTCGGCGGCCGCGGCCTGCCTCGGCCTCCGGCTGCGTTCACTAGCTTGCGGCATCTCTCGCGCCCTCGGCCCCGAGCCCGGGGAGGCTGAATTCACCTTGGAGAGGACGTCGAGACGAGCTCGAGATGAGAGACGCCCCGTGAGAAGCAGGGACGGGAGAATTGTTTGCCATTTG
>NW_006442491.1:38935546-38942221 GCF_000325575.1 Pteropus alecto
CTCAAACGACAATCGAATAAAGGGTTTTAGACAGGCGTTTTCTGGAATGTTGATTTGCCGGGGGAGGGAAATGATTGTTGGATCCTGCCAAATGATTGCCGCACCTTTAAAACGGGAAGGTCATTCTTCTGCTGAAATGTCACCGTGAGATTTTTTAAATAGATTCCCGGTGCAGTTTTAATAATGTCGAGGTTAAGGATTAGGAGAGAATGTGCTTTACAATGAAAATGAAGCAAAAATGTGGCTGTGGCAAGCGGGTTTCAGGGGTGGCCTTCATCATGTCGGTGTGAATTGTAACCTGGTGTACTGCGACTGTTCTCACCATTGTTTTATCCGTAATTAATAGCAATCAGCCCCCCAGCTCTGCGCTGATGGTCCCCCTGTGGCCACCCCCAGAATACCATGACAGCGGTGGGTGGGGAGGCGTGGAGGGCGGACAGGGACGGGGTGTAGGACGCCCCGCAGGGCGTCCCAGGTAAAAACGCCAGCCTGGTCTGCGGGGGAAGTTCCTCGAGACGTCCATCCAAACTCTCTTCTATCCGGCCAACGCACGCGATCCCAAGCCTCCAGCGGCTAGGACCGTGCTGGTGACGCAGACTCACCCACTGTCTGTCCCAGGTCCCTGTTGGAAACATCCCCCAGGCGGGGGCTGGTCCTTTGTCCCTCGCATTCGCATTTGTGCTGGGGGACGGTGGTGCTGGCATAGAGCCCCTTCGCTGCTCGGCAGGGGTCTCCAGCTGTGGAATCTTGCGGGATTCCGTAGGCGTCCTGGTGACTTGCTAGCTAATTACCTTTTACCTGAAGAGCGTGTGCTGATGAAGACGCCTTATCACAGTGCAGATGATCAGTAGAGAGATTTAATTCTCCTACATAAGACGTGAGGAAGGCGGGCTCAGGGGTCAGCTGAGGAGCTGGGCGCATCCTGATTCCCTTCCAAGGCCCAGCATGGCTGCTGAGGCTCCAAGACCACGTCCAGAGCTTAGCCAAGGAGCGGAAGAAACACTTTCTCCCCCTCCCACCTCCCTCCCCAGCAGCTCCTCCAGGGCCCTCTGAATCCTGCAGCCATCTTCAGCTGCACAGAGCCTGGAAAGCTTTGTTTTCCCATCTCCCTGACAGAAGGCGTTTAAAGAGAGGGGCTGAGAATGGCTGTCTGTCGTCAGTCACAGCGTGCTTCTGTCTCGGGTGGCTTTCTGTCAGCCGCCAGAGCCCGCATGTGACACTCTAAGCCAGGGGACAAGGGGTCCCCCCGAGCCTCGGCTCACATGCCAATGTTCACCCCACTTGCGTCTACCACTCTCTCCCCAGAGGTCGTGGGTGTCACCCCACTCGTGGTTCTCAAGTCTGTCTTCCATCCACACAAGCGTTCACAGCATTGCCTGGCACCCCATGGCGAACGGCTCCAAGATGTCACACGAGGCCGTCGCACTGCGTGTGCAACCCAGCACCTTCCTCTCGTTCACACGCATCATTACGTTTCTGAGGCCAGTTCGCGTCGGCATGCGCCGCTCCGGTCACGCCACCTGCCGCGTCCCTCCCGCTGCGTGAGTGAGCCACCTCCCCGCGGACCGCTGGAACGTGCCCGCCGGACGGTCGTCGCGGTCAGTGCCGTGGGCCCGCGGCCCGAGGGTCAGGAGCAAGCTCTAGCCTCGTGCACACGTGCCTAGAGGCGTGCCGGCCTCTTCTACCGGCCGCGGATGCCCGCTCGCCACACTCCCGCCAGCCCCACGCACAAGTCCATGTCCGCACGTCGGCCGGGCTGGGCGCTAAACGCTTGGGCGTTTTCGCTGTTCAGATGGACGTGGGAAAAGGGTTCACCCTGTGGTTTTCTTTCGCGGTCTCGGGGGCCGTGCGTTCGAGCTCCCTTTCCTGCGCCGGACGCCCACCCGCCTTTCCGGCACACCGGCTGTCGCGTGGCATGTCGTTTTCCGTCGCTCGTTAGTCCTGTTCCCTTCACGACTCCGGAGGACCCCTGGGTCCCCACCGTTGCCGGCCGCGTGCGCCGTCGCTGCGTGGTGCCAGACCGTGGCTGCCTGTCCACGGCTCGTTGAAGGCGTCTTGTATCGCGCAGCTGCTTTCG
This sequence comes from Pteropus alecto, assembly GCF_000325575.1. NCBI lineage: Eukaryota > Metazoa > Chordata > Mammalia > Chiroptera > Pteropodidae > Pteropus > Pteropus alecto. Next base: position 38,937,624 of record NW_006442491.1, read on the forward strand.
ACGTAAATGTGATCAAATGTGGCATCGTTTGTTCCCTCTGTGGTCTGTACCTTTTCGGTCTAATTTAAGAAACTTGTCTGCTCTCGAAAATCATAAGCTAGTCTGTCATGGTCACTTTAAGAGGTTCGTTCCGTTTCGTTTGAAACGTTTCACTTTCTCATGTTTCGGTTTGTAGTCGACCTGGAACTTACTGCCGGACGGGGTGGAGAGCAAAGGCCTGCTGATGACCGTGTCAGCGAGGCCAGCGAACCCTCCCGCACCTCTGCAGAGCGGCCCGCCGCGTGTCCCCACTCCGGGGACACCCCGCCTCACCCCAGGGGCCCGTGTGCCTGGATTCTTCCTGAGAGGTCCTTCCCACTTTGTTCCAACGGCCAGTTTGTTTGTCTCTGAGCTAAGTCCCCGTGCAATTATATTTTTACATAATAACGAATAAGCAGGGTATTTTGCCTTCACATGGACTGTAATCGTTTTAAAACAAAGGCTGGTTTTTGCCTGGGGTTTAATCGCATTAAGAATGTTCCTTTTTATTTCTAATTTGCTAGGAGATTCTTTTTAAAATCATATTCGGCTGTTGGATTTAATTACGTACGCTGTGCATCTATCGATATGACTATTTGTTAGTAAATCGAATTACATTCATAGATTTCTTGATATTAAAATAACAAATGGTCAATGAAAAAGGCCTCTTAGGACTTAACCGTGTGCGTGCTTGTGCGTGGGCCTGCACACGCGCACACACGTCCAGGCATTCGGCTTGCCGACGTTCCATTTAGGATTCTGAGTCTATGATCCAAAGTGAGAGGAGGCACCTCTGGCCGATGCTATCGATAATTTTAGCCTTTCCTTCCAGTCCTCTGTGTCATGAAGTTGAGAGCGGTGAGGGGTTCTTCGTCCCATCTGAAAATGTCTGATTTTTAAAGCAGTCGCGATGTCCAGGTAGAAACGGTCAGGTTTCCCGGCCCCTCTCATTTCTGTTGTCGACTTTGCTCCAGCGGGCACAGCCAGTCGGCGGCTATTGATCTGAAGTGAGTCTCCCGGGCGGCTGCACGCAGAGTCACCTCCACACAGGAGCCGGGCGTGCCCGACGCCTCTTCTGCTAACGACGTCCGCCGTCACCAGGTGTCTCCGCAAACACTCATCCATCGCCGGGACTGACCAGCAGCTCAGGGCGAGGCGGGTGCCCTTGAAGCTCAAGGGTAAAGCCGCGTGGTCCGTGCCCGGCAGACGGCGAACGCGCTGCAGACCGCGGTCGTCAGGTGGGGCTTCCACGCACGGTGCAGGGGCGGAGGTCAACCACCGGGGGACCCTGTGAAACCGTCCTTAGAAATCACAGCTAGAATCAGCTCGAGGAAAGGACGGCCTCGGCCTCCCTCTCAGGGCTGGCCCTCCTTACGGGGCCCTGAACGTTCTTAGCGACGTCTCAGCTGTGCTCATGCGGCAGAGGGAGGCTTTGCGGTGACATTTTCCCGCCGGCGCATTCGCCGTATTTAAAGTCCAATTCTACGGTAGGCGCAGAGACACGGAAGAGTCAGGTATGCGGAATCACGCTCCGAGTCTGAGAAATCTGAACGAGAGTCGTGCTTTTAAAATAAAAACGCAGTCTACGGCCACGCCATCCTGAACAAGCCCGATCCCGTCTGGTCTCGGAAGCTGAGCAGGGTGGGGCCTGGTTAGTCCTTGGATGGGAGACCACCTAGGAAGACCAGGGGCTGTAGGTGTAAAAAAGTTTTAAAAATAAGGGTTCGTGAGCTGACAAGGTCCTTGCAATCTGGGAGGTCAACCAAGGGCTGCCTCGTCTAAAAAATAAAAATTAAAAATGCAATAAATCAATCAATTAATTAATTAAATTAAAACCGATTTGTCTGATGTGTTTTATAAAGTGGTTCTAAGAATAAAAGTAATTTGGAATAGTTGGTAAACACTCCAAGACAGCATCTTTTAGGCCAACATTATTCATTTATATGTGCGTTTTGGCAGGATTTGAAAAAAAACATTTATTCCATTTCTTTATAATTATATCCCGTGACTACTATATAGGGCAAACTGAGAAAATGATCAAAGGGAATTAAAACATTTCCAGGAAAATTAAATCGCATCGAAGTCTTAGCTGCAGCACTTAGCTCTGTGCCCGTCTAGGACTTGCCGTGACCAGGGGTCAGCCTGTGCCTGCGCCTGCAGTTGGCTGAGTGACGGCCCCAAAGGGCATCTCCACCTTGTGATCTCTGGGACCTGTGTGTGTCACCTCATTTGGAAAGGGGGTCTTTGCAGACGTGATTCAGTTAAGGCTCTCCAGATGAGGTCATCCTGGACTCTGGGTGGGACCGAAATTCAGCGACAAATGTCCTCGGGGACACAGAGGAGAGAGAGGTAGACTGCGTGAGGACGGAGGCAGAGACCAGCATGGCCACAAGCCAAGGACACCTGGAGCCACCAGCAGCCGGAAGTGGCAAGGACGATGCTCCCTGGACCCCGCTGCTGGCTCGGTGTGGCCTTCACCCTCCAGAGCAGAGGGAGAGCGGTTTCTGCTGTTTGAAGACACAGGGCCGTGGTCGCTCACGGCAGCCTCGGGACCCTAACTTGGTCCTGTCTCGTTCCATTTTGTCTCCCGTGGGTGATAGGGAGCCAGGGAGAGCAGTGATGATTTTCATGGATAGATCTTGAGAGAGAGAGAGAGAGAGAGAGAGAGAGAAAGAGAGAGAGAGAGAGAGAAGAAAGAACTCTGAAACACCTCAATCTAAGTTGCTAGGGGACTTTACCAAGCGGACTTACTAAGGCCACGTGGAACTGTGACCCAAAGCAGCGTGAGGAGACCACGTCAGCCCAGGACGGGCCAATACGGGGAACTCTCGAGGGTGACTTTGAAGCAGAGGTAACCAAGCGCGTGAAGGGGCCCCACGGAGGCCGTGCCCCCGAGGGACGGTGGTATCACGCAGCTCCCACAGCCAGGGACACTGGCCGCGCTCTCTGCCCACGAGCTCTGCCCGGTCCTCTTGGTCCCTCTCCGAGATGGACACAGTGGAGGGCCAGACAAGTCACCGGGAAGAAAAACGCCTCGAATCCCACCAGAAGGAGATGTCGGCAGAGTAGGAGAGATTCTCTCCGCGACGCGTCCGTCGCGTCTGTGGGCCGCCGGCCGGGGTCCTGGATGGGCAGGGGTCGGCGGGCTTTTCGAGGGCCTGGGCATCCTGGGCGGCAGCAGACCCATCCCACAGCAGGTGCTGGGGAAAACACCTCGGGGGCTGCGAGGGGGCCCACCCGCCACCGTGGAGAGGTGGGAAGCCCAGGGTCAGAATAAATCTCTGCTGGTGCAAAATCCACTTGGGGTCCCACAGCCCTTTTCCATTTTGTGGCTGAGCCATGAGAAACAAGTGGCCGCCGAGGTCACTGCTCTAGGGAGGGGGAAGGGGAGGGGGCGCCAGTAGTCTCAGCAGCCGGGCACGGCCACGTCGCAGCCCTTGAGACGGTGCCACTGTGTCCCCGGCCACGCTGGTGCGTCTGTCCTGAACACGCGCCGTGTCCTCCCCGGTCCTGGTAGCCCCTTCCCCACCAGCAGTCACCGGACCCCAAGCATCCTGTGGGGTCCGAGTCAAACCCGATTTTCATAACGTTCCCCAGATGTCACCCTCTGGCCCGCACCAAGAGGTATTCGATTCCCATTCTCACCGGCCTCCTGGCGTGACCGAATGAATGAATGAAGAATGAATGAATGAATGGGGCGATGACTTCAGTGACGTGTTTCAACTCCAGAGTTAAATTGAAGTTGTCGATACAAGTCGTAGACTCTGGAATTTACACGTGTTTTAAAATACCAAGGACGTGCCAGTTCGAGTGACCGTCCTCCAGAGCAAGAGCTATTGGCACCTGGGTCTCGCTCTAAAATCCTCGAAAACGGCGTCCACTGGTCTCCTGCTTCGGGGCCTCCAGCAGCCGGCGGGACGCAGTGCTGGCCTTGGGCAGTGGCCTTGCATGGCAGAGGGCTCGTCCCCGCCCCGCAGAAGTTTCCGTGAGCCCCGCACATTTGCCCTACAGCCGATTCCCTTCGGGTCACTCAAGTCGGATCCCGCAGCCCACGAGTCTGCGCCCGGGGACATCCCCTTCAGGATGGCGCTGCCTTCCAGAAGTGGCGCCGACAGAACAGAAGCCCGCCCACGACCGCCTCTTCCGACAGGCTTGGGGACCGGCGCGGCCGAGGGCGGGGGGAAGCCGGGGGAGCATGCATGTCACGCGGGAGGCAGGGGCACTGGTCCCCTGGACAGGGCGGCGCGCACGTGCGTTCGCGTTTCGCGTCCCTATCAGCGGAGAAGCTGGTGCCCACGGCGACGCTGGCGCTGGTCACTTTCGCGGCCCTCTCTCAGCCTACGGTGGCGGCCGCGGCCGCGTCGCCGGGGGAGCTTCTGCTCGGAGCCGCCTGTGGCAGCCGGGGCAGCTCCGCCGAGGACACTGATGCGTGGCCTTGTGGCTCGCTCGGGCGGATCCGCGAAGCCAACTACCGCGCCTGGTGGCATTCCAGCGCCGTCGCCGGGCCATCGACGGGAGTTTGCCGAGGAAGCACGTGGAGCAGCCGGGTCCGAACCTGCCCACGGCGCACCTGGGCTTCG
>NW_006442491.1:38942342-38945030 GCF_000325575.1 Pteropus alecto
TGTCCAGCCGCCAGACGAGGCTCAGCGGCCGGACCGGCAGTGGGCGGAGGCCCACGGTGACGCTGGGCAGAGTCCGTGATGCTCCGCTCCAGGCGGGACCATCGGAAACCACCCGCCCCCTCCCCGGTCTCTGAAGAATCCGAATGTTTGATCTGGACACGTTCGTGCATCGCTCGCTCAGGTAGGAGGGGGCAATTAAGTGAAAATTTCAAGCTGAAAAATATAGATTATAACTTACTTTTTTTTTTTTAGCTTAAATACACTAGAATTATGCGTTGCATTGGCGGTCTTACGGTGTGGCTGTTAACGACGGGAGCGAATGATGTATAGGTCCGTGCTCACGCATCGTTGGAAAATTAGGTGCCGATAAAATATTTTTTCGGGTAATACGTCTCGGCGCCGTTTGCTCCCCTTAACCTCGTGCAGACGCATAATTAACAGAGAGACGCATCACTTAACCACCGACGTCTGCAGCCTGCCCGCGGCCGTCTCTTCCGTCTCAGAGACCCGGAGCGGTGTGACACCCAGTGACATTCCCGCCGTCTGAGTGCGGAGTCGTTAATGCTGAGGGAGAAGCTTCTTTTCAGGGGGAAAATGCAGGAGGACGCAGAAGGCAGTTTCCTCGCAATCACGGCCATTCAGTGGGAAGGCGGGAGCCGGAAGCCAGAGCTGCTGTGTGACGCGCTGCCTTAAACGAATTGCTTATTATTCTAAGGGTTTCAGAATCGCAGAGAAAAACGCGAGCATGGCACAGAATTCTATTCCCCACGCCCAATTTCCTCTATTATTTTTAACAACTTTATCGAGATATAATTCCCATGCCATAAAATCCGCTCATTTAAAACACACAATTCAATGGCTTTTGTGTATCGAGAATTGTGCAGCCATCACCAAAATCAATATTAGATGTTTTCATTACCCCGGAAAGAAACGCTGAACCTAACACCAGTCCCTCCTCTTCGCCCCGAAATCTTCCAGCCCTGGGCGATTGATCCACTTTCTGTTACCACGGATTCGCCTCTTTTGGACATTTCGCATAAAGGGGATCACACGGTCTATGATTTTTGCAACCGGCTTCTTGTATTTAGCAGCCCGTTTTCAAGGTTCGGCTGTGTTTCTTCTTGGAGAATTGGTTGCTTTATCATTCTGTTATATTTCTCTTTATCCCTAATAATCTTCCTGGCTCTCAACTCTGCTTTGTCTGGGATTCATATCGCTACTCGGATGTGTTTTATCAGAGTTAGCACTGCGTATATTTCTCCGCCTCTTCACTCTGAACCTTTCTGAATCTTTATATTTAAAGGGGGTTTCTTAGAGACAGCGTATTTTCGGGTCTTGTTTTTTTTTTTATCATTTATTTTATTTTTATTTTATTTTTTTGTTGTTTTTCTTTAATACGCTCTAACAACCTTTTCATTTTAGTTAATGTAGTTAAACCGTTCACGTTGACAGTGATTGCTAGAGTCGGGTTCCTATCTGTCCTATCTGTATGTGTCTTTTTATTGCCATTGTTTTTATTTCTTTAGACGCCCTCCATTTTTCTTTCTTCTCTAGTCGAATTGAGAATTCTGTACAATTATATTTGATCTCCTCTCTTAGAATACCAGTTATCCTTCTTTCTAAAATATTTTCAAAGGTATTTCAAGGGTTTGCAATATGCGTATTGAACTAGTCCGCACCCCACCTTCCCATAACGCTGTGCTGCGGGGGGTCTTATGACCACGGCCACGCTTCACTCTTTCGTTTGCTGCGATCACCCAATATTTTTGTTCCTAGAATAGATTTAATGAACCAATGTGACCGCGATAAACTTAATTTAAAAAAATAACAAAATAGAAAATAACTAAAGTAAAGACACCGAGTCAAAAAAAGAAAAGAATGAATTTGACGTTCGGTTGCCACAGTCATCCCTTACATCCGTGGAGAATAAGAAAGATGCAGCTCTTCCTCTGTTTGTTTGTCCCGAAGCCCTTCGCTGCCTGCAGACCCGAGTCGGCCTGTGTGATTTGTTCCCCGTGGGGAACATCTTCGCCACCACTCCGCGTACGGAGGGCCTGGCCGTGAAATCCCAGAGCTTTGTGTGTCCGAGCAGGTCCTCATTTCCCCTCGGGTCGGGGGGTCACCTTGCTGGCTGTCCACTTCCGGGCAGGCAGGTGTCTTCTGAGAACCTTTAAGCATCTTACCCGCTCTTTCCTCTCACGTGGCTTCCGACGAGAAGTCTGCTGGGAAGCTCGTCCCCGTTTCTCAAGGTCATAAATCCTTTTTCTCTAGCGTCTTTTGACGTTTCTTTTGCCTCTGGTTTTCTGCAGGTTACGTATCCTACGCGCAGGCGTCGCTCTGCTCACAGTTACCGTGTTCGGTGTCGTCTGAGCTTTCCGGATCTCTGCGTCGATGTCAATCATTCGGTCTGGAAAATTCTCGACTATTATTACTTCAGCGTGTCTTCTGATCAGTTCTCTTCTCCTTCTGATATTGCAAATGTTCGCATCTGACACCTCCCGAAGTTATCTCAGAATCATGGACGTTTCTACGGTTCCCATTCTCATGATCGTTTCTACGGATTTGTGTTCCTCTCGTTCCCTTTCAGCTTGGGGAGTCTGGCCGCCCACACGTCTTCCCGCTCACCGACTCTTTCCTCCTCTTCCCGGTCCACCCGTGAGCCCGTCAAGGGCGTTCTTTATTTCGCGC
>NW_006442491.1:38946046-38950224 GCF_000325575.1 Pteropus alecto
ATTTGACAGAATAGATCATTGGTTGGTATGATACTTTCACAAGGTATTTTCTAGTAAATGGCATTGTCATGAATTAAACCCAGACTGACTCCAAAGCTACACTCCTAGAAAATATGGATGTGTAAGAGTTTGGTCACATAATATTTAAAATATGATCCCAGTTCATTAGGGATATGAGTTGAATGTTTACAATTAAGACATATTTGGGCCAACATATTATAGACTTAGGGTCTAATTTCAGATTCCTTTGGTTCCTCCATTTTCATACCCAGAGTCCACAAATCATCTTTGTATATGTGGCTATAATACTGCGCGCACACACGCGCACTCACTCGCACACACACGCACACATACACATACTCACTCACACACGCACACACGCACACACACGCACACACACGCGCACACATACACACACACGCACACACACACGCACACACACGCACACACACGCACACTGCTCTCTCCAGTGACAGTCAGAAGCACTGACACCTCAGGGCCACCGGCGCCGAGCCCAGATCTCGTCTCATCAATTCGCTTTCCCGTTCGAGTACAGCTCAAAGACACGCAGCCAGCGGTGGAAGTGTCAACGGCAGCTTCGTTATTAACTGTGGGGTTATTCAAGCATCCTGAATTTTTTTTTTTTTTTGGTGGTTGTAAAATATAGACTATAAAATACATAAACCCCGAATGTCATTAAAATGCAGAACAAAGCAGAACAGACACAACACAAACGGCCCAAACACAGAGTGGTACAGGCCAGGCGCCCTCGCCAGACCCCCTTTGGAAAAAGTCCTGGACGCACAGGGCGCCCCGCAGCAGCTCTGCGGGTTCAGAGGACCTCCTGTCTTGGGCGGCGGGAGGGCCAGGTGGGGCCGGGGTGCGAGGTCAGGCCATTTCCACCCAGCTCGGGGCAGCTGGGCCACTGCCCGGTGGTGAAGGGCAGCGCTGGCTCCCCACCCCGTCCCGAGGCTCCGGCTCAGTGGGGGCCGGCGGAATTAGAAAGTCACCCTTTGCGGTCCCCAGGGACATCGCCCACCCCGGCGGGAATCTTCAGGACGCCCACCCTGACGGAGAGGCCAGCTGGGCTAAGGGCTTCGCTCAGCGCCGAAGGCCACCCCTTGCTCTTTGCAGAGGACAAATGTGCATTACAAGAATAAGTCTTGGCATCACAAGCTTAACCAAGAGGCAAAAGTTGTCATGGCTATTTGTGGGATAGCCAATAAGAAGTGAACAGCATCACCCATGGAGCTTTCTTGTTGAAAAATATTTAATCTAGTTAATCAATACTGTGCAGCTCACTGTTGGTTTACAGGGAGTCTGAGCTTAAAGGATTAAAACAAGAAGACAATCAAATATTCAAGAACGTGAGACCTTCTGTAAGACATCTGGCAGTGTCAGAAAAGCAGTTATCGTGAAGGAAGGCAGCGAGGGAGGGGGCGGGGGGCGGGAGAGCAGAGACAAACACGAGGTCTGCGGGACACTGCAGGGTGGTGGGTCCCCGCGTGCCGACGGTCCCTCGCAGTGTCGGGGTACTGCGGGGTTCACGGGCGTGGCCGCCGATGGTGTGTTTCCATCTTATGCCCTTACACCTGGGGGTGGTGGCGGGGGGACGTGGGGGGATTGCTTTATCTTTCTTTCGGGCACTCTAATAAGCAATTTATTTATGAACCATGTTGATCTTTTTCAATTACAGGTGACATTCGATATGATTTTATGTTCGTGTCAGGCGTACAGCACAGTCGTTAGACATTTATAGGATTTACACCTGGCGCTGCGCATGCGTGGTGAGCGCAGTGTCCCTGACTGTGTGTCCTGTGCTGCGCGTCACATCCCGTGACTGCTTCGTACTTGCCGGTTTGTGCTTCCTGATCCCTTCCCTGTCCACCCGGCCCCGCCGCCCCCGCCCCCCCGGCAAGCATCAGTTTGTTCTCCGTACACGTGAATCTGTTTCTGTTTTGTTGGCTCACTGACTTGGTTCTTTAGAGTCCACATGTAAGAGGGATCGTAATGGCATTTGTCTTTTCCTGTCTGACTGACTTCTCTTAGCACAATACCCCCAGGTCCCTCCGTGTCGTCATAAACGCTTCAGATTTTATTTTTTATGGGCTAGTAGTAGTCCACTGTAGGTAGGTCTCCCTTTTTCTTCATCCAGGCATCTATTGATGGGCACTTCGGTTGCGCCCCTACCTCGGCCGTCGTAAATAGTGCCGCGGTGAACATGGGGGCGCAGGTGTCTTTTTGAATTAGTGTCTCGGATTTCCTCAGATAATTACCCAGAAGCGGAAGAGCTGGGTCACGAGGTCATTCTATGTTGAATTTTTTGAGGAGCCTCCAGACAGTTTCCATTGGGGCTGCAGCAACTTGCGATCCCACCAGAGTGCACAGGGGGCCCCTCCCCAAGGCCTCGCCTACACCTGTTCGCTGATTTATTGATGATGGCCCACCTGACAGGTGGGAGGTGATATCTCATTATGGTTTCAATTTGAATTTCTCTGATATAAGCGACATTAGTGACCTTGAGCATTTTCATACGTCTATTGTTCATCTGTAAGTCCTCTTCAGAGAAATGCCTATTCGGGTTCTCTGCATATTTTTTAATTGGATTGTTTGTGGGTTTTTTTTCTTTTTCTTTTTCTTTTTTTCTTTTTGTTGAGTCGTATGAGTTTTTTATAAATTTTGGATATTAACCCCTTATTGGCTGTATCATTGGCGAATATCTCCTCGCATTCGGTAGGCCATCTTCTCGTTTCGTTGATGGTTTCTGTCGCTGTGCAAAACCTTTTTAGTTTGATGTAGTCCCATTTTTTGTTAGTTCTTTTGTTTACCTTGCCCAAAGAGATAGATCGGAAAAATATATTACTAAGGACGACGTCAGAGTTACTTCCTATGTTTTCTTCTAGCTGCTTTATGGTTTCGGGTCTTACATTTAAGTCTTTAACCCATTTTGAGTTTATTCTTGTAGACGGTATAAAAAGGTTGGCTGGATTCTTTTTTTTTTTTTTTTTTTGCATTAATCTATCCAGTTTTCCCAGCATCAGTCACTGAATAAGCTGTCTTTACCCCATTGTATGTTCTTGCCTCCTCTGTCATAGATTAAATGGCCGTACAGGCGCGGGCTTCTTGGTGGGGTCTCTGTTCTGTTCAGCTGATCTATATGTCTGTTCCTACGCCAGTCCCAGGCTGTTCTGATTGCTACACCCTTATAGGATAGTTCGATATCAAGTAGTGTGATACCCAGTTTTGTTCTTCAGACTGCTGTGTCTATTTGGGGTCTTTGGTGGTCCGTATAAATTTCAGGATCATTTGCTGTAGTTCTGTGAAAAGTCCCATCGGCATTTGCTAGGGATTGCGTTGAATCATCAGATTGCTCTGGGCAACGTGGCCATTTTGACGATGTTGACTCTCCGTATCCGTGAGCTCAGCATGTGCTTCTGTGTATTTGTAGCTTCAATTTCTTTCTTCAGCGTCTTAGGTCGTTTACCTCCTTGGTTAAATTTATTCCTGGGCATTTTTTTTATGCAATTGCAAATGGGATTGTTTTCTTAATTTCTCTTTCTGATAGTTTGCTATTAGTGTATAAAAATGCGACCGATTTCCGAATATCCTGCTGCTTTGCTACGTCCATTTATCGGTTCTAACAGTTCTTTGGTGGACTCTTTTGGGTCCCGGGAGAGGAGATTTCTTAATGGACACTTGCCGTCGTGGCCTGCTCACTGCGCCCTTCCCTCGGGGGGCAGCTGGCCCTCAGTTTCCCTCTGCCGAGACACGCATCTGCTACTCCCCATCCTCAGCTTTGAGGGGAAGCAGACACAGCCCAGCCCCGAGAACGGCGTTGACTCACGCCTGGCCGCTGCGTCTCACAATGCCAAGACAGGGGCAGTCACACAACCGAGGGGAACCCACTGCTCTCTCCGAACCCCTGAGAGAGAGTTTTACTTTTCATAAAGGGGACAGTGAGTTGCAGGCGGTCAGCCGGGAGCTGCTGTGCCCACCTCTGCCGCAGCAAGGCCGGGCTGTCTGAGAACAGCGCAGGCAGAAGAGAGGGTGGCCGGCAGGAGAGGGGCATTGTCCAGGACCCCAGATCCAATCGTACATGAAGGCGACCCCGGATCTTTCCAGAAATAGGAGCCAATAAGTTCCCTTTCCGGCTACAGCCAGTGGGACTGTGTCTCTTT
>NW_006442491.1:38950689-38961855 GCF_000325575.1 Pteropus alecto
CGACGCACCCTGCTTTCCCCGCAAGCATACGCTGTTCCCACACAGTCAGGGGCTGCCCTGGTCCCACGCCCGGGGGGCCTCGCCCCGGGAAGCGGGCGCCGCGTGGTCGCGGGGCGGCTGATGTCCGTGGAGACCGTGCTCGCTGTTGGCTGCGGAGCACGGTCTCTAGCGAGGGACCACGCGTGGTCCTGTCACGTGCCTGTCGCTCCGTTAGCCTCGTTCCTGGGAGCGAGAAACCTAAGCCAGGGGGTTCGCGTAATCGTAATTTTGGTTGATTTGCCAAATGTCCAACATAGAGGTCATATCCATTTCTGTCCCCCTGGTAATGGACGAAGGACCGTCCCACAACTTCTGGTCAGGTTTGGGGCGTCAAAGCTTCTCCAGCGTGGTCAGTGGGAAAAACGGTAGTTTACGGTTGTTTAAAGTTGCGTTTCGCGTCATTTTACACATTTAAGAGCCGGCCGTACTGTATATTCTGTGAACTACGTGTTTCCTGCTCATTTTCCTATTGAATTTTTGTTTTCAATTTCAATTGGAGATATATTTGTGTATATATATATATATATACGTATATACATATGTATATATTTTAATTGGTCCTTTGTGAGATAGATAGCAGCTATGTTTCATAATTTCTCACTTGCCTTTTTACTTTTTGTCATAGTGATTTTTATCACGTGGCATTTTTAAAAATTTATTTTCATGCAGTCGAATCCATTTTTTCGCATTGGGGTTTGTGTCATCTTCGGCAAGATGTCATGGGCCGAGGTGTGTCTTCAAATTCATCTGACAGCCTTGGCCCCCAGTATCTGAGACTGTGACCCTTGGAGCTGAGAGGTCATTAAGGGGAAGTGAGGTCACTAGGGCGGGCCGTCTCCCAAAAGGACTGGTGTCCTTACAAGGAGTTTGGGACCCAGGCACACACCGAGGGACAGCCACGGGGAGAACAGCCGTCCACAGGCCATGAGACAGGCCGGGGGGAGCAGCCGGCCAGCACGCTGACCTTGGACTTCCAGCTTCCGGAACTGCGAGGAGACAAACCGGGCTTTTTAGGGCCCTAATCCGTGGCTCTTTGTCACGCCGGCCCGAGCCACCTGCGGGAGAAGGATTTCTCGTCGTGGGATTTTTTAAAAGCAAACGGTCCACTCATCCTCAGACAAGTAGGTTATCTTCCTGTCAAGTTTCTCTATGGATTTCTTTGCGTCCACATCTTCCTCGGTGGCACGGTTGGCTTCAGTGGGATGTCACCTCTTTTAAAAGAGCCGTCGGAGGCCCAGCCCTCGTGTGCCCCCGCCTTCCCCCCTCCCCCCCACTGAGTGTGCGGGCCCGGCAGGCGTGAGCAGCACCTCTGCATGAGCACGCTGCGGGGCCCCAGGGGAGGTGACGTGGGTGAGGGTGGTGTTCACTCCGCTGTGCGCCACACAGGTATGTCCAGGAATCGTCACTGCCCGGGCACCGCAGAAATCCTCCTCCCGTGCTGGCACCCCCCGCCAGACCTTCCCCTACACGGAGGAGCAGGGGGCTCCTAACAGCCACTGTCCCCGCCCCTACGCCGTGCTCGCGGTCCCCAGGGGAGACCCACTTAGAACGTCTGGGCCAGGGGGACCTGCGGCAGGCTCCGACCCGCAGGCCTGACCGCTCCCCGCCCTAGCCACAGGCTGCCCACTAGGCGTCCGCTCCCTCCGCCCCGCTCAGACACCCCCGAGCAGCTCTGCGGGGCGAAAAGGCCGCTTCCCTGTGAGCTGATCCTGGAAGTGTGTGGCGGACGAACCAATTTGTCTCGTTCCGCCCTGGATTTAGGTTTGAGTTAACGAAGTCACCACCGAACTAGTCGGTCGTACATCAAAGAGTTTAGACCTAATGGGCCTTTGAAGGGAGAGTGTAATGTGTGGGGACGGCGTGGGGACAGCGTCCGAGGCAGGGGCGTCCCTGCGGCACACCGCGGGCTTCCACAGGCGCTGCAGTTTCGAGGGGCTTCAGCTCCCCCGTCTTCCTCTGCACCATGACCAGACACGCATGGGACCAGCCGGCCCGGCACACGCGCCTGGTGGCTCTCCGTGTGCGGCGTCACCACAGGAGGGGGCGGGAGACGCGGCTGACTTCCCGAGCCGTACACGTCAGGCCCTGTGAACAGGACTGTCCCCGTGTATCTGCCACAAGGTCCAGCAACACCTTCCCAAGACGGCTCAGTGTCACATTGGGCAGTTCTACGGGTCACGCTGGTGTTTTCTGGATTCATTTCAAAGCTGCCCTTGTAAGGTGCTGAAGGACCGAGGTCGGGCTGTTCAGACTCGGAACAGCAGAGCGCGGAGGCCGCGTGGGCAGAACCTCCCTTTCCGTCCCTGGCCCACCGCTGAACAGCCAGCATCCGACAGCGCCTGGCACGTCAGGCCTTTTAAAAGGAGTGGACTGAGCAAGTAAGACCAACCCTAGAAATTGGGGCAGCATGCTGATTTTTAGAAAAATTACGCATCATATCAAAACTCTGCAAGAATACAGCAGAAAGCTCACAAGACGGGGAAGGATTTCTGGGATAAGGTGCAGGGGAGACGAGGTGCAGAGGAGACGACCTGACATTCAGTGAGGCTTGTCCTCTGAGGTCACCGAAGGAAACCAGAAGTCACCAGGCCACTGCAGCCCTGCAGGTCAGCTTCCAATTATCTCAGGCACCGAAGTTGCTTCGAGCAGGTCCCAGGTTGCTATAGCAAACATAAATAGCATCGCCTAGGGCCTGAGTCGTTTCTGCAATTATGAAAGACAGCGTCTGGCATACTGCATAAAATAACCAGGCACTCGAGGTGGCAAGACAACTGTGTAAAACGCAGGAGAAAATACAAAAAAAAAAAAAAGATTCAGAGGAGATCCAGAAATTAGAGATGTTGAACATAAAAATCTTTATGATTATCCCGTTCGAGGAGACAAGCCATTGAAATGTCTACAAAGAACCTGCAAACTATTTAAAAATAAAGAATCAATTACAAAGGTAGAACAGAAAGATATGTGGACAAACTCTGTGGATTTGTGGATTTCACACAGATCGGATGCAGAAAATTATCAGTGACGTGGAAGACGGGTCAGATGTCAAGGTCAAGAGCAAGTCACAGAGTGACAAATGATGGAAAAGTCCAGAACAGTGTGCGAGAGGCATTGAGGGCCGGGAGCAGGACCAGCCCAGGTGTGACTGGAGTCTCGGAAAAATTGACAGAGAAAACTAGGCAGAAGCAACATCGTATTAGCTGAGAACTTTTTAAAGCTAATAAAAGACAAAAGTCACAGATCTAAGAAGCTTTACAAACCCAAATAAACTTAAAAATTTCACACTAAGGTACATTAGAGTAAAGCTTCTGAAAACCAAAGGCAAAGAGGATTTTATACTTAATTCTTAAAAACAGCAGAGGAAAGAGGCAAGTTTTCTTCAAAAAAAAAAAAAAACACACAGTAGTCACTGAAATCGACAACTCTCTTCTCGACAGCAGCTACAACAGGCTGGGGACAGTGAGGTGACAGTGTCGAGGGACTGAACAAAATAACTGCCGAGCGAGAATGCCATGCTCAGCAGACACTTCGCGGCGAGCGCATCTTCAGACGGAGCCATCCGTCACCAGCAAGCGTTCCGGGCGGTTCGAAGGTCGCTCTTCAAACCAAAGCAGACCCAGAGGGACACGGACGATGCCGTTTCTTTGATCTGCGTCTTAGAAACTAAGCCCCAGTGTGTGCGGTCGTGTACGTGACAGCCACCACCTTCAAGAAGAGGCCGAAAGGGGTCGTCATCCTCCGGGAGCCTGGAGAATGTGGCCTGGTGGAGGGGGGAGCGACGGGGGCGGGGGGTCTGGAGCACAGCGATATCGTTGTTTTAATCTGGATGGCGGTGTCCTGGGTGCTTACTTTGTGGCCAATTATTAAGATGCACATTTAAAGCTTTTACTCTTTTCTTTATGTGTCATATTCGTTGTAGAAACGGTATCTTTAAAAAAAATGAAAGAAATTTAAAAAAAAAAAAACACCTAAGATTTGAGTTAAGTATCGTTTCAAGCAAATGGCTCCAACAAGACAACGTCTTAGACAAAGACGTGACTCGCCAGCTGGCGGAGCAGAGCGCAGGTCCCCGGGACAGTCCGCTGCGGCTTCGGGACAAATTCGGGTGTGGAATGTGCTGGAATATGCTGACGCGGAACCCAGTTAGACCCTGCTGCACCGAGAGACAGAGAGAGAGACAGGGACAGGGACAGGGACAGGGACACAGTGATAAAAAGTTTCAATGTCTTTTTAAAGGCAATGCCTCTTGATTTTTTTTTTTTAAAAGAAAACATACTTTACCAAATGAAAGGAATAAAGACTTTTAGAGTCATCTGACAATGTGGCGTATATTTTATACCTCTGTATTATGTCGGGTTTTTTTATTTATCCCTATCAACACAATGCGAGGCATATAGGAGGTGTTCGATAAATGCTATTTTCCTCCTTACCTTCATCACAGGAAATTGCTTTTATTATTCGGTTCGAAACCTGTAATTCTGACCCAGCGCTGTAATGTAAAAGAAGAACAAGTTCTTTTTTTTTTTTTTTTTAATTCTCAAACTTTGACATTATGGAATTGAAAAGCTGCTGGTTTTACAGCGGTGCTTTTCAGCGATGCATATAATTATCACCCTCTAACATTTATCGAACAGCCACCGAGGAACAGGCATCGCACTAGATAGAGCGGGGCGGCCTCTGAAAGAAAGCGCAACCCGCCGAGAAGGAATTATTGACATAAAAAAGCAATGCGACTGTCTTTGGCAGATATTTAATTACACATTTTCTTTGTGACATGCTGATTTAAAAAGCAAGGAGAGAGAAAGATTCACGGGCTAGAGGGAAAGTAAGAAATAGAAATCTAGCGATTTCCAGTTTAGGGAAAAACAGACGCGCGAATACCACGCTCTGCCCCTCCCCACCCATCTCTCCCTGGGTCATGCCTCCCCTCGTGACGACGACGGGACCGTCCACACGCTGGGGAGTCCCGCGTTCATACATCCGTTTCTTCCTGCCGTGAGGGCTCATTCGTGACTACCCGCTGGCCACGTCTGCGTGTGTCTCCCACAGGGACGTCACAGCATCCGTGGAGACTCGGACTCATCCTTGCAAAAACGCTCTGACTTCCCAACTGCGGTGGTAGCTCCGCAGGTGCTGAGAACCGGAGCCCCAGAAAGGACACGCCCCTCTTCCTGATCCACACCTCGTCATCGGCCTTGTGGCTCCGCCTCCTCGGTGTGTAATCCCGCGTCCCCTCCCCCTCCTTCCAGCGTCACGGCCTCTTCCCACCTGGCGATCGCAAGAACCGCCTGTAACGCTGGCTGCTCGGTTAGTCTCCTCTCTGGGACGGCCACGGCGTGGTGGCTTTTTCATCGAACACACCGCCGATCGTATGAGGCTGCATCCGGGATTGGAGGCTTTTATGGCTCTTCGGAGCCTCCGGGACACTGTCCGAATTCCTAAGCGAGATGCAGCGCCAAGCCTCCCCCACTGGCCGCAGTCCAGGCCCCCGCCGACTGCTTCCTCGTTGGTTGCAAGTTTCAGTGACGCGAGTCCCTACCATCCCCCTGCGCGCTGTTTAATTTCACTTCTCTGTGTCTTAATTTGGGGTGTCCCCTTTGCCTGACAGAGACCCCTTTTTCACTTCAGCGACAGCAGATTTCTTCTCTGAGGTCTAACACAGTTTATCCCTGGTTTCCCTTCCTTCCTGCAAAATTAATCACGTGTTTCCTTGTCACGGCCCCGAGCAGCACTAACTGTTCGTCGCCCTCATTTGTCGCCCGCCTCACACACTGCTCACCACCCTTTGAGCCAGGGCGTGCACAGCGGTTGCGTCCGCTGTATCGGGCATTGGTCCAGGCACTGGGGACACAAGCTAAGCGATCCGCTCGAGGCCAGTCGCCTCGATCCCTCTCTTGTAGAGGCGGGAGGCAGAACAGACACAGATGAAGACACGAGGCCACTTCGCAGAGTCGCCGTCATGAGAAACAGCACCGAGTAACGGGGCAGAGGAGGGCGAGGCTCAGGTGGTCGTACAGGACGTCCCCTCCAGTGAGATGGCACGTGACACATACCCGAATCGTGAGAAGGAACTGGACGTGTGACACACAGTGTTCTGTTGCCCAAAACAGACCCAGCTGTGGAGCCGCCAGCCCCGGGCCAGTCCGCGTCCAGACTGGCTACTCTGTCAGACCGAGGAGCACGTGGGCCAGGTCCACCCGGAGACACTGGCCCGAGGGAGAGCCACTGAGGCACGAGCTCCTGTGTCACACGGAAGATAATCGCGTGGACCCAGCGGCCCGGCCCACTCCGGAGTTGAGCCAAGAGGGCACTAGACCGCCCGTCGAAGCAGGTATGAGGGTGGACCAGCTCGGGACATGGAGACCGGAAAAAGCTTCCTCTGTCTCTCAGAGGAGATGCGTAGGCTGCTGTGAGAACCGTCATCCAATTTCTGAACAGCGCCGTGTGGGAGCCATGCGTGTAAGAGCCGGGTCAAAGCAGCTGCGAACGAGAAGACCCATCACAGGCACCTCCTCATTCACCGCGTTCACTTCGCGTGCAGAATGGAGACATGTGGGCATCACTGGGTACGCGACGAAGCTACGGCTGCCGGCATCCTAGGGAATGTGGTCGGCCACCTGTGTTGTCGGGATTCCCTAGACACAGACCCGATGATAGACAGATAGATGATAGATCGATAGATAGATAGATAGATAGATAGATAGATAGATAGATAGATAGATAGATAGATAATAGATAGATAGATAGATAGATAGATAATAGATGATAGATAGATGATAGATACGTAGATACATAGATAGACATAGGTAGATAGGTAGGTAGGAGGGAGGAGGTTTATTATAGGAATCGGCTCACACGATTACGGAGGCTGAGAAGTCTCACCATCTTCCATGTGTGGGCCGGAGACCCAGCCGAAGGGTAATTCGGTCCGAAGGCCCACGATGGGGGTGGGGTGAGTCCCGATTCAGGTCCGGAGGCCTGACCACCAGGAGGGCGGGAGGGGATGGACGTCCCAGCCCCACAGAGAGCGCGAGCTCGTCCTTCCTCCGCCCGCAGAACCCGTCAGCCTGGACGGCCTCCGAGTCCTCGCGTCTGCTGGTGCCATGTTGTCACAGTGTCCCCTATTTTGTACTCAGTGACCGAGCAAGGCAGGCGTCCGTCCGAATCTCGCAGCTGGAGGACCTTCGCTGCCTGGAGGCGGGCTGTGCGCAGCGCCCTGTCTTCAAGCGGCTGCATCATCAGGCAGAGCATGACGTGCGCTCCGGACCCATCTGCAGCTTTGTTCCGGCGAAGGGAGAAAAGCCTGAACGAGGAAGCTGGCGCCACGCGTTCCAGTGAGAAAGACGTGACTGTGTTTCAAGACTCCAGAGCTCAGATTCAGTGCTCACAGAACACTGGAAAGTACGTAAGGGAAACACATATTTACGTGTGCAGGAAGTGTGAGCGCGTATCTCTTATTCAAACAGCAGTTGTTTATTAAATGCGATTAGAGTTACTTTGGCAGAAAAAAAGAACATTCATGCAACTCAAATCGTCTGGCGGAAAATGACTGGATCCTCGTCTCTCTTCCCCACCCTCGAACTGTGGACTGTTGACATCGTTTGACTCTGGGAGTCTGTCGAAGCCCTGCCAGTCCGGGTCCCCTCAGCCTGGCCGCAGGGCAAGGAGAGCCTGTGTCATCCTACTCTGTGGGTCTCGCAGCTCACAGTCCTCCACCAAGACTCAAGCAGGTAGTTTGAGGCGCCCACATGCGATCTTATGGGAATGTCGGGGAGCAGAAGGGGGAGAGAAGGGTGAACCCACTCTCCTAAGCAGCAGGGGAGACAGAGGTGACACTGGAAATTTCTCTGAATGGTTTTCCCTGGCTCCGGAGCCGCCACGACCATGAGTGGTCCCTGCACGGCTGGTCTGCAGAGTGCTGGACATCGGCCAGGGTCCCCGATGAGCTTCCTTAACACAGGACCCTGTGTCCCCTGGACACAGACCTGGGAGAAGCGTCCCGTGGGCCCTCGGCGTGTGGTCCGTGGACCACCAGTGTGAGCGTCACCACCAGCATGTCAGAAATGCCCAGCTCCGGCCGCCGGCTCGGATCCCGTGCTGCACCGAGGTCCCGGGACACCCCGAGATACCCCAGGACACTATGAGACACACCAGGACACAATGAGACACCCTAGGACACCTCAGGACACCCCAGGACATCATGAGACACCCCGAGATACCCTGGGACACCTTGAGACACCCCAGCACACCCCAAGACACCCCGGGACATTCCGGGACACCCTGAGACACCCCAGCACAGCCCGGAACACCCTGAGACACCCTGAGACAGAGCTCCGTGCTGCCCAGCCTGACCGCCCGGTGCATGCGGAGGGCGGGTCTGGCTTCTTCCGCGTCGGGACACGACGTTGTCAGCAGCGGTTTTTCTGAGGTGGCGTCGTGGAGGGAAAGGGTGAAGGAAGCCGCTCTTGTGTCCGGAGACCCCCGAGGCTGGAGGCCACAGCCCCCCTTCCCTCCTGCGGTGCCCAGTGCTGGCCGCAGAGGCCCGTGCGCATTTGCCTCACCTCCAGCACGACGGCTCAGTGGGGCTTTGAGAAACAGCGGCCGAGCGTCACGCGGTCTCTGGGAGTGAGCTCCGGGCGCTGGTGCGTTTCGAAACCCCCGACGGAATCTAACGCACGCCCGGAGCTGGACGCCACGGCCGAGGTTCGCTGCGGGAGGAAGTTAGTTCAGGGGCATTTGAAAAGAGGGGGCTGATTTTCCCAAAACCCTCAAACGGACCAAGGTCGTTTCTAATCACGTGGTTTTCATCAGATGTCTCTCTATCCATATATCTGCGCACAGGTGCCGATATGCAGAGAGGTCTATACGAATATATAGCACACTCGCGGGCCCACGCACGTGTGATTACAGGAGGTGCCTGACCCCAAAACGACAGCATTTACGCACGATCGACTGAGCGATGCCATTCAGGCATTTTTTAGGACGTTGTTTTGCTTGCTTAATTTTAAAACACAAGTGTATTTAATTTTCTCCTGGCTGGGGATGATTTTATAAAAGTAATACGCGCCTTCCTCCGACAACAGAGAAGACAGCTGAGTGAGGACAGCGGCACCGTCAGCGGGGAGCCCACGACTGTGCGTGCACCCCCAGAAAGTGGACCCTGCACCCCCACTGGCAGACTGAGCGGTGGCCCGAGCACGACGCGCATGCGTGCAGGTCGGTGGGGCCCAGCACCCCGCCGTCCGCAGTCGGCTGCTGCGAAGTGCCAGCGTGGGCGGCCCCCGATGAGGGGACAGAGCGGGGAGCTGGGGTTATCCCGATGTTATACCGTGAGACGAAACTGGGAGGAGGAGGACGAGAGAGCGAGGCCGGTCGTTCAGAAGCACCACGTGCAGCAGCAACGCGACCTTTACGCCGGGGTCGTGGCGGCCCTGCCCCCGCCCAGCAGGCCCCTCCTCAGGCCCCTTCCGGGGCACTCGTCCCCCGTGCCCAGGCGGCCCGACCCGCAGGCTGTCCTCAGGAAGTGACTGTGGTGGCACCAGGACTCGCCTCTGACTGGCCACCGCTTTGGGAACGAAGGGGCCTGGAGTGAGGCGCACAGGGCGAGCTCGGGACCCGTGAGGGCAGCCTGCCTGGGGACGCAGTGGGGACTCGGGTGCAACGGGGCACATGGCGTCTCTCGGAGGGCCAGGGCAAGCTCTGAGCTTCACTCCGAGGCCCATCTGCAGCCCTGGTCGGCGGGTCCATTGGCAGCGGCCAAGACGCTCGGACAGAAGGAGGGAAACCCCCTCGAAGCAGCTGAAGGGTAAAGGCCGTGTTTGCTGGACAGGTGCGGGGTCATCTCACCAAACGCAGGGGCCGGACGTGCGATGGTGAGGGCTGGGGAGCTGGACATGGAAGGCTCTGGCCAGGAGGACGCCCCAGCCAGGCATCCCTGCTCGCCCGTCTCCCGGCATCTGTCCGTCCACACGCCCGTGTCCCGCATGTCTGTCTGTCTGCATGCCTGTCCCGCACCGGCGCCGGAGCGGGGGTGGACGCGGGGTGGACGCGGGGGTGGACGCAGGCATGGACGCGGGGGTGGACGCGGGGTGGACACGTCACAACCCTTGCCGTCTGCAAGCTCTGACACATTCTTCCACCTGTCCCCAAACCACAGGGGACAGAGAAGAGAGCCTCGCCTGACGCCGCTGCGTTCGAGTGTGCAGAGCCGTGAGCACGGGCGTCCTTGGACACGGGGGAGCGGGGGGGCCAGAGAGAGCCCCCAGGTCGCCGGCTCCTCCGTGCACCCAGCCCCAGGCGTGCGATTGTTTCTCACGGCTGGCGGGCATTTGCGGGGCAGATGGCTGCGGAGTGCAGGGGGGACAAATATCTTTAAAAGAATGAGTAGCGGAGGGAAGAAGGAGGCACCGTCTCGCCCCGGGGCCCTGCACGCCCCCTCCCTTAGGTCCAAGGCCGCTCCCCACTCCCTCGCGAAGACTTCGGGGTTCCGTGCACCTCACCAGATCCAAGGAGAGGAAGCCTTGGGGGCATCTGTGAACGCGTGAGCCCCGCCTCCCTGCGCCCTCTGCCCCGAGGACCTCTAAGGTCACTGTTAATCCAAAGGCCCCTTCCTCAGGCACGCGAACTGGCCCCCCCGTCCTCGGCCTTGTATTTTTAAATTTTCCATCGCTCTACTGCGCGAGCCGCCTGCCTCTCCGGGCTGCATTCACCCTGCGGCTCCTTAACTCCTTGCCCAGGTCACGCATCCCTCGGCCTGCGCCTCGTCCCTCCTCCCCTTTTTCGGAGTCTGTGCCCTCCTGTCATGGGTCCTTTGTCACTCCAGCCTTCAGGCCAAGGACGAGGCCGAACTGTCGAATGAATCGTTGCGATGATAAAAAGATGGGTCCTCCCCGTACATTTTTCTTGCCGTACACGTATTTCGAAACAGAAGCAAAGGACAGAAAAAACAGCTCCCACTCGATATTCCCCCAATTCAGCCACTTATTTAATAACGTTTCCTTCAAACGAATCGCCTTCATATTCTAAATGGAATTATGTCAAAAAGGACTTTACATCATGGCCGTGAGTGGCAGAGCAGCGTCCCTGGGCTCGGGGAGGCCTCCGTGCAGCGGGCCCGCGAGGCGCGCGGAC
>NW_006442491.1:38961914-38978637 GCF_000325575.1 Pteropus alecto
TGACCGCGCTCGCTGCCCGGGACTCCCCGTCCCGTGCTCCGACGCCGCTGCCTGCGTGGACACCTGCGGCCCATCCGGTGGAGCCAGCACACTGTGGGGTCAGGGGTCTCCAGGCACAGAACGTTCGGGTCCGCTTTTCAGGAGATGGGGCTTCCACTGCGGCCGGCCCTTCTGCCCAGCGAGAGAGCATCCTTGTGCAAGCGTGAGCCGCCGACTGCATTTAACCACGCGGTTGGGACCCCACACGGAGGCCAGCGCCCCGCGGGCTGGTGCTCAGGAGGTTCCCCGAGCGCTTCCCCCTGCTTGTCTCCTCACCGAGCGAGGAAGGGGCGGCGAGTCGACAGCACCGCCTGGACCTTCGCCAGAGCTGCTCCCGCCCGCACTGCTGGGGCTCCGGACCCTCGCCACCCGACGACTGAAAACAGAATCCGAGTAACTCATCAGCTGTCAGGCTTATAGGAGGCCCCTGTGTCTGCGGGGCTGTGCCAGCGCCAGCGCCAGCATGAGCCGGGGGACGTGACAATCCAAACGCTCCAGGTCTGCCTCAGGCCTCTGGGGTCCCTCAGGGAACGGGAAACGCGGCAGGTCCCACAGCCCGTGTGGCAGTGCCCTCCAGGAGCCAGAAGCCAAGAGCCAGCCCGGGGCCCTGGGCCACGAGGCTGAGCCAGAGGCTTTGCTGGCACGTGAGCGGGCACAGCGCGTTCCTTCGCGCCCGCCCAGCTCCTTCCCGCTCCCCTTCCTCCCAGCGGGGCCTCTGTGCACCCAGCTCTGCTGTGGTGGGTGCAGAGCTAACGCCCTGGGGACCCTTCACACGGGGGACGAGGTACCGTGGAGCCCAGTGCATGTCCCCCGTCTCCGTCCACCGCTCGGCAGGCCTGACGCTGCCTCAGCGCAGGAAAAGCCAACTCCCCCTTCCTAGGCCCCCAGGCGGCCGGGGCTCCAGCCCGACCCGGTAGCGGGAAGCCGTTTCCTCCCTGACAAAGGGGCGAGCCTTTCCTCTTCTTGTCATGATGGAAGACATGACGCCAGGGTCACAGCATGGTCCTACCTTGCTGCAAAGGCCACTGGAACCCCTGGGGACCGGTGGGACACCACCAGCAGCCGCCTCCCCCCAGACTCCCCGGGTAAGTGACCTTTGCCTTCACGAGCCACGTCCCTGGAGAGCTGCAGACCTCAGCCAAGGGCAGCAGTCCGCGCTGTGTCTTTGCCTTTCACACCTCTCTTCCCTGTGGCCAGGTCGGTGGCCCAAGGCCTGGCCATCGAGGCACATCTGAGGCCTGGGCTGAGGAGACATCTCTGCATCAGTGGCCCCAAGCCCCTTCTGGGGGGACACTGCTGTGCTCCAGCACCTGGGACCGAGAATCCTGTCTCTGAAATGCCACCCCCTCGTGCAGCTGGAAATCACCCAGAGACCTGAGCAGCAGAAGCGGGCTGGCAGAGGGGGTCCGAGCACGCACTGGGCCACCGGCCACTTGCACGGCTCCTCCCCGCTCACCACGACGCTGGGGACAGGTGCAGGCGGCCTCGTCCTGGTCCCACAGCCAAGCCCCTCATCTGTGTCGGGGCAGGAAGATGGGGTGGGGAGTCTGTGACAGGCCACAAAGCAGCCCCACCGTGTCGTGGGGTAAGCGCTGTCCTGGGCGGATCCACGATCCTGCAGGACAGCCAAAAAGGGCCAGTCATGGCCCACAGTCCCTGGACTGGACAGGCCCTGCTCTCTGCGTCCCGTGTTGAAGACTGACAACCCGGCTCGGAGTGTCCACTCTGAGAAACTGTCTCTCACTCACAGTCCAGGCCAAGGGATCTGGCATCTTTTGTTAGAAAATACCATGAAATCTTAAAAACATAAGAATGTATGGGGAGCCCTCACGCATCCGAGCTCGGGGACAGGGGCCGTGCGGCACCCGCATCCTCCCGCCCACGAGGAGCACACGCCCCGCCAGCACGCTCCGCGCTCCAGAGGGTCGCCGTCCTGCACCCAAGGGCACAGCCTCGTTTGCTCCGCGTCCCGCTGCGGCCCACGCCCACACCGTAGGCCAGGCTCAGCTCGGCTGTGGTCCTCTCTTTACTGTCCCGTGTCACGTGGTGTCCCACTGTCCACGTGCATCTCGGAAACTGTTTTTACTAAGCTCAGTGCGTGAGTGACTCTTAGGCTCCCGGCCTTGGCCCACTGTATGGTGGTTAAGACTTTGGAGTCGGGGGGCCCAGGCCCAATCTGGACCCTTTTATGTAGTTGCCATGGTAGGTAGAGTAATGGCCCCCCAAAGACACCCACTCACTGACCCCCAGAAAGTGTGAGCGCGTCAGGTTGCTTGGTACAGGGGAGCGAGGTGGCAGGTGGGAGTAAAGTGGCCAGTCAGCTCCAGGCGGGGTCCTCGTAAAACCGAAGCCAGAGACCAGAGAGACAGAGGTGAGGTGATGATGCGGGCGGGGGCTGGGGGACACCCCACTGCAGGCTGCGGGGCGAGGTGGGGGACAGGGAGCCGGGGCGGGTAAGGAACACAGTCCTCACCGCCAGAAGGAGCCAGGCCGGTGAACACCCCACCCCAGAGGCCTCAAGAGGGACCCCCACCCCCGGACACCTCGACTGTCACTCAGTGGGAGTGATCTTCGACCTCTGACCTCCGGAACTGTACAGGTCAAAAGCCGACGCTGTCCTAAGCCCTGCGCGTAGGGTGCTCTGTCACCAGGGCTGCCGGAAACAGCACCGCTCCGGACTCCTGTGCCCCTTTCTGCCAGTTTGGTGGCCGTCACGTGCCACCGTCCCGTTTCGCGTTTTCCAAAACTGCTGACTCGCCAGGCCAAGCGCTCTGTGTTCCGCATTTCCTGGGTGTTTAGCTTTCCTCCCCTATGCATTTCCGGTTAAAATATTTTGCCAGGCCCTTTTTTCCCCTATAAAAATAATTATTTCCTTATTCTGCATAATCCGAGTGTCGACCTTCGCCTTCGTGCATGTGACGAATTCTTTCTCCCAATGTGTAAAATTGGCTTTAGCCTTTCGAATATTTCAAGTTTTGTTGTTGCCGGTCTTTATCAATCTTTTTCCTTGAGATGGGTCCTCTCTTTCCGTTCTAGACGATTGCTTTTCGCATGCGGGCCTTTCATCCATCTGGAATATATTTTCGTATACGGCGTTGTGCAGGGATCTAAATGTATCCGTTTCCATATGTCTAGCCAGTTGTCTCCGGACCATTTATTAAGGAGTCCGTCTTCGTCCGCTGCGAGATGCCACAGCTCTCGTGCGTGAATCTCTGTGGCCGTGTGATTCTCCTGGGGGGACCCTGCCCGCTTCCTCCTCACGGTCGTCTCGTCCAGCGTCATCTGGCTTTCGGAAGCAGCTGTCAAGCTCTGAGCGTGCTCCCGGACTTACACTGGATCCGTGCGTTGATCTGGGGTCAAGTCCATCTTCCCGGTGTGACCTCACTCGCTTTCCTTTTTGGCCTCCTGGGCTGGTTCTTTCTTATCTCCCCGCCCTGCCCTCTGAGCCTCCGCAGGCCGGGGGCTCAGCCCCTGGAGCGGGCGGAGTCAAAAGCAGTGAGGCCACCTGCTTCTGTGTCACCTGGAGGGCTCGCTAAATAAACACAGCTCCCAGGGCCCCGCCCAAGGGGTCCTGATTCAGCAGGTCGGGGGCGGGGCCCAAAGACTTGCATTTCCAGGAGATTCCCAGCGACGCTGATGCAGCAGGTCCTGTGACCACGCTGGGGACCTCTATCTCAAAGTCCTTTAAAATGCCACCCATGTGCTAACGAAGCCCGGGTTTCTATGCTCCCCGCCTTCCGAGCTCCAGACTTTCTCATGCAGCTAACGGTGCGACAACTCAGATCACCTCCCGAGATCCGGACGCAGAAACCCTTCCTCCTGCACCCGCAGAGGTCACGGGGCTGGGGGCGCCTGCGGCTTCCAGTCTCCCTCTTGGTTCTGGGCCTAGGGATGTAATTTTCTTGCTGACAAGATCAGCGATGCATTCGAAGGCACATCTGTCCTAGTTCATCTGCCGCGTCTCGATTTTGTAAAGACGGGGAGGACATCTCTGCTTCGATGCTGCAGATCGAAAGCCTCTCCGCGGACCCTTTCCTCCGCAGCCCGGGGCAGGCGACGTTCCGGACGGCTGTCATCTACTACGATCAGAAGGTCGCCGGGGACACGGGGCAAGGCCACGGCAGAGGATCTTGAACTTCTCTGCACATCGGAATCACCCGGAGAGCTGTGAGAAAACCCCACTCCCAGTTCACAGCCCCATCGACTTAGCGAGAACCCCTGATGTAGGGCCGGGCGTGTGGCCATGCCGGAGCCCCAGAGGCATTCGGCACCCTTGCGTCCACCCCAGTCACGCCAGCAGCCTCCTAGGGGGTGGGGGACCGTGCGTTAGGTGTGTCGGGTGGTGGGCAAAGCTCGGGCCGCACTGGCCCCTGGGCCGCGCCTCCTGCCAGGTTAGCTGGGGGCGAGAGCGGCCGCTGCAGGCCACGCACCACCCGGGTCGTCCGAGCGAACGCCGGAAATCGGAGTCTGCTGCGGGAGGGGCCGCTCGGCGCCGAGAGCTGGTTCGTGTCACCCTCTTACTGTGCCGAGAGCTGGTTCGTGTCACCCTCTTACTCGCTGGACGTCTGTCGCCTCCTCCTACGGGCTCCCTCATTTCGTCCTCAGAGAATTTGCCTCGCCTAAGAATGGTCAGGTCGTTAGTTGACTGTCCCTGTCTGAAGCCTCCGCATCCATCGCATAAAAGGAAAACGAGTTTAATTTCAAATCAAATTGGGATTTTTAAAACATACACGGTGAACAATGTCAGGGGCCCGTTGCCTGTGTTCTGTGGTGACGCTTTCTGAGCTGTAATCCGACAATGATGCCGTCTTTCCCGGACCACCCTGGGCGTGCACGGGGGCAAGATCGAAGATAAATGGCCCCCGTCAGCGCGGTGACAGCCCCCGGGCAACAGCGAAGCGGCCGCGCCTCGTCCTGAGCGAGCCGCTGCCAGCGCTCTGTCTTCGCGACCGCCTTGCAGACGGTGGCAGCTCCGGAGGGGGAGCCGACGCGCCCGGCGGCCCCTGCGTGTTCCAGGGGGTGTCTCGACATTCCCACCGCTCACCCTCCTCCCCGCCACAGGATCGCAGAGCCTCACCGCCGGCCGGGCCCTGGCGACCCCCTCGGCCGCGCTCCTCCGTGGCAGAGCGGACGGCGGGGTCTCAGAGGGGCGGGGACGCGCCGCAGGTCACACTGCGGCCGGTGGCAGGGCGGAGGCTGGAGCACGGCAGCCTGCTCTTCCTCTCTGCCCCACGCACAGTCAGACACTGAGGACACCAGTGCTGCCAAGGGGGTCCCTGCGGCGCCCGCCCGCGCCGTTCAGCTGGAGCAGACGGTTGGGCCAAGGCAGATGCGAGCGAGCTCGTCCGGTTCAGCCGCGGGCCTGGTGTGCAAGCAGGAGCGTGCGCCCCGTGCAGGTGCACGCCTCACGATTTGCAGATTTCCGTGCACGATCTGGTGCCACCGCGTTTACGAAGCACGTGATGGCCGGGGTTTCTGTTTCCAGACGTGACACGTCTTGCCCGCATGTATCATTCTTCATTCCACGAATTTCTATGACAATATTCAGAGCTATTATCTTAGAAGTAGAGAACCAGTTACGTCAGCGAAGGGTGTGATCGCCTGTCTGAAATACCGGAGTTTCTATAAAACATGTAGCGAGAAGGACTCGGTCCACTGGGCGAGTCACCAAGAGCGGTGGAAATGCCTGACGGGCATTAAGCAATGGGACCAGGCGCAGGACAGCAATGCCACATGCTCGGCAAAGGCAGGGGGCCCCGAGGCCGGGGCCGGGGGCGAGGCGGGGAAGAGAATCCGGTGAGGGTGTCCGTGGGAGGCAGGGCCCTCCTGACGGTCCCCTCTGCACACCTCGGCTTCTGGGTGAAGCAGCGTCCGGAGGTAGGTCGTCCCCATGGCCAGGGGCACCTCCCCGGAGCCATCCTCTCTGAAAGGCCGGCCCTAAGGCTGGCCCCGCCAGCGTTCGATGGCGGAAATGTGGTTTGTCACTCAGCTCACACGGAGCGAGGCCCCTCCGTGCACCATGGGAACTTCAGAGCCGCTGAGGGGTCGTCGCAGGGCTGTGCGGGAGGGCTGCCCGCCACGTGCCCAGGGTCCCAGGGATGGCCCTTCTCTCAAGAGCCCTCTGTGCAAAGGTGTTCTGGACAATTTCGGTGGCTGCCAGATTGAGAAGAGTTCCTCCTTCTCAGAGGAAGCGGAGTTCGAGGCTGAGACGATCCTGCCCAAATAATCAAGGCTGACGTCCCCACGGCCCTGTGGGTGTGGGGCAGCACAGGAAAGTCACCGTGTCACCCGGGCGGAGAGGCCCACGGAAATCCCAAGATCCCGCGTGCTACATCGTTCACTTAATCACAGAAAACCCACGAGGTCGGTTATGAAGACACACGCCTAATTAATGCGGATAATTCATTCATTTGCAAGCCAGCTAATCGATAATCAGGTTCCTCCACGCGGCCGTCTGAGAAGTCACAGGGCGCCTCTGTTTACAGTGCCGCTTGGCCCCGTGCGGCATCGCCAGCATTCTGAAGCTGACAGTGTTAGTCACTGCGTGGAAAGCTGATGGATTAATCTCTGCTAACGTGACATTCCTCTAGTACACAAATGGCATGTTAATAGCCCACAACCAGACGGTGGCATGTCCCATCAAGAGAAAAAATGTATTTCTCTCTCTTTCAGAATGTCTAATCAATCTTTCTTTTACTCTACCTATCTAATTTTCCTGCTTGCTTTATGTATTTCAAATATAAGGAGAAAACTACTTTTTTTTTTTTTAGTCAGCGACACTCACTCCTTTATTCAGGCCATTGCGTGTCAAGTATTGTGCCAGACACTCAGGATAAAAAAAATAAATAATGGCCTGTGACCATAATGCAGACATAGCCTAAAGAAGATGACGTGAAAATATTTAAATAATTATATTTGTTGAGATAAATGCTGACAGTTGTTTATTCATTCAACAAACATTTTCTGAGTGCCTGCCGCTGGGCCAGCTCTGTGTTTAGGACTGGGCGCGATGCGCAGACCGCGGACCTGGGCCCTTTCCTGGGAGAGGGCTACACTCGGGGGGGAGGCATCGCACCCTGGGGCGCACACAGGTAGAGAAGAACGCCTACTGTGCCAGGGTCTTTGGAAGGCTTGAAGGAAGATCAGGAATGTTCCGGTTAAGCACGAAGGGGGCAGAAGTCCCACGGAACCGAAGGCCCAGCCTGAACGGCTACTCGGCCGGACATGTCAGAGAAGGGTGCTCCTGGATGCCCACCGCAGCACGACCGAGCGGTGGACGTAGACATCCTCTGAATATTCATGAGAGTCTGGCCAGTCAGCCCCCTACCACGGGGCCATCGTCACCAAGGAGGTCGTCAGCCCAGCACTTCTGGCACTGGGGCTCAGGGGCTGTCCTGGGCACTGCAGGGGGTTTAGAGGCAACTCTGACCTCAATCCCCCAAATGCCAGTACACGCCCAACAAACTGTGTCCCCACAGGGCGGGGACTAAATGACACCGGGTGGGTGAGCATCAGGGTCTGCGGTAGCCAGGTTTTCCTGAAGGACCAAGGAGAGGCATTGCCCTTCCCCCGAGTCGTGTGCAGAAAGAAGTCCACGCGTGCGCATGTCCACCTCTGAGTCCCCGCTCCGTGCGGACACAAGCTGAGCTCTCCGCGGCTGACGATGACCCGCGGGGACGGGCCAGGCTCTGAGGAAGGCGGCTGAGGGGCTGGCGCTCGCCGTGCCCGGGCACACCTGCAGTGTTTCAGGTTTCATGGTGAGAACGCGTCCGCGTGTTAATTGCGTAGTTAAAGAAGTTCAACCGTGTGCTGCTCTGTGACATGCTGTTTATTGTCTCATCCCGTGAAACGTAATGGCCGTGAGAATAAGAGCCCTAGGAAAGCGTGAGCTCCTGGAGGTGAAAGAGAAAAGGATAATACGAGATCGAGGAGATATTGCCCACGTGCTAGAAAACCGGGCTGAGAGGTTCGGAAGTGGGAATGTTCATAAACACATAAATTGGGAAAACAGGAAGGGAATTACTTTGGAGAAAAAGATTCTGTTGTTTTCCCAATGTGTTTGCTCATGCTCTCAAGTTAAAAAGCTCCTTCACTGCCAAATGCCACAAATGAGAACTAGACAGGGAAAGGGCGTTATTTTAATTCCCACCATAAACTCCAGGTCCAGAAGCGGGGCAGGCTGCACGGACAGGCTCTTCCCCAGCTGGCGAGGCCTCTGTCTCCGAGTGAGTTTACGAGGAGACCGGAGCCCCCTCCATGGCGTGGGGACACAGCGAGAGGCGCCCCTGTCTCCAAGCCAGCACGTTGGAGACAGGTGCTGCCCACGCCGTGACCCCGGACTTCCAGCATCCTGTCTTTGAAGCTGCGCAGAACGCGTATGACCCGTGGGACAGGGAGGGAGAGGTGGGGGTGTGCAACATTCAGTCATTGACCATGGTATCTCTGTCTCTCTTTAGTACTCAGTCACATACACACACGTGTGCACACGCGAACACACGTGCACACACGTACACAAGCACACATGGCCATGCAGCACACATGCATGTGTGAGCACATGTGTGCATGCCTGCACGTGCACACTCACATGCATGTGCATGTGCGTGCACACACATGTCCATGCACACACATGCACACATGCACATACACACATGTACATATGTGCGCACACATGTACGCACACACACATGTACACATGCGCACACCAGCACTTGCTGGCTCCTCCACGGCTGGAACTCTCCTGAGACCTTTCGATGAAGGCGTCCCTTTGTTCTGCTACGGCGTGGGGACACAGCGAGAGGCGCCCCTGCCTGCAAGCCAGCACACGGCCCTCACAGGTGCTGCCCACACCGTGACCCCGGATTTCCAGCGTCCTGTCGTTGAAGCTGCGCAGGAAGCGTATGACCCGTGGGACAAGGAGGGAGAGGTGGGGATGTGCAACGTTCGGTCACTGACCATGGTGTCTCTGTCTCTCCTTAGCGCTCAGTCACATACACACACGCATGCACACGCGAACACACGTGCACACGTACACATGCACACATGGCCATGCAGCACACATACATGCACATACATGAGCACAAACACGCATGCACACATGCACATGTATGCGCCCGCGTACATGCGTGCGCGCACACGCAGTGCGGGCATATGCATATGCACACGTACATGTCCCCGCACATACACTCATATGTATGTGCATGCACGTGCATGCAGCACACATGCGAGCATGCATGTGTGCACATGCGGACACACACGCACACCCACACACACGTGTGTGCGCACACATGCTCATGCATGCACATGCATGTGCGCAAAGCACACAACACACACATGCATGCGTAAGCACACGTGTGCATGCCTGCACGCGCATACTCACATGCATGTGCGTACGCACACATGTCCATGAGCACACATGCGCGTGCACACGCGCACGCAGTGCGCACGTGTACACGCACATGTACACATGTGCACGCACATGTACACACACACAGATGTACACACGCGCACACCAACACTTGCTGCCTCCTCCACGGCTGGAACTCTCCCGAGACCTTTCGATGAAGGCGTCCCTTTGTTCTGCTTAGATCTCTGTGCCCCCCTCAGGGGTCCCCTAACCGCCTCTTTGAGAGGTCTCCCAGCACCACCACCCTGTCCCGACTCCCCCGTTTCGTGTGTGGGCTGTACCCTCTGACAGTGGCAGCTACTTAGCCACTCCTGCTGTCCTGCCAGCTGTGTCGCCCCCCAGCCCCTGGGACATCTCTGCAGCACCTCGGACAGCGCCGGCACCGGGGCGTCGGCTCCGAGTCTGAGAAGGAATGAAAGAACGGACAAAGCTGTGTACGCGTCGGTTCTGCTCAGGACTGTGCCAGAAAGGTAAGGAACGCAAAGCAACGTGGAAGCTTCCTTAGGTGATGTTACTAGAAATCCATTCAGCTCCGTGAGCGAAAACCCGACCCTTAACTGAAGTCCACATCTCGATCTCAGAGCTCGTGTCCTTCTCCAGCCAGGAGCCCTGCCGGCCGCCCTCTGTGCGGCTGGAGACACCCACGGGCGCATCTGTCTGCGTTTACAGCCCACGTGATTTTCTCCCATACAGATGCAGAACTATGTGTCAGACTCCGATGATCAAGACGTAATAAGGTGTCATTCTTGGGGCAAATAGCTGAAAAGATAACCAAATATAATTATTTTATAAAAAGCGAGATGAAGAAAGTGTCTCACGTCCCTTGCCCATCGACCCATGGAGAGTTGTAGAATCTCCGAAGGAATAAGTCAGAACAGCAAGTGGAAGCCCCTTCCATAACGATTTCAGCGAGGATAATGCACAGTCGTCCCACTCCGAAGACGTGTTGCGTGCCGGCCATCGCTTCATTTCATTTTGACGCTAACACAGCAGGTCCGTCCCGTTCTTCACCGTACTTTACGGATGGGGAAATGAAGGCGCTGAGATGTTATATGACTCTCCCAGGTCCCATGGTCACTAAGACGCGCCGACCTGAGAGGAAGCCCCATAGCAGCCCAGCTGGAATGCCGTAGAACACGCCAGAGACCTCCAGAATGGAGCGGGCGGAGAAGGGTACGTGGGACGTTCCACGAGCGAGGAGCTGCTTGGAAGAGCAAGGCGGCTCTTTCTTCATGCCCGACACGGCTGGGAGGGAGGGAACGGTGGGAGGGGGAGTCTGCTGTCTGCACAGCTCAGGGATCACACCGTGTCGGGCCCCGCGGGACCGTTCCCAGCGGGGAGCACCGGGAGCCCCGCTTCTGCGCCTGAGTCCAAAAACAGCCCCAGAGTTCCAGCCAGCCCCCCGCGGCGTCATCCAGAGCGGTCAGGGTTGCCCTTAGGTGTCACCTGTACGTATGTTTAAGGTGGTTCTTAGCTTTCCAAGTTGAAAATGAATTAAACTTTCTCAGTTTTATAGACATTTTAAGCAGAGTTTTCTAAAGTCAGGTGCAGGGGCTCGAAATTTGACTTGAAAGACATAATAAAAAGATAAATAAATACCCTCTATGCACAGAAGTTTAATGAGAAGTCAGTTCTTCTAGCCAGGGGGACGGGAGGCCTGATGGGCCTCACGTCACTGGCTGTCACCTGACACTTCACATGACACAGGTGGAGGGTCTCAAAGCCAGAAGGGACCTCAACGTCGCTCTGTCTGTCTGGGAGACTGAGCTGAGTCGCTCTGACTGCCGCTCAGGTGCTGCTGAGATGTGGTCTCTCGGGCTGTCAGCTCTGTTCATTCTGGAAGGCATTTCGAAACACCCTACAGAGATCTAAATTCATTTTGCAATAATGGAGTCATATCGGAGTACGTCTGATATTTTAGATAACACCGTCGAAGGCTGTTGGCTATGTAGTCGGCGTGGGCTGGGTCTTAGCACCCATCAGCAAGAGCACAACGTCAGTGCGTTTCACAGAAACCCACGTTCTCGGCCCTGCCCCCCAGCGCGGGACAGTGTTCGCCCCTGCGGGATACGGGCCATGACTTCGATTCCAAAACAGTGGTGAAAAGGAAACATGTTTCTTTTTTTTTTCCTTTTCCGCCCTTTATTTTTTTTTTCTTTGCTGAAAAACTGTTTAAATCTTTTTTTTTCCTTTAAGTACTTTCCCTAGAGGTCTCATTTGCTACCAAGAAGATTTAACTTAGTTACAGAGCTGAAGGAAATGGCAACATGGGGGGGGTGGTCCGTAATGACCACCTGGTCACATATAACATTCGCACACAAAAATCTGCACGGTCGGGACACTCAAAAGTGAATGAATATCTATAGCTTTTAAATTATGTATGTGCGGCCGATGCTGGTGCTCTGAGCCCAGAAATGGAGCTGCACGAAGCTTTTCTTCTGGTGCTGAAGCTGGGCGCGTCTGAGTCGGCAGGCAGTCGCCGACGGTCGTGTGGCTCAGGTGCGTGAGCGGTCACGCCCGCTCCAGCCGGGGGGCTGGTCCTTCGGGCGGGAGGGAGCTCGCGGGCGCCGAGTGCACCCTGCCGAGGAAGGGTGGGTCCCCGTCTCCATTCTGCTGGAGCAGCATCGAGAAGGGCACGTCACCTGCCCCATCGTCGAGCGCCTGTGCTCACCTTCTCACGGGACCACTGAAGTCAGAGCAAATGAGGGCGACACTCAAACCCCCGTCAAACGGCCGCAGGACGGACCGCCGCGAGAGCTCCAGAGCAGCCTGCGACCTCGCTCTGGGCTCCAAGGGTCGCCCCTGGTCATCGCCACGTGCTCGGCCCCCGTGAGCTGTGGCTCTTGCCCGCAACGTGGTCACTGAGCCGTGACGATCCCTGAGGACCCGTGAGCCTGCGGTTGCGAGGTATTCCGCAACGACAATGATGGCAATGATAACGTGGCCACCACGACCGCTGACGATCACGGAGAATGATTGTTATGACTTAATTCACGTGCGTCAGCGCTGGCCGTGTGCCCGCGTCCGGCTCCGCTCAGGCTGCTGTATCAACGTGCCATGAACTTGGTGGCTTTCCGCGGGAGTTTATTTCTCCGTCTGGGGGCTGAGGGTGCCAGCGTGGCCATGTACTGGTGAGGCTTCCCTCCTGGGTTGCAGGCTGCCACCTTCCCCTTTCGTCCCCAAATGGTGGAGAGAGAGAGTGAGCCCTCGAGCAGCTTCTTGCAAGGTCACTAGTCCCACTCCTGGGGACTTCACCTTCGTGCCCTCCCAAAGGTCCCACCGCCGGAAGATTAGGTCTTAACAGACGGGTCCTGGGAGACACGTGTTTAGTCTGCAGCAGCCATGCCGACTGCTTCATCTGGGTCTCCCTTCCGACCCCACAGGGTCCCCAAGAGGCAGAAATACTAGCATCTCAACCTTACAGATGAGACGTGGGAGCTAAGCCAAGCTGGGCGGACATGGGGCGAGCTGTCCGGACCAGGCCTCCCCACAGGTGCCCGCGTGCAAAGGGCAGGAGACCCTGGGCCATCGGTCCCTGCAGCGTCTGCCCCAGAGGCTGAGCTCCGATGAGATGATGGTGCCCGGCCGTGCCCCCGCCCTGCCGGCTCCCGGGCCCGGACCGACATCTTCCCGTCCTCCCTCCTCCTCCTCCTCCCTAAGTCTTTCTGAGAAGTAAGAGGCTAGCTTCACGCCCATCAGGGGTGCTCTAACTGCCACAACTTTTTCCAGAATCTTCTTCGAGGAAAAGTACTCGGGCAATGAAATGTCAGCAAATGAGAAGCTCGGCGCTGGGTGGTGGAGACTCCAAGTAAGAAAATGCATTTGACGTATGTTATTTGATTCTTTTTGAGTAAATATGTCAAGAAAACCAGCAACTAAGGAGAGGAACTCAAAACAAAATGCTTATTTGTTCTCTTCTGCTCTGTCTGTGGCGACAATAACCTTGAGAGCTCTCCTAGGACGGCGACGTGACCTGGCACACTCACCCCGATTCTCAACTCACCCGCCAAACCGCTTTTGACAAGGAAAAAGGGGCTTCTTCTAACTGGTGTCGGAATGCTCACAGAGCTCAAGTTACCAGACGCAGCATCTGTGAGCTCTGACCGACGCCTGCGTTCGGTTCTCTCTTATTTTCGGCTTCTTCTCTCTTCCACGTTAAAAAAGCAACAATGATACACTTCGGGTGATACATGTAACCGTGACCTCAGCTCAAAGCCCTGCACATCCACAGTCACTCCGGGAGAACGAGCCTTGTGCCCGCTGAGCTGTTTTGGTGACGGCTCGGCTGTCCCGAGCTCCCCTCCTGGCCCGACATAACGTGCTCAGGTCTGCGCGTTGCACCCCTCGATCCCAGGACACCCGGTGCCTTGGGGAGAAGCCGGCGCGCTCCTGGGCGCACAGGCAGTCCCTGGGGAGGGGCTTGCTCTCTCTCGTGAGCTCTTCGGACCCCCACTCACACTGGGTGCAGCCTGGCACGTGCCCCCCGCTCCGCCGTGCTGTGCTAATCTGTCGCCTTGGTTAATTTTGACCGTGGAGACGGCAACTCACTACGAAGGTGTGTGTTTGAAGTGAACGTGGAACGCTGCCGTCCCGGCCTGCGTCCGCAGAAGGTAAAGCGGGACACGCGTGGTGGCCGTGGCGCAGGGAGCTCACGGTGGCTGTGAGCAGCACCAAGTCCCTCTCTGGCAGCGCTGGAGGTCGGAGATCCGCACGGGGTCTCACTGAGCCGGAGATAAGGGTGGGGGGCGCGGCCTGTTCCTCTGGGCCTGACGGCCGATGCTGTGTCTGCTTGAGCAGGATGAGGGTCCCGACGGCCGCGCGCATCTGCGAGGGCGTCTCTGGGAGGACTCAGTGCTCGGCCAGGAGGCCGAGTCAAGGGGGCCCCGACCGGGCGGACATCTCTGGTCCCTCGAGAGCCCGAGTGAAACTAAAAGGTGGAGAACGAGAGCATTCGCTCCCCCTGTGGATGTAGGCCAGACAGCCACCTCCTCCTGCCCAGGGCCATCTGGACTCGTGGCTCTGGGACTCAGGCCAGGACCTGCGCCATCGGCCCCTGAGTCTCGGGCCTTCGGACTCGGGCTGAATTTCACCGCTGGATCTCCTGGGTCTCCAGCAGATCTGGGGGCTTCTCAGCCTCCGCGGTCACGTGACCAGTTCCTGTAGCAAATCCCCTTCTCCACATCCGTGTGTCTGCATGGGCACCCCCATTGCTCTGTTTCTCGGGGGACCCCTGGCTGACGGATGGAGGTCCTCGGAGGGATCCCGTTCTTCGCTTTTCCCGCCTTTCGGTGGCTGCCTGCTCTGCTCGGACCGCGGCCCCCCATTCCGAAGCTAGCGGTGTCCCCCAGCCCCTCTCGTGCTGGGCCACCTGCTTCTGACCCTCCTCCCGCCCCTGTAGGGACCCAGCTGGGCCCATGTGGGTGACCCAGGCTGATCCCCCATCTCAAACCCTTAGCCCAGCCACACCCGCAAAGCCCCTTCCCATGAGCCCCGGCGTGAGCATAGGCTCGGGGTGGGGACATGGGCACCTTTCGGGGGCCACTATCCCGTCTACTAAATGGGTGACCAGTCACTGCCCACTTACAGGGACGTGGCCGTCGGCTACTGTGTTGGAACAGGACGCAGCCGGCGGTGACTCGGCATCTTCACGCAGACACGGGGGTGCGTCAGGCGAAGGCCCTCGTGGGACAGCTCTGGCCTCCTGCTGTGGCACCCACAGAACGCTGGGGCGCACAGGTAGGGACCCCCTCACGGCCCACACCCATCGCTGGACAGCCCCGGTCCCAGCCACCAGTCCTCGCCCTGGGGCCGGCCGTTAAGTCCTTGGCCAGCACGGGAAGGGAACCGGGGCACGTGGGGGACCCC
Source organism: Pteropus alecto (assembly GCF_000325575.1). NCBI lineage: Eukaryota > Metazoa > Chordata > Mammalia > Chiroptera > Pteropodidae > Pteropus > Pteropus alecto. Next base: position 38,977,222 of record NW_006442491.1, read on the forward strand.
GCTTCCCCCCGCCCGCCCAGCTTGCGCATCGCGAGCACATTACAGGTGCCCCCTGACTCCGTAGAGCTCGCTCTCTTTGTCAGTCCCGATGATGAGGAGCGTCGCTAAAGGGTGAGAAAGTTCTGGTTTAATTTTTCATGAGGGCGGACATAAAAAATTCAAGCTGATACAACCCAGAGAGAGCACAGAGGCCGCCAACACGCCCTGACACCTGCCTCTCAAAACAAACCCCACTGCTCCCCGGGCCCCCCGAAGCTGCTTCAGCCCTAATTGGAGCCAAGACCGCTCCCGGCCAGCTACCCAGGGACGCAGGGCCAGGCGCTTGTTTATCGGAAGGTCGCCCCTAATAGTTCTCATTTAAATTTTTTATGTTTTCTTCATGAAAAATTTAAAAACTTTGTATTAGGGGTCGCATTAAAGAAATTCAGATTAAAGAACAACATTGTCCTGCCTGGAGGACCCAGACGTGTCTGTGACGTTTGTCTCCCCGTCTGACGGGGACGTGCTGGTCTTTCCACCGCTGAGGCCCCTGCCCAGCCCCGCGGCGTCCACGCCGCTCCCCCCTGAGACCCCTGCCCAGCCCCGCGCCGTCCACCCCGCTCCCCGCTGCTCTGAACAGGTGAGGGCGGCGGCCCTCTGCCTTCCTCCACACGTCTCACTAGATGAGAATCGTTTCTGCTTTTGCTTCCCAGAGAACCCCCGTCCTGTGTGCTGCCACAGCCCCTGAGTTGTGGGGGTGGCAGAGTCACACGGGGCAGACGGCCCCGCCTCTGGGAGCTGGGCGGCCTGGGCGAGTCCCACAGACAGTCGACGTGTTGGCTCCCACGAAGGCCGCACTGACTGCTCTCCGGTGGGTTTAGCAGGACGGTACCGAGACACGTTCGTGAAGAATGAGGATGCAGCACACTGGCGTCTCAGAGTCAGAACCCCCTGCCCTGGCAAGGCCACCAACACAGGCCCCCAGAATGGCAGCCGTCCGGCCAAGGAAGGTGACAAGGCCCAGAGCAGGGCCGAAGGCACAGGAATGTAAGCACAGCCTGGCCTCCGGCTGATGGACTCAGAGACGTTGCATCGCTGAATTCATTCATTCTTTGAACCAATAGCCACTGACCGTGACTTTGAGTCCTGCACAGCGCCAGGCCCTAGGGACACAACTGTGGGGACTCAGCCCTGGGCCCCCAAGGCTCCCCGCCCATCAGGCAGCAATTCAGAAGACGGAGCTCAGGGCAGTGGAGGGGTTCGGTGCAGCACTGACCGAACCCCTCAGGGGCCCGGGTGGGAGGCAGCTTCCTGCAGCAGGTGATGTCTAAGCAGGAGCCTGGGGACAAATGGGACAACTGGACAACGGGAGGATGGGAGACTCTTCTAGGCAGAGGGGAACGCGTGGGAAGGCCGGGGGGGAAGCGGCACGGCTGA
>NW_006442491.1:38978720-38984598 GCF_000325575.1 Pteropus alecto
GTGGGGCGGGGGAGGGACGGATGCCGGGGCCGGGCGGGCACGGGCGCCGTGCGGCCTCACTGCGGAATCCGGCTCTGCTCCAAGAGGAACAGGGAGCCTCAGAGATTGTGTGTGTTTGTTTTTGGTTTTGTTTTTTGCATACAATACAAAGCACCCGTTTTAACTGCTCTTGGAGCCAAATTCTGGCAAATGCGTAAACGCCACCACAGTCCAAACGCGAGACGTTCTCGTCGCCCGCGTGGCTCCCTCGTGTCCCCTCCCCCGGGCGCCGCCCCTCCCCCGTCCCAGGCACCCGCCGACCTGCTCGTCTGTGCAGGTCAGACTTGTTTCTTCTGGAACTTCGGACATGGGATGGGCACACTTGTGACAGGCCGTTCCCTGTCAGCACGATGACCTAGAGCCGCCACACCACGGTGCTCACTCGCTCCCGCCCACGCCGAGCGGTGCTCCACGCGTGGACACGTCCAGCTCTTCACCCGCTCGGCCGTCGTGGGCAGGCGGGTCCCTTCTGTTCGGGGGTGACAGTGACTGTGGCAGCTGGGAGCATGCGTGTGCCAGTCCGTGTGTGACACGTCTTCACTGCTGTCGGGTGACAGGGGCAGGGAATGACATTCCAGAGGTTTCCTGCTGGCAGTGTGGAGAGAGGGGAGACTCTGGAACCGGGGGGCACGGCCAGGTCAGGAGACGAACAGGCCGTCCGGGGAGACGCTGAGGCCGCGTGAGGGGGCGGCCCGGGGCGGAGCCGAGAGGCACTGGAGGTGGTGGGCGGCGGGGGTGCGAGAGAAGGAACGAGGTGTTCCTGGCCCGGCCCGGCAGGGCTGGGGCGCCCACCCATCTAGAGAGGGCAGGCCGCGTGTGCTGGGAAAGTCGATGGGGTCAGCTTTGGCCACGGTGAGCGTGACATGGCTCTGAGAAATTCAGGAACAGCTGGCTATACCCGCGGGGGACTTCGGAGAGAGCTGTGGGCAGGAGGGACGCACGTCTGAGTCACCGGCACTTAGCAGCATCGAAGCTGCTGAGGAAATGCACACGCGAATTGTCCCTTGTGGATTAGCTGCCTGAGAGCCCAGGAGAGACCAGCGAGCAAGTGGGAAAATGTGCCGCGAGTTTGCAGCTCCCGCGGTGTGACGGGAACGAGCTGGGCCTTAGAGAAGGGCCCTCAGACTGAGATACTCGGCGCCGGCTAAGAGGCCACTTCACGCTCCGGTGTGTGGGGGGGTCCGTCCGGACACCATGCGTGACCCAGAGGCTGCTCCGACGTCCCACAGCACTGCTGGGGCCGGAACCGACAGACAGGTGCGGTGAGGTGCGCCCCGGGACGCACTCGCGAGCTCCGTCTCCCCGCGGTGGCTGGAGTCTAGCATTTTCCTCGGCGTCACGCCTTTGTTCTGTGCTCACAAATCTGGGCCCCGCCGTCACGTTGCGAGACCGTCCCCCGCAACCTTGGATGTCACAGGATCCGGGGGGGCCGTGGGCCTCGAGGGTTGGACAGGGGCTCACGCACCTTTGGCACAGTCTCCCTTGGGGACCGCAGTCCCGCGGTGTGACTGGGGTGGTCAAGGGCGAGCCCGAAGCCTCAGAATGACTTAGCGTTCAGCGGACCGAACCCACGCGTTAGCATCGGCCCGTGTCCCGTGTGAGGAGACGGCGCGTCACGGGAGTGGCTCTGACTTAAACGGAATCTGGAGCTCCGCGTGACGCTGGCCGAGTGGTCACTTATTTTAGAAGATGACGAATGCATCCGTCCCCGTTGCTGAGCGGACCCCTTCGCGGAGCTGGCTGTGCCGTCCACACCCGCCCCGTCCACACTCAGCTCGAGCTGAGCCGAGCCAAACGCCGGGAAGAGGGCAAGGTGCACAAAGAAAGAGGCTGGTCAGGCTTCGAGGCTTCGATTTCTTTTGTAGTTTTCCGGGAGGAAAAAAAAAAAATTGCATTGCCATAGAAACTTCATTTTCTATCTATTTTTCAAGAAGTTTCTCAGCAGATTTAGAAACAGGGCAAAGATAGGCTCAGACACAGCAGCACAATTTAAACCAAGTTAAACAGATCCCGATCTGTGCTCCTGACCCCGCGGACTGGAGCGTGTGTGAATAAACCACATCGCGGGACCAACGCTCGCGCCGAAACTACCAGGTCGAACCGTCCCCCGCAGATCCGCGGACGGCGAAATCCCCCGAGCGCTCGGAACCGGGCGTCTGCCTTGCAGGAAATCAGGTACCATCGAGTCAGCGGGCGCCTGTCTCAGTGGGCGAAGCTGCAGACGCCGCGTGATGCCGCCGGTCCCCATGCTGGGGCTGGCGCCAGGGAGGACGGGGTTCCCTTGCCCCGTCCCCTGCAGCCGCCAGCAGCAGGGCCATTGATGGTCACCTCTCACGATGCATGTGCGCTGGGCGCCCGCGTGTCACTTCGAACAGCCCTCTGTCCTGTGCGTGGATGTCGATGGCCTTGTACGCGATTTCCTAAAGGGCCAGCGCCACCATCCTGAGGTGTTTAATCCATTTCTAGTAGCCCAGACGGGACGTGAGGACGGGGTTCGGTCCCGCGGGGTCACGCCCCGGCTTCGGCATGCCGCGTAACTGGTTCGCGGCCGTGCCAGCGGATGGTCCCCCAGTGTCACCTGCCGTGGCCACAGCAACGGCGAGGGCTTCGGGGAGGAGGGAGCACTCCTATGACCCCTCCGTCACCAGAGAGACGCTCGTCTGAACCCACACGACCTCGTCGCCGTTGGCACGCGGGACCGGGCCCTGCTTCTCACACAGCACGGGTGTGGCCGTGAGCTCCCCACTGGACCTTGCCAAGCCTCGGTCTTGTCCTCTGTCCCGTAGACGTCATCATAATAAAAACTTTCAAGAAGGGAGGCCGCCGAGAACCAGCCTCGACCATCAGTAAAAGTCACCCTCCCCCCAGCTGTCCCCACAAATGGGCGTGGTCTCAGAATAAGAGGCACCCGCTCGATTTGAAGGTATTTCCAGTAGGATGCCCTTGACACAGTGCTCAACACTCTTCGCATTGTTTTCATTTGAGAATCATTTTAGTTTGGGGGACTATCGTGAAGACAGGGCCGAGAGCTTCCGTGGACCACGCATCCGGCCCCCTCTGCGACCGACGTCTCACGGGAATCCGGCGCCCCAGTCTGCGGACGTAGCTGCCGCTGTGAACTGGTCCCGACCTCGCTCATCTTCCCTAGTGTCCACCCGGGGGTAGCTGTCCGGCCCACGTGGCCTCCCGTCCAGGACCCCACCTGGGACACGGCATCACGTTTAGCTGTCACACGTCCGTCGGCTCCTCCGGGCTGCACAGGCTGTCCTCGTCGTTGATGACTTCGGGTTTCGAGGCGTACCGGCTGGACGTTCTGTCGACTGCTCCCCGGATGGGTCCGTCACAACAGAAGCTGTTGGACGAGCACGGAGTCCACGCGCGCCCTCTCCTGCCCCGAGGGGCGCCCCGTCGATGCTGACCTCGATCGCGGGCCCACGGCAGTGTCCCTCAGGCTCTCCGCTGCACCGAGCCGCTCTGCCCCCGTCCTGAGCTGTAGGACCCACCCCAAGGCAGAGTCAGGAGGTGCATCCGCCGCCTCGAGAGGGATTCTCCAAACAAATTATTTGAGATTTTGCTACACAAGAGACTGGTCTGTCTCTGCCACTTACTTATTCAGCATTTACTCACGTCTTTATGGACTCGTGGGTATTTTTGTCACACTATGGGCTACAATCTCATGCTGTCACCTGCTTTATTTATTCTGTCGGGCTTGGGTGCGACTTCGGCTGGCTCCTGGGTCTCTGCGATGGGCCCGTCCCTGAGGGATTGTTGGCCGTTTGGTGGCTTGTTGTTTTCCTTTAGTACCTTTTCACATTCTGGTTGCTCCAGGGTCCTTGCGTGCATTTTTGGCCCATGCCGGCGTCGGCCACCTCTCCAAGGAGCCCTGGGGAGTGACAGCGGACGTGCTTGCAACACCGCGCTCCTGGCCGAGCTGCGTCCGTCTCTGGGGAAACCGCCCATGTTCCGGCCTCGCGCCCACGTCATGTCCTGGCTCATTCTCTCCCGGGCTCCGGGAGGTATACGCTGCTGTGAAGCCTGGCTCCAGACGACACCCACGGGGTGGCCTGGGGAAGACCCCCCCGGAGGCGGAGACGAGGTCCCGACTGTCACACTCCAAAACCCACAGGCCCCGCCCGCCCCCGTGGCAGTGGCCTCTCTGCCGCCCCGAAGCCTGACCCCACAAAGACCCTCTGAAGACATGGGGCCTGGAACCGCCCAGCACCCCGGCGTCCACACGGCGGCTGTTCACGTGTAGCCCGGGGGTGGCTGTCCGGCTCATGCGGCCCGGTCACTGTGAGGCCAAACGTGCCGCAGCACGCCGGGCACACTTGCTGTTTCTGAGGACGCCACGAGGTTTTCCCGCCATGCGGGCCGGTCTGCAAGCCCCCCACGCCCCACAGCCCTGGGTCGGGGAGAGATCCTGTACGTCTCCCCAGGCTCGGCGGAGTTCACTCGGCCGATCGCGAGGGGTCGGTGCCTCGTTCGCCAGGGGTGCTGGGCTAGCGACACTCCCATTAGCCCTAGGAGGCACCCCACAAGGAACTATGACTCACGTCCCCAGCTCTGAGCTGCGAGGGGCGGTTCAGGGGACAGCTGGGAAGCGGTGGTTTAAAAACAAGTCCATTTCCTCCTGAGAGCAGCCGGCCTCGGCCTCACACTGCGGACATCACAGCAACGGCCCCGTCGGAGACCTCGGTTCAGCTTCACAGTGAAGACAAAGAGCGTGAAAACGAGCCGGGAGCCTGGTTCTCCTAGGGCGCACCCCCCCGAGCCCTTTCTCGAAGCACGGGCTGGGCCACGTGGGGCCACGTGGGCTGGCTCGCTCAGAAACCACTGGGGGGGGGTCGTCCACGGCAGCACAGGGGCACGGGGTCAGCTACCTACGCCTGGGAGGGAGCTGCCCGATGACACGGTGTCGGGAAGACAGCTGGGACGCGCGTTGGGACATCTGCGTTACCACGAAACGGAGCTTCGTAAAGGAAAAGGCCTGCGAGTTGCTGGGGGGAGGTGACGGCGAGCTTGGGGGCACTTCCTGTGTTCAAATAGCTTCCCGGTGACACCTGTGCTATGCGCGGCTCTCGAGACAATAAAAGGCGGCTCGTCGTTGTTTTCCCGCTGTTTGCTCGTTTTTAAACAAAGTTAAGAACAGAGAGAAAGGAATAGCAAGGGAACGGATGTAACAAAATGAAGAAAAAGAAAAATATGCCAAACGCATTACGTATTCTTGATTCAAATAAATACGGCAACGGCATAAGCCGTGGGGTCCGAAGCGTCCACCAGGAGGACAAGCCCTCCAAACTGGAAGGTCAGCCCCGGGGACAGAGAAATCGCGGGCTCCACCGAGGTCCACACGAGACGAGATGACGGCCGGTCAACAGGAAAAGCCCAAGCAGCACGGTGAGTTTGTTTCCCATTTCGTCCTCACTGCGCAGGCCTCCCCAGGGATGGCTTCCAGGGCCCGAGCCAAGACATCCCAAAGGCTGAGCCGCTCCCTCCAAAGCCGGGGGGCCAGGCTCGCAGAGAAGACGCGCCCAGGGCCGATGACGTGGGGACAGATCCCCGTCCGGCTGACGCTGACATAACAGGCCTTTCTGGCCACGGGGAGAGCGAGCGCCCTGCGTTAGCTCTCAGCAGTGCGTGAGGAACCGCCACCAACACGGTGGCTTAAACGGCACTCCTTGACACCGGTTTCCAGGGCTCTGAAGCCCCAGCACTGCTCAGCCGGGCCCTCTGCTCAGGCCGCATGTGGCTGGCATCGAGGCGCTGGCCGGGGCTGGGTCCCTACCGGAGGCCTGGGGTCCACCTCTAAGCCCGGGGGCTTGTCGCCAGAATTCGCTCG
>NW_006442491.1:38984726-38990189 GCF_000325575.1 Pteropus alecto
CCTCCGATCTCTGGGTCCATTTCTAAAGGGCTTGCCCGATCGTGCCAGGCCCGCCCAGGCCCAAAGTCGCTTGTTTAGGGACCGCAGGCCCAGAGCGACAGCCCGTCGCAATGAAAAGGGATAAATTCCGCAGGCACATGCGCCAGCATCTCAGAATTCTGCTGCCCGCGGCCGCCCGAGCCAGGCCGGATCTGGGGTCATCCCATCAGCGGTCACCCCGAGAAAGGGCAGGGACGGGGAGCTGCTCCTGGAGCCCAGGCCGGCAGTGATTCGAGCATGGGTGAGGCAGACGGGCTGGGGGGCACCCGTTCCCCCCCCCCGTGGGAGTCCCTGGCTGCGGACGGGCCATCGCGGCCTTGGCAGGGGGCGGTAGCCCCCAGGACGAGGCCAGACGTCAGCAAGCGCCTCTCTCCAGGCTCTCTGGCCCCTAGAATTCCCTCTGCGGTGGATTTCCCTTGTCACTGGCACGCACGGCGGAGAGAGACCGGTGGCAGACTCGATGTCCCTCTGCGCATCGAGGAGAGGAAGCCATGTGAGGGGACCCTGGGCAGATTCGTGAGGCTGCCAGGCGGTGACACGGATGAGCCACTTAGAGCCCCCACTGATCAGGACGCAGCGCCCTCGGGCCTGACTCTCCCTGCTCCCAGGCACACCTGCATCACGGCGACACGTGGGGGTCGAGAACACGCCCCCAAAAGTCCTCAGGTCAGCATCTCTCCCTCTGCATCCCACAGGTGGGTGGTAACAGGGATGGCAGACACCAAAGGCTCCGATCGGTGTCCCGGTCAGTGGCAGACGCCGGCTGTCACCACGGAGAGCCCGCACTGACCGTCACGGCGACGTGGAGCGTGTCGCCTGCTGTACAGAGCCACGTCCCCTTCACCCTCGGAGAAGGGATGCGCCAGCCGCTCCAGTGTTTGAAGCCACGTCCCGTCAGCAGCAACGGCATCTGTTTGCGATGAAGTAGGACGTTTGCAGGGGCCAAACGAAAGCCGGCTGCAGCCCTGATGTCCAGATGTGGCCCCAGCTAAACACCTGGGGTCTCTCCGTTCGAGGACTTTTCTGTGTGTGCGTGTGCGTGAGCGTGTGTGTGTGCATGTGTGTGCGTGCGTGTGTGTGTGCGTGTGTGCGCGTGTGCGTGAGCGTGTGTATGCATGTGCGTGTGTGTGTGTGTGTGCGTGTGCGTGTGTGTAGCTGGAGGACGTGTTTTTACAATGATAAATTACAGATTGTTTTGTAATCTGTTATTTTTCATTCCACTGAGAACATTCCAGAACTCCATCCTCTGTTTCCAGGACAAAGCATATTGCTGGCATGTGGCACTTCCTTAGGAACATCTGTGGGATAAATGAGTCCCTGTCAATAAGCAGAAGTACAGCCTCGTGTCAGCGATTGCCGGGTGACACACTGGACGGCGTCCACCTCAGTATTTCCCAAAATGCAACATTCTACCCCTCGTAATCTCCAGGGCAGCCTTAGTAACACCCGAATAAAAGTATCTTTATCTTAATCATGATGCATTTTAATTTGGACTTGAAATCAAGTTCTATAAGTAGCATATCAAGCCACAGATTTCTTGAAACTTTATTTTCCTCAGAATTAGGTCTAAGCACTATTTAAATTAAAATCAAAATACTGAAAAAAAATCCCAAGCAAATAATAAATAGGGAGGTTCTCAGATTCCACAAAATAACTTTTTAAAAAACAGTACCTCAAAGGACCGCAGTTCGGACTAGAGATACATTTAACCACTAACTGCTTAGCACGCGTCGAGGTGGTTTTCTGTGTCTTTCTGCTGGGAAATGCCGTGAGCATCCGTCCCACACACACCTGTAGGTACGTAGCGGGTTCCTTCCCAAGGGAGAACTCGCTAGGCACGGAAGCTCCGTGTCAAGTGATGTGGCTGCTTTAAAAGCCGTTGGTTTCTGCTGCCAACAGTGTCCCTGGGACCCGAGGTCCTCCCGTCACACGGCTGTGCAGTGGGGACGTGTCGTCTGCGTGCTGAACGTGCTGAGCCGGGAAGCGAAGGCTCCACAGTCCTCACCTGGCGTCCACGCCCGGCCCGCAGCCTCGCCACCCCCCACCGCCCCCGCCCCACAGCCTGTCCCGTGGCCTCTCTCCCTCTGCCCCTAGGAGAGTAGCCGAAAGTTTGCTGCCCGCAGGCTCGCCCCCCGCCCCGCAGCCTGTCCCGTGGCCTCCCTCCCTCTGCCCCTAGGAGAGTAGCCGAAAGTTTGCATTTAGAAAACAATGCACGTTCGATATGTCGATATTTATCACTCAGTTCAAAAGAAGGCGCACTGGTGTTCGTATCACTAATCAGGCGCTTTTAAGGGGTCACCGTTTAGGTGCGGAACGGCCACTGGGCAGGAGACGCTGCCTCGGCTTGGACAAGCGCGCAGGTGCCCCCGTCACCGGCGGAGGAGGCCGGCCAATCTGGCCCCGTGTCCCCGGTGGACGGCGTCACCCTCACCTCCCAGCGCCCTGTCCGCGTTGGCCGGAGCCAGACCCCGGTCTGCAGCGCCGTCTGGAGTAAGGACCCACGCGAAGCTGGCCACAGCGGACGGTGGGCCCCACGTCAGGCATCTGCTCGTCGCGCCCAAACCCCGCTGTCATGCGCTTCGCTTACTAATTAAGTCGTCTTCATCACGTATAAAATTTGTTTTAAAAATGCACATATCTACTCTACATTAGAATCATTATCACTCGTAACGAGGAGGTGACCGTGCACAATACAACGAGACAAAGTGACATTCTCGCCATCTGGCTCGATGTGGCAGCCGCTGGCGGACGCTGAGCCCGCAGCCCTTCCGTCTGTCTCAGGAGACCCACAGGAGACTGCAGGGCAGCGACGTGAGGGGTCCCAGCCGCCAGTCTCACCCCTCCCGGGCCCCGCCCGGCATCCCCGGACCCCAGCTCAGCCGCGTGTGCTCGTCCCCTGGGTCCCAAGCCTGTCAATGCCACACCAACCCCGTCCTGCTCCCCATGGCACCCCAGGTCCAGGCTTCCCTGCCTCCTTTCCTCCCACCGTGGGGGTCTGCACTCCTCGATCACAGCTCACGTGACGCCAAAGGAACCACTCAGTGGCTCGTCCAGCAGGTAGGCGCTGCGGCCAGCGTGTGGAGCCCTTACAGCCAAGACACACAGTGGCACTGGGGACCTCTCCAGTTTCCTCCCTGGAGCAGAATGTGAGACCAAGAGAGGAAAAGAGCCAGGTCAGGTTCAAGCACGTTGACCGAAACTCACCAATGAATCACTGGCTTTGGCTCCACTCAGCATCGGTCAGCCTGGGTGGCCCAGTCCCATTTCCGGGGAGCCACCCAACCCGGCCAAGTGTGCTGGGTCCCCTGACACCGCGCCCCTGCCTGGCTCTCGCCGAGCGACCCTGCCATCTCCCGGCAGACGGTCCTGCTTCCCACGGGGGCGTCGGCAGAGACGGCAGGAGAGCGCGGCGTGTGTGTTTCTGTGCATGCATCGTGGTCGCGTGTTTCCGTGCAGGCATCGTGGTCGCGTGTTTCCGTGCATGCATCGTGGTCGTGTGTTTCCGTGCATGCATCGTGGTCGCGTGTTTCCGTGCATGCATCGTGGTCGCGTGTTTTGTGCATGCATCACGGCTCGCGTGTTTCCGTGCATGCATCGTCGCGTGTTTCTGTGCATGCATCGTGGTCGCGTGTTTCCGTGCATGCATCGTGGTCGCGTGTTTCCGTGCATGCATCGTGGTCGCGTGTTTCCGTGCATGCATCGTGGTCGCGTGTTTCCGTGCATGCATCGTGGTCGCGTGTTTCCGTGCATGCATCGTGGTCGCGTGTTTCCGTGCATGCATCGTGGTCGCGTGTTTCCGTGCATGCATCGTGGTCGCGTGTTTCCGTGCATGCATCGTGGTCGCGTGTTTCCGTGCATGCATCGTGGTCGCGTGTTTCCGTGCATGCATCGTGGTCGCGTGTTTCCGTGCATGCATCGTGGTCGCGTGTTTCCGTGCATGCATCGTGGTCGCGTGTTTCCGTGCATGCATCGTGGTCGCGTGTTTCCGTGCATGCATCGTGGTCGCGTGTTTCCGTGCATGCATCGTGGTCGCGTGTTTCCGTGCATGCATCGTGGTCGCGTGTTTCCGTGCATGCATCGTGGTCGCGTGTTTCCGTGCATGCATCGTGGTCGCGTGTTTCCGTGCATGCATCGTGGTCGCGTGTTTCCGTGCATGCATCGTGGTCGCGTGTTTCCGTGCATGCATCGTGGTCGCGTGTTTCCGTGCATGCATCGTGGTCGCGTGTTTCCGTGCATGCATCGTGGTCGCGTGTTTCCGTGCATGCATCGTGGTCGCGTGTTTCCGTGCATGCATCGTGGTCGCGTGTTTCCGTGCATGCATCGTGGTCGCGTGTTTCCGTGCATGCATCGTGGTCGCGTGTTTCCGTGCATGCATCGTGGTCGCGTGTTTCCGTGCATGCATCGTGGTCGCGTGTTTCCGTGCATGCATCGTGGTCGCGTGTTTCCGTGCATGCATCGTGGTCGCGTGTTTCCGTGCATGCATCCGTGCAGGCATCGTGGTCGCGTGTTTCCGTGCAGGCATCGTGGTCGTGTGTTTCCGTGCATGCATCACGGCGTGCGTGTTTCCATGCATGCATCGTGGTCGCGTGTTTCCGTGCATGCATCACGGCGTGCGTGTTTCCATGCATGCATCGCGGCTCAAACGAGAGAAAGATCAACTCATCTGGGATGCACCTCAGGCCGTGCAATAAGGCGCTGATGCGTCAGGGTCACCCTCCAGGGCGTGATGAAGAAAATCAGATTCTGGCTCATTCGTGTCATTTTTCCTTAAAGTCTGCTGGGAAGAAGCAGGGTGGCCGCCGGTGACCGCACGACCTCGCCTTGCCCCCTCCAGCCCAGTGGATTCAAACTTTCTCTCCTCGGCTGAGTTTGCTCCGGAGAGCAGCGAAGGTGAGGAGGAACTCTCTGGAAAACATGGAGCTTTTTAAAATATATGTACATATATATTTATTTATTTTAAACACACGCCGTGCGCGTGACTGTCCTTGGCATCTGAAGCTGTGACCGCGTGGGGGACGATGCAGGAAACAGAAACCAGAACGAAACGAGGCGGGAATTCCCAGTCCTCTCTTGTCCTCGTGCACACAACGTCCTCCTCTTCGTCAAGAGAAGAACAGTGGGCTGAGGCCTCCCGGATCCCACCCCTGGGGCTCTCTGCAGAGCTGTTTGGCTGGGAGCAAGGCGGGTAATCGTCCTGGATTCTTGTCAGATGAGTAGAGAATAACTTTTAATATATGCACCAAAATAGACTCGTTGCTGTTTCGCTTAGAATGAAAATATGTCTTTGATTCATGTGAAAACAGCATTTTTATCACATTCGCAGATTAACTACTTTAACAGTTTAAAATATCTATCAGAATGTCATCATCACTGTCTGGGCCCTGAAACGTCTGTATCTCGTCCACGATAGGTCACGGCACAGAA
>NW_006442491.1:38991823-39001933 GCF_000325575.1 Pteropus alecto
GAGCAGACCCCCGAATGTGCGCGTAACGGCTCTAGAGCAGCAGCCCCCGTGGGGTGCGCGGGCCCCGTGACTCCTAAAGGGACGTGGGAGGTGTCTCTGTGGTTCGTCTTTTTATCCTGATGCGTGGACTGTTTCCGGTAACACGTGGACGAAGCATAATTTTGTGGTCCAGACCAGGGGTTCTCCGCCAGGGGGAGCCTTGTCCCCCGGAGACGTCGGTCAGTGTTCACAGACGTTCTGGAGCGCCATGACCTTGGGGGGTAGCCGCGCTGTTGGCATCTGGCCGGCAGAGACCAGGGACTCAGTTGACACCCAGAACGGCCCCAACGCAGGAGGTCACCCAGCCCACATCACCCAGCCCGCGTCACCCGGCCCCTGTCATCAGACTCACGTCACCTGGCCCACGTCGGTGGCGCTGAGAAACTGCCTTAGACAGCCGTAACCAGAGAGGAATTTGGTTGTTTATTTTTGAACGGAGGCCACCGGCCACTGTCACAGTACATCAGAACCAGGCTACAAACGTGCCTCTGCTGTGGGCAAGTCAGCTGGACCCCAACTGGACGTTTCCTGTTCTGCATGAGACGTGGAGATCGATGAGTCAACAGGAGGTTCGCGCCTCCGCATTTCGAGGTGAGATGTGCGACCTAGGACACTGCCAGGGTCCTTACGGCCGACATGCTCCCTCCCAGCCCCTGGGCTCTGGGCCCCCTGTCCAGTGACGGGAGCTGAACACGTCAGTTCTTCAGAGCACGGTTAAAGAGGCTCATCTGAAATTAAGCAGGAGATGTTCCGCGAGGGCTGCGTTTCATGATGGCAGCGGAAGGTGAAAGCATCACGTCTTTGGTGATTGCTGAATGGCTGTCGAAGGGACCCTGTTACATGGAACCACCTGAGAATGTGGGAGCAGTGACGGGGCCCTGGCAAGCAGTTCCCTCCTCAGAATGACTTCGGCAAATTTCCGCTGGATCGTGGCTCTCACCTCGACTGTCGAATCGCGGTCCACAGCCCGCGAGGACCGTTTTAGGCACATCAGCAAAACGCCACCCTGAACTTTGGACGGCAATTCCAGGCATGAGGGAGAGTGGCCGAGGAGAGGGGAGAGCGGGGCTGGACGTCCTCGAGGTCACACGTCCCAGACCCCCAGCCCCCCTGTCTCGCTTTGCAGGCATTGGCCTCTGCGTTAGGATCTGCCAGACAGGAGTCATCTCTGGGCAGGGTGCAAGCCGGGCTGGCTGAGGGGCGCAGCCGGGGCTCCTCTCAGCAGGGCTAACGTGCGTGTGATTTGGGGAGGGGGCTAGAACGACCAAGCGCCCGAGCAGGGATCGTCCCCAGTCCTTGGGCGCCCTGCCTGGCTCTGCCTTTCCGTTTGAGGAAGCTGTGTCCGTCCACCCTGCGGCTGCCAAGCCCTCCCCGCTGCTCATGAGAAGGGCTCTTCCCGATGCGAGACGTGCAGGACGCCGGCGAGCGTGGTCCGGGCGGGCAGGGCCCTGGCTCGGGGCTCTCCTTGGACAGAAGTGTGCTTTTCCTCTTGGGACCGGCCCTGGGCCACCGTGGGAGAAAGGGAGGGGCAAACACTGAGCAAACGCATCGGCCTGAGAGTCTGTTTGCGAAAGCTCCGCCCGCCGGGGACACCCTGAATTGGATCTCCCCGTTGGCGTGATGGAAGGGCGTGAGCGGACTCCCGACTGCAGGGCGTGGCGACGATTTCATTCTTCCGCTCGTGGGCCGCTCGGGGGGTTGACGTTCCAGGATTCGTCTTCACCGATGGTCTCTGAGTCTGCGTCACGTGGACAGGGACTGCGAACGCCAGGGCCCTGCCTCTGTCCCATCCGGGCCTGTCCCCGTCCAGGCCTGTCCCCATCCGGGCCTGTCCCTGTCCAGGGCCGCCCCCGGCCCCGGACCTGCCCCGGAGCAGACCGTCTTTCACGGGAACTTCTTACGAGCAAACGCAGACGGCGAGACTGGGGCTCGGGCGGCCGTCCACCTCCCGGCTCCCCCAGAACGTGCCGGAAGCGCGGGAACCCGTCCCCGCGAGCTGTGATCTCCCAGGTCCTTCAGATCGTGGGGTCTTTGCAGACGGAGAGGGAGCTTCATGGTGTCGGTCTTGATGACGACTTCCCGGGGACAACGCCACAAGCCCAGGTGACGGAGGCAAAACAAAGTGAGCGGCGACCGCGAACCGCGAACCGCGAACCGCGAAGCCGCACAGCGAAGACGCGGTCACCACAGCCCAGCCCAGGCAGCAGCCGCGAATTCCCCACCACACAGGGACCTTCTACAACTCGGCGGCAACGTCGTCGTCACCGCCATCCCCAGCTCGTGTCGTACAGAAATCTCTCCACGGAAGACATCCAAGCGGACAGCAGGTGCACGAGAAGATGCTCAGGCATCACGGGGGGGGGACGAACAAAGAATTTGTCCAAAACTCCAGGACGAAGAATCAGTATTGTTCGGGCAACGCTTCGAAGCTCTCCCGACGGGCCGCTTCGCCTCGCGCCGTCCGCTCGAAGCAGCCACCGGCGGGCACCTCCCGGGACGCTGCTCCGGCGTTCCCATGGCGACTTCCTGCGGCCTCCTCTGTCCGCCGAGTCTGGAGGCCCCTCTCAGGGGACTCTGTCCCTCCTGCGTCAGGTGGGTCCTCCGCCTGTGTCCGACTTTCGTATTTTCATCTTACGGCCCGTGACGTTCCGCGCGCCGCTACTAGTTCACGGGTTTGGGGGTTTTTTGCAAAGACCATCAGGGCCTCTGTGAGCAAAAGCGGTTTTATGTTTTCATTCGCGACGTGGACGCGTTTAACTCCCTTTTCTCTGCAGGATGCGGGTCACGGTGCTGACCGGCACCGCCTTCCCGTCTTGACACGGAAGCGGCGAGTGTCCAGCCGTGCGGCGTGACGTCCGGGGACACCACGCCTGTCTCTCCCGCCCCGTGCCACCCGGCGCGACGTCCCCACCCTCGGGCCGCGTCCTCGAGTTTCTTTTCCTTACCTGGAGTTTTTAGCACTGTGATTAAGGTCTGTGAGGTTTTGCATGGTGTGATTTTTTTCTAGTTTATTCTGTTTGGGGTGTGCTGACTGTCTTTAATCTATAAATGCATGTCTTTTGTTAAATTGAAGATGTCTTTAGCTCTTGGTTCTTCAAACTTCTGTGACAATCCCTTCCTCCCTCCCCTTTTACTGCCAAAAAATATTAGACCTTTTGACATCACTCAGTAGATGCTGTTAATTTGTATTTAATCTTTTTTCCTCTGGGTTCTTCAGGTTGGATAACGTCTCTGGGTCCAGCTTCAAACCCAATCACTCTTTTCGTGTCGTCCAATATTGACCTCGTCCCGTGAATTTAAATTCAGACATTAAATTTTCGGTTCTAAAATTTCCATTGGGTTCTTTTTTATGCTCTCGGCTTCTTTTCTGGGAAATTCTATCGTTTCATTCGTTTCAAGTGTGTTTACCTTTACGACACAGAGCATCATTCTAACCATTGCTTTTATATGTGAGGGGTGGGCCAGGCGGGTCCCCAGGAACCTGCCTGCCGAGACACTGCTGTCCTACGTGCCACCCTGGTGGTGACATCTGAGCCGGCTCAGATTGTAGTTAAAACATCTTCTTTTTGCAAATTCAACGAAAATGTGTGACTGCACCGTGGGGGTCCCCCAGAGCTCTGGACGAGCCCTGAGACCTCGGTGCTCTCGTGCAGGTCCCTGGGGACCCGCCTGGCCCTCCCCTCACATAAAAGTCCCCCCTGGCTGCCCACCAGGTCTGGCCAACTTCTAACGCTCACCCAGCATCCAACCTCTCCCGTCCGTCACCCCACGTGGGTCTCCCTGCTCCCCCCCCCCGGCTCCGTGGGGTCTACTTCACCTCTTAGGACAAACGTCACACCCACCCCTCCTTTGCCAGCAGCTTCCAGGCTTTGCAGCCACCTCAGAGGAAAAGTTAAGTTCCCCCATGTCCCACGGGTCCTCCGATGTCCGCCACCCACCCCACCCTCTCTCCGACTGACCCCAACCTGTCTCCCCCTTGCCCACTACCCCCAGACCTGTCGTCTGTCTCCCTGACATGCAAGTCCCCGAGAATGGAGGCCAGTGCTCCCTGGCAGCGCCCGCCATGCCCGGCCTGCAGTAGATGGCCGACCTCTGGGACATGGACGAACGCAAAGGACTTGGTGTGCGCCTGGGGACAGTAGACGGCCGGCCAGCGCTTCCTAGCGTTATCCTTACCCCCACCCCCACCGGTAAGAAGGAGGAGCGTTAAGGGGAAGCATGCCATCGGCTCCGTGGGGGGCTGCCGCCCTCCCCCGCCCCCACACCTGCGGCATTCATAACGCTGTGTGTTTCCCACCAGGTGGATTCAGGTGCGACGCTCGGGGAAAATCTCGAACTGCAGCCTGCACGGGTGTTGGGGGCAGTTCCTTAGCAGACTACTGACCGAATGACACGCCGGCCCTCAGGCAGGGCGCCCTGTGTCCCCAACTTCATCTCAGTGCCAAAGAAGGAAGGTGACAATCAGCAGCGACATTCATAACGCTGTGTGTTTCCCACCAGGTGGATTCAGGTGCGACGCTCGGGGAAAATCTCGAACTGCAGCCTGCACGGGTGTTGGGGGCAGTTCCTTAGCAGACTACCGACCGGATGACATGCCGGCCCTCGGGCAGGGCGCCCTGTGTCCCCAACTTCATCTCAGTGCCAAAGAAGGAAGGTGACAATCAGCAGTTCAGAAACTCTTACATCTTAGTAACCATGCATAAACATTAATTGGAGCAAAACCTAATTTAGAATAATAATGACATGCTTTCCTACATTAATCACGGTTAAGATAGTTCCGACAGCAGCACTGCTCGAATTTACTGAAATAATGCGCCTCACGGCAGCACGAGGTCGCTCCTGAGGATGCTGCTATTTGCTGAAGCAGAGAGGAAGGCCCAGGACAGCGCCCTCCGCTTCCTCGAACTAATTTAAGGTTCGCAGCAGACAGAGATGAAAGTAATAAAGTGCTGTTTGCTCGGCAGGGAGGGCGCGGTGGCCTCTGTTTTCCTACGATCAGGTGAGTTTTAAATTTGTTCTCAGTCTCATCTTCTCGCTGAAACTTTGAGAAGAAAAATCAGAGATGCCGGAGTGGAGTCGAGCGGGAAAAGACGTGCCAGCTGCGTGGGGTGCCACTCGCCTCTGCGGCCACGTCCGTCCCTTGGGGTGTCCCAGGGAGCAGAGGCCAAACTTGAAGGCCACGGTGCGGGGTCAGTGGCGAGCAGAAGGCCACGTCAGAAGCTGGGCTGGAGAACGGTGAACGGCTGGCGACGATGCTCACGTAGTCGACTAAAACTCTGACAAGCACGGCGGCAGCGCTGCGCTCCGGCCTCGGACACCCCAGTGCCCCCGGGGTGGCCGACGGTGTGGGCCCCACGGGCAGAGCCTCGCGAGACAGACCCGGGTCAGCGCTCTGCTGGGCCACCGGCCGCTGTGTCACCTGAAGCAAACCTTCACTCGTCAGCAGCGGCTGATTCTCCTGCCGGTTCCTCAGTCATGGGGAGGCTGACGGCGCGGCTGGGCCACCGTGCATTGTGGGGGGGTGGCAGCCCTGCACCCACCGGATGCCAACAGCCGCCCTATAGTCAGGACGACCAAAAACGTGAGCAGACACCGCCCCGCGTCCCCACGGGGACAGAGTCACCCCCAGAGGAGAGCCACTGCAGCAGAGGGACAGTGGGATGATCAGAGCAGCTGCTTCCCGGGAAACGGGGTGAGGTCGGCTGTCCCCAGCCTGTGCCGCGAGGCCAGCCCGGGCCACACGCCCCGTGCCCGTGGAGTGAGTGACCCAGGCCCAGCCCCCGGGCAGGGAGTAAGTCCCTTAGCCGGTCATCGCGAGTCCTCCGTGGCCGACCAGAGAAAATTACCCCCCACCCCAATACCTGCACACCGGCACGCCTTAGCTCATAAAATACAGAAGCTCCGTCGCAAAGCTCACCTCCGTTTCCACAGTGACTGAGAGCACTCTGGTCTACGGGATGCGAAGAACTATATGTAAATCGAACTTTCCTAATGTAACCAAGACGACCTCACTTTACTCATGCCCGTGAAACGCGTCTGGGTCAGCGCATTCCGAGGGCTTCTCCGTCCGGTATTTCTTTTTTGTGTGAGTCCCAGACAGCTGAGCGGAGTTTGCATTCTCCGGTCGTGCTGCTTCCAATACGGATCGGCCACGTGCGAAAGCCAAATCTGACTTTTTCTCGGGTTTTCTTACCCTTCATTCAAGCGAAGTCGGGGTTCGGAAACGCTTTTCACATCGGCTGCGCAAAAATCCATCACGTCGGTGAATTGTTTTGCAACGAAACGTTTTATCTTGACAAAAGTGCAGAGTCACGTGCAGTTGTAAGACATAACACAGAGGGGTCCCCTGCACCTGACTGTGCCCCGCCTGCTTCGCGGGGGGACGTGCGGGCTGGCCCGGGAGTCACCGTGGCTGCCGAGGCGGAATCGTCTCCACGAAGCTTGTCCTCGGGGCATGAAGTTCCCGCAGGAACTGACCGGGGTGGCCAACCATCGTCACAGGAAGACACCGACAGCAGATCAGGCGAGGCCCGCAACGGGAGGCGTGCGTCCCTGCCCCCTCGCTGCTGTGCCTGGCAGGGACGGCGCGGTGGCCGTGTGACCCTGTGGGGACCATCCTCAGACTCAGGCGTCGCTGCAGGGCTGCGTTAAGAAACCGCTTCTTGGCACGTCGCGGCTCCGTACGTATCGGCTGTCCCACCACGGCCCTCTGCCACCCGTCCGTGTCCACGAGCCCATGAGGACACGGCCTCCTCTCCCGCGGCAGGCCCGCAGAGCGAGACCACCCCTCGCGCAGGCCCCGGCGGCCGCCGCAGGCCAATCACGCGTCCGTCTCCCGCATCTCCGGGTTCTGTTCCCCGCGAGGGAAGGTCACGTGCACATCGGCAGTCACGGCCCCGCACGCTCGGCCCGCCGAGGGGCAGACGCATCTCTGCTCCCGCTTTCCCACAAGGAGACGGAAAACATTAAAAATGCATTTCCCCCTGATAAACTGAATTCATTTTAACTGGCGTAAATAGGACAGATGAGCTATTCAGACGTCCGCGGAGCAGCGCGTGATGAAACACGGACCGTTTCTCACGGCTCCGGCGGGGGCGGGGGCGGGGAGGGACCTCGCTTCCCCTGGGCCTCAGTGTTGGCGGCTCGGGCAGTGGGCCGCGCATCACGAGCTCGTATCCTGCGCCCAGTTTCAGTTACCTCTCCCGTCCACAGGCTCATCTGTCAAAGCTGAGGGGGAAGAGACGTTTCCTTAAATTCATTGTTTTTAAGGAGCCCAGAATCAATAATATGTACGCTCTTTAGCTATCGGTGATTAAAAACCTATTTTGTAAAAGGGTTTCCAAGTGCGCTGTTTATCAGCAGACTTCTGGGCTTTGAACGTCAGAGATGGATGGAGACGTGGCTGCTCTTAGCACCTCCCTTAAATAAAATGGGGAGACTGAAGCCGGCCTCAGCTGGGCGTACGGTGGCCGCACCTTGCGCGGAGCCAAATTCAGCTCCTGCTCCGGGAGAAGATTCTGTTTCTTTGACTTCAAACCAGGGCAAGCTCCTCCCCAGACTGGACACGCCGCCGCCCCCCGGAACGCAGCGTGCAGGTGTGCTGAACCCCGATTTTCCTCCCCAGGGAACTTGGAAACCCTCCCTGGCACGCTCGACCCTCGATTCGCATAGAAGTGAATTCTCTAGAAGGCGTGAAACCCCACCCGAGGCGCCAGGACCTCCGCTCGCCTGCCTGGCCCCCTCCGCAGGATGCACCCCCCCCAACGTTCCCCGCGGCCCTCCGAGGTGAGCCACACGCACGTCATGCCGCGGTCATGCGGGGTCCTGTACGTGCCGCAGGGCACAGACCACATGTCGGCGTGGGGACTTGCCCAGAGCACGGATGGCGAGAAGACTCAGGTACCGCGGTGACCCCGGGCGCCAGCGCTGCAGACAGAACTCAGTGCCAGCCGCTCAGCCAGCTCCCCCGGGGTCGTTCAGGAGGGAAAAGCACCAGCTTTTCAGAGTTTACCCGAAAACACAGCAAAGAGCCTCCTCTGGCCACTCGCGCCTGCTCCTCCCACCACTCACCGGTTTTGATTTCCAGGACCTGGGGTGTTCCCCTGCTGAGCCCCCCGCCCCCCGCTGCCCGCTCCCCACTGCCACCCTTGCTCACCTCTGCCTCCCCCGCCTGGAGCTTCAGCCACACCACGGCCTTGCACGGTCCTCTGCCATTCCTGGCTTCTCCACCCAGAGTCGTCGTTGATACGCGTCCGCCTGATAAGGACAGCGCCCCATGAGTCCCCTTCCTGGCTTCCCAGAGTGTAACCTCCCGCAAGGGCACACGGACCGGCACAGTCACTGGTCTGGGCCCGCGGACGGCTTCCTCCTTGTCCGTTCCTCCAACGAGCCGCGAGCGCGTGAGGTCCCCCCTCTGCCAGCACGGCCCGGCCTCCCTGACTCACGACCCGCCCTGCCCTTCAGATCCCAGCGTGACCCTCGCTCCTCAGGGGGCAGGTCTTCTCCAAAGCACTCAGCGTCCCTCGTCCCGAGCTCCTGGAGGTCCCCAAACCCTCCCAATGACGTTTTCAGGAGTGCTGGGACCAGTGTCGGCCAATCCCCCACTTATACTGGAAACTCCTTGGGGTGCAGTGCCTGCCCCCCGTCAAAGCTGTCTTGTCCACGAGGGCGCCTTCACCCCATGAAACAAACGTATTCACTTTACAGTCAATGCCGTCCAGCCCAGCGCTGGCGAAACATCCTCTGAAAAGAATCTAAATGGCATAAATACTTCATTAGACTTCTGCTAAAATTCTTCTGTTGGCCCAAATACATGTTGAAAATGACTCAGAATCGACCACAAATGATTTTTCTCCAAAGAGCCATAGAAACAACAGGTCATCAATTGAAGTGATAGCGGGTACATAATAAAGAGAGAATAAAAGATGTTTTCTCACCCAAAGAGCCGCAGATATTTAGAGACGTTTCTCACCCAAAGAGCCGCAGATATTTAGAGACGTGCGCTCATTTACGGACGAGGCAGCTGGAACCGCAGCTCCGGCCCCGTGTCCGTTTTCAGCCTCTGCGTTCCTGTCCCTCCAAAGCCCTTGCGTGAAACCGTTTTGAATGTTTTTCATTCGAGTTGCTGAAACCTTTAAGTCTTCAGCCCGGAAATGCTCCCAACTCCTTCTCCACAGAGGACGCAGACTTCACAGCTCACCGGTCACCTGGGTGCTTCCCGTGGGGGTAGCACATGCAGGAGTGACCGTGCCCTCCCCCGCTGCCCACATGGATGGCCGCCACACCGTCGCGTGCTTATGGTAGACACCGGGCAACAACGGGGCCGCCTGCTGCGTGATCCCAGCACGGTGAGTTCCAGAAGGACCAAGTCTCGGGGAGAGGTGCCAGGTCACCTCAAAAGGAATATTCTAGGCAAACAGTCTGATGTGTCTAGCAGGGAACAGCTTTGGAGGAACCGAACGCAGGAGAGAAGAGACCACAGCATTGCATCGGGAGACGCAGCTGGGGACACAGCAGACAAGGGCCGGAGCCCCCAGGGCCCCGAGCCCAGAGAGAGGCTTGGGGGTTTTCTCCCGAGGTCAATGGGGCCCCCGAAGGGTTAAAGCAAAAGAGTGACGTGATCGTCCGCTGGTTTGAAAGCGATGGTCCTGATCACAGTCCGGGGAAAGGATCTCAAGGAAGGAGGATGGGACCTGAGCCAGAAGCGGGACGCGAAGCCACCGCTCCCGAAGGTGGGGGAAGTCAGGACGGATGAGCTCCCCCGGGACACGGGAGAGTCTTCGGAAGTCGAGCTGTCCTGTCCCCGCCCGTGGTCCCAAAGCCAGCCCCACACGGAGGACAGGAGGCCGCACCAGGGGCCACGGAGCCCCATCCGCAGGGGCGGACTGGCCGAGGCCGGAGGTCCTGCCGACAGCGCCCGGGTGATCAGGACGCGGCAGGAAAGAGAAAGGGGATTCCAGGCCTCGGAGACGCGCGGGCCGAACACGAGGAGGCCGACCGGCCCGAGAAGAGTCGAGCCCGGTGGGGGGGGCGGGTCGTTCCCGAAAAGCTCAAGTGTGGCGTTTTCTTCTG
>NW_006442491.1:39002069-39003528 GCF_000325575.1 Pteropus alecto
AGGGATCCAGTTCTGCTCAGCCGCCCACAGAGGAGGGTCCTCCGGGCTTGGCCCACCTCGAAAGAGAGCATGGGCTCGTTTCCTCTCGGAAGCGACGGATGACCGGAGGCCGGTCGGGGTCAGAAGGTCCAGCACCTGTTTTTCCCAGACAATGACTCGCTGTTGACTGAGAAGTCACCGCCCACCCTGCCAGACGCCCGAGGCCGTCACCAGGGCAGCTTCCGCCTTCGTCCTCCTGCGTCCCTTGGGCGGCGTGCGTGAAGGTGAAGGCCAAGTTCGGCGGAGGTTGTTTGATACCTTGATGGGAGGGCCGAGCACGCATCTCAACTCCACGTCGATTTTGTCCGGTTTGTGTGAACCAAGCCCGCAGTCGCCAATAAAACACGTGGCAGAACAACAGCTCCTAAAGGGCACTGCTGCGTGTCGCGAGGCCGGAGGCGAGCCTGTCACGGACCCTCGTTCCCTCCTCACAGAGAGCGTCTGTCACGGGCACCGGGCTCACAGAGATTTAGGACGTGATCTTTAACTTCAGAAAATATGCAAATGATTTGGTGGGGGAAAGACAGGTAAACATAACAAGAACATGAACGTGGTACGGAGGGGGTGAATAAATGAGTAAATACCAGGGGAAGATGCGCGTAATGGTCCCACGGGGCGAGGGCAGGCGGGGCTGGCGAGGGCCGGGGCATCTGAGGGATGTGAGCCGAGGAGGGGAGAAGGGACCTAAACCGCGTAGAGACACAGGAGACGGACGAAGATGACGTGGCGAGGGAGGCCGGGGAGCATGAGGCCGGACTGGACCTTGGACCTGGTCAGGGGCTTCGAGCCAAGCCAGGCTGTGCGTTCTTTGGGGCACGAGACTCGTTGAGGACCTGGTACCCCAGCATCCCCCCTGCGTAGGCTTGAGGAGAACGCAGCCCCCTTCGCCGAGGCCGTGTCCCCGCCCTTCAGGCGCACCCACACTCGCCGGTGAAGGCCGGCTTCTCCGCAGGGTCCCGCCGATCCTGCTGGAGAGGGAGAGGCAGGGACAGAGGGTCCCGTTCCCCAGTGGAGGAGGGACTTGTCTGGTCAGAGCAGAGTGGGGGGAGCCGTGTGCCACTGCCTTGCACCTCTCCCGATGAACACATTCAGGGGTCCTGGGAGGATGTGTGGGCGCAGGACTGAGGACACGTGTGGACGGGCCGGAGGGGCGGGAAGCAGGACAGTCGAGAGGCAGGGAGACGCAGTGGAGGCCATTCGAAGCAAGGTCACCATGCGGGGCAGGCTGGCCGCAGCAGGGGGCACCCAGATGGTCCGGCAGGAAGACGTCAGGGGTACAAACAACGTACAAGTGGCTGCTCCGTCACCAGCTGGTCCAGCGTCGCAGACGCAGAGTTCAAAGGTGACTCGCGCATTTCCGCCTCTCCCTTCACACCTGCTTGCAAGACCTGCCCGTCACGTAGACGGTCACCCAGCCCTG
>NW_006442491.1:39004920-39014160 GCF_000325575.1 Pteropus alecto
CACGGACGGGAAACTTTTGTCTCCTGTGTGCATTTTCCGTGTTCAATTATCTCTGAATCAAGAGCGTGGTCATAAAAATACTATAAAAATAAACTGTCGTGAGAAATTTTTGATAGCTATTTATCTTTACAAATATGTACACACATAAATCCCAAGATCAGCAGTGGAAATATTTGCGCTAATATAATTTTTTTAAAAATTGAAATGGGAGATTTAATATTGCTTTTTAACTTTTATTTTTAATTAAAAATGAAAATGGATTATATGCAGTTTCTTTCCTCTTAAAAAAAAAAAAGCCTTCCTAGAGATTCAGATTATGCATAAACAGTATGCGTGTGTGTACATGTGAAGTGCAGATAATTTTATTTGAATTAATGCAGTTAGGAAGCTTCTTTCCCGAACAGCTATCACACCATAGTGAAACATTTAGAGCATAAATGGCATAAATAAGCAACATGAAAAAATATTACTGTACTGTTTACCAACAGACCTATAATTACAAAATAAATTAACCATGAAATGAAACACTTTGGGTTTTCTGCAATATTGTTAGGAGAGATTGGGTGCACGTCGTGGTTGTTTTTTTCAAATTAATTCTGGTAAAGCTTGAGGACGAAATATTGCGCAACGCGTCGTGACTTTTTGTTAACGTATCAGCACACACGGCTGCTATCGAGACGCACGTTCTCACTGGCAAGGTCAAGGCTGGGAACCGGGCGCTCGCCGGGAGGACGAGGCCAGGAGCGTAGCAGAGGGAAGCGCGGGGGCTGCAGAGTCCCCGCCATCGGCAGGTGACAGGTCAAGGTTTGAAGAACGATGCTTTCTCTATTCTCCTCTGAAGCCAGCACCGAAATCTCAGCTCGGCTCCATGGAAACACGGGGAAGAGAGACTGACCTGCCCCTTTCAGAGAGCGAGAGCGCCAGCGTCCAGCCAGCTCCCATCGCGAGGGACTCGGAGGGGCAGGTGCCTGCGGGCGTGTTCACGTGACACGGAGCGGAAGCTCTTACCCGTCCTGCTCCCCGTCCGCCCGGCACGGGACGCTCAGGGTGCCCGCGGTGGACGTCTGCCCGTGGGAAAGGTGGCTCCCGCTTCTTTGCCTCTAAGAAGAAAGGGAACGAAAAACGTGATGGGGAGAAGCTTCCAGCCTGGTCTCTGGAGACTCAGCGCGCGCCGCTCGGCTTACCGTCCCCGTTTCTCCTCCTCCCCCGTGAGGTTTCACTGCGCGCTCGGTGTCGGGCTCTCGGGTTCGTGAGGCGCGTCGTGTTTATCGTGAGCAGAACGGGACCCAGCTGTGCCCGGCCCCGGGGATGACGTCGGCCCAGGGTGATGCTCTTCGCAGAGGAGGCGGGAGCTCTGCCCCCGCAGCGCACGGCCGGGGAGGCCCGGTCCGGGCAGGAGGCGTCGCGGGGACCCGCCCCGGGCTCCCAGGGGGACAGCAGCACGGTCGTCTCCCCCTGTCTCTGCCAGGCGCTGGCTAAGCGCCCCTCGAGCACGATCTCGCTTCATCCCCTAAGGCTCAGCGAGGGACGTGCCACGTGGCCCTCACCCTCCGCTCGGCTCCGTGAGGAGCAGCGGAAGCGGGTTGATCGGAAAAGTCGGGTAAAACAAAACGCACTAAAAATCACACCGTCGGAAACATCCATCCTAGTGAAACACGCAAACGCGCGTTATCGGCCGACCTCAAACCGAAGCCTCGCGGGCGGCTCTGGAGCCCCGACGATGCGACGCTTCCCAGGTGCGTGGCTCCCATCGGCCTCCAGCGGCGTGCGGTGTGCGGCCGATGACGCACGGCCCGCCTCCTGGGAGAGGCGTGCCGGCTCCGCGTGGCAGGCGTCATGTCACCAGGCGGGCGGGCGGGCGGGCGGCCCTCCGCATGGCGCGTGCTCGGGTCCCAGGCCCGATCCAACGGCAACTCGCTTTCCAAACATTTGCCGTAGGAACCGCGTAACCGTGACAAGATGTACAGTTGCATACGCCGATGTGGGGACAAACACAGCCAACCCGGTTCGGCAGAGCCCTGTGCTGCAGGAGGAGGAAGGGCCTGGGCGGCGGGCCAGCTGGCCGCGGGCAGAGTGCTGTCACCGCTGGACCTCTGTTCACGGTGGCACCTCCACTCGCAGTCAGTGTCACCCACGTCGAAACCGAGAGACCCACAGCTCACGCCCACTCCGCTTGGCTTGCGGCACGTGGGCCAGTGTCCATCCCACGTTTACTCTGGGTCCCCGCGCCCCCTCCCCGGCTACACGGCCAGTGCTGGAGGCCCCGCTGAGCTGTGCCCTGCCCCCAGCGTCACCTGGAGAAGCCCCAGGACCGTAGAACATGGCCATGTGGGGTGGCGCCCGTAGGAGGCAGCTAAGCTAATCGGGGGCCAGAAGTGGCCCCAGTCCAACCCGCAAAGTCCGCCGGTGTCCTCAAAGGCACGACAGGACTCAGGCGAGAGGAAGCCCGCAAGCATCTGGGTCTTGGGCTCCAGCCCCCAGGCAGAGCCGTGGCATGTGCAGGTCAGCCCTGCCCATTGTCCCCCTGACCAGGAGCCGTGTGAGTGACTGTCCCCAGAGAGCGAGCTCTTCCAGCACAGTCTGCTCGGACAGCGAAACGCCACAAAGCGGGGTCAGCCAGCCTCCTCCGCCAATGGCCGGGGCGTGAGGACGTCGGGGGCTGTGACCGGAGGGGCGAGACCGCGGCGGGCAGCACAGACCCCGGAGGAGGGCGAGGCGCGGGGCTGCCTGGGGCGCGAGGTCGGCTCCTGGGACGAGCCACAGCTCACGCTCCGATCTGAGCGGCAGAGGCAGCTGGACTCGTTTGTCCACGTTCCCCACGCGGTAAGGAGGACACACGTCCGTGTCGCTACGCGGTTACTGAACTTTGCTAAAGACGTTATTGGTGAATATCGACCAGTTTGTGCATTTCGAGCAGACTCCACGAGCTCAGAAGAAAAGAAAGACGCCACAAAGAAGCACAGTCCCCTGTTCTGTCACCAGGCGACTGCCATGGAAACGCAGTCACGGATCCTCAGCCGGCTCTCGGCAACAGACGATCGTGTCAACATAAAACAGCAAAAATCGGAAGCAACTTAACAGCCCCCAAACTCGATGATTAAATAAACTGTGCTATACGCATAGGACGAAGCATTACGCTTTCCATTAAAAACGATACGATGACGATTCGACCATGTGGGGAAACCCTGTAACGTCCATTAAAAAGCGACAGCGAGGAGCCGGGAGGTCAGCGTGGCTTTCACCGAGCTACACGCCGAGGGACCAGCCTCTGTTTTTTCTTTTCGAATATCCTATGTTTTCGTTCTAATTTCTACAATAACGTTGTATTGATAACCAAGGGAAAGAAAAATATATTTTTTTATTATTTATCATTATTTACGCCTACAGCACCTGGTCTTCCTAGGTGGTCTCCCATCCAAGTACTAACCAGGCCCGACTCTGCTTAGCTTCCGAGATCAGACGTCGGGCGTGTTCAGGGTGGCGTGGCCGCAGACCATGGACCGTGGCTCCACGGGGGCGCGAACCCGGGACCTTCTCGTGTAAAGCAGACGTGCCCACCGCTCCACTATGGAGCCATGTCCAGAAAAATATTTTTAAAGAGACGGGATTAGGATGAAGAAAACTTTAAAATTATGAGTATGGTTCGTGGCCTTTATCTTGAGAAATAAACCATCATCATAACCGGGGGAAAAAATGCAACCATCGCCCCTTTTTTCAGAGAAATGAAATGTAAAAACAAACTTTAAATGGCCTCACACTTCTTATCACCCTCCCACAGTGGACACATGTGAGTCTGAGAATATCAGTCTAGACCTTTACGGGGAATAAGGAGATTCTGCTGATAAAGGCTTTATAATAGACATTCCTTCAATAAATACCGGCTCACGCCCCTTCTGTGCCTGGCGCTGGCTGGCAGCGGGTGCGCGAGCTGGAATAAAGCCGACGGCCACGCCCTACAGCATCATGCGGACGAGCGGGGAGTGCCAACAGCATCACATAAGCACGGAAATGAAAATAAACTACCCGCTCACCTGCACCCACGGAGCCGGGGAGAGGCCGTGCCCATGGGCTGCCTCCTGGGGGCCCCGGCGGTCCCCGACGCTGTGCCTGACACCCGGCCTCGCCCCCTTTCTAGCCCTGTTGGGCGGGGGAATGGACTCAATCATTTATGTCTCGAACTCCTGGAATTAGGTGGACACAGCTCAGGACCCCTGAATGATGCCACGAAGTCCCCCGTTTCACTCGTGTGGGGACAAGGACGTGAGCCCGCTGCCTCGGAGGGCTGCCGGGGGCGACCCCACCTCCCACCGTGCAGGTCCCACTCCTGGACGCTGAGGACGGCTGCGGGAAGGTGGAGGCTGACCACAGCGCGCCGGGCAGGCGGCTGCTCAGCGGGTCGTGTTTTTAACACCCCGTCCTTCCGAACCCCCGGAGGAAGCAGCGCAGAGGACCGTCCCAGCGCCGAGCGCCCCTTTCCTGCCCCACTCAGCTGGGCTCCTGGGGCCGAACCCAGACCTTCCTCCTCGGGAGGAGCGGGTTCTGGAGGCGGAGATGGAGCGTCTGCGGGGGAGGCGGGCGCGGCCTCCAGGTGGCCCACCTGCCCACGCAGTGTCCCCGGGGCGTCCGCGCCACAGTCTCCGCGTTCCCGCTCTGGTCCTTGTCACCAGCCAGATCTAAACCGGCCAGAGCTCCCGGCAGAATCCCCCACGTGTCCGCCACATTGACAGAGCCTGGGCCCTTACCGGACAGGCGAGCTGGTCGGGGCAGCGTGAGCAGACAGGAGCATCCTGTCCGGAGGGCGGCCACCTGGAGAGGAGTGTCCGAAAGTCACTGGACACCTGGTGGAGGAGAACGTTCTGGAAAGCCAATCGGGTGGGCATCAGATATGCCAGGCTCCCTGTGGGGCCAGCACTGGGCGGAGGCTCGTCCCTCCCGCACACTTACCCGCATGCCAGGACTGTCACCGTCTGCGTTGTCAGACACAGAAGCCGAGGCTTAGAGAGACCGCGGCCTGGGCCAGGGTCGGAGCCCGGGGCTTGGAGCCAGGTGCGCTGGACGCTGAAGCCCCGGTCGCACGCAGCGTGCCTCGGAAAGCGAGTGGGAATCCGCAGTGACGAGCACGTAAGGGAAATTTTATCAGCCTTGAATTTCTGCAGTGACCGCGGGTTGTGGGTTGTACGGGTGGCTCTGAGGGACAATGTTCTCCGCCGTTGTTGAACCCAGTGCCCCACTATTTGCTCTGAAAAATAGGACCGGCATAAGACTGTGCCCCGACCGGCCATTGTCTCCTCCAGCGAGCCCGGGATGACAGCCGCAGCGGAGGGCTCCGTGCGTCCAGAGATGGCCAGTCCGTCACGACAGCTCGGCTCTTCCAAGCCTCCACGACATTCCAGTCTTGACCCCTTCCCTGTACGCTTACAGACATCCCACGAAGGACCACGGCTGCTGGCGGATAAGCTCAGTTCAGTCTCTTAGGGAGACCGACAAGGCCAGGCGTGGACTGTTTGCTGCCACCGGTGTGCCCTCAGCAGGCGCAGCAGCTGGCCTCGAGGTGGCCTTCCTCCCGGCCCCCTCCTGGGCCACCTGAGTGCCGTCGTCCCGGGCCCTGTGTCGAGGCCCTGCCATCGGCTACCTTCCTCCTTAGGGCGAGTCTTCGTTTCCTGTCGCTGCTGTAACAAATCACCACAGAGGCAGAGGCTTAAGCAACACAGATGTGTTCCGTACAGTTCTGGGCGCGGAAATGGGAAGGGGGGCTCTCCGGGCTCAGACCGAGACGTCGGCAGGGCTCCCCAGATCCGTGCCCCTTAACCCCGGCACTGTAGCCCTGGGCTCCGCCCCGCTTAGGGCGGGGTTTAGTTCACCTCTGCACACTTCACAAGCCTGCAGCCGCTTATTCACTCAACAAACCCCGACTGAGAAGCTTCTAGACGGAAGCGGTCGCCGTGGACACAGACGTGCGGCGCGCGGCCTCTGCTTCCTGGGCACCCACAGCGACGTTCGCTCCCCATCTCGCTGAACGTCGTTTAAATATATTTCAACGACACCTCCTGGGACTCACGGTCTTTGGAGCTTCCGCCTCGCACTTGTTCGGGGTATTTTGTCGCTTTCGTACTCAAGCGCATGCGCTCACGTTCCCGGCGAGAACGACGGCTCACGTCGTTGCGGACCGAAGCCCGCGGTGACGACACTGATTCTGGCCGTCGGTTCTTTCTAAAACTTTCTTTTTTCTTTATGAGAACACATTGTTATAGTTTCACAAGCATTAACCAAAGGCCATCTTTTATGTTGTTAGAAAATTCACATTTAATTCATTGAAACGGGGTTCGTCGATACCCCCAGCCTCTGAGGAGTCTGTAGAAAGGTAGCTATTTAATTCCGGGGCTGTGATAAGAGCGAGCTCCCTCTCCTCCAGAGTAATCACCCCAACGGCTTCAGTGCCACTGGTCCTGACAAGTCCCACGCCAAACAGAGCTGAAAATATTGCTGATTCGATACGAATCCCAGCGGACAAATACCATTTGCATAATTTCATTAAAATATTCATTTAACATCATGCTTTAGCAATAGGAATTCTGATATGCAATTAGCTTCCAGCTGGTCCAGCTTGAACCAGCAACACTCAGACGTGGGGGCCGGGGGCCCGGGGTGGAGGAGCACAGTGGTGTCCCCGTCACTATCTGTGACGTCTCCAGGGAGATGTCTGAATGTCGCGACACAGGGTAGCCTGGCGGGAAGCTGAAAGGTCCATCTACACCTTCCCAGCTGATTTTCAGAGGTAGGGTCTGTGAACGACAGATGTGGCAGGTTCTAATCTTCACAATTATTTCCCCAAAAGTGACAGGGTTCCTTCTCCATCACATGCGCACTTTTCACTCTGCGAATGAGTCTCCAAATCCCAGAAACACATTTTAAAAGCTGTTTAGACAGGTCAGCGATGACGCTGACCGAAAGGCCGGGGCGGCCCGGAGCGGCCCGGCTTCCTGATCTGCATTCTGCGAGCGACGAAGGGCTTTGACCTGTGACCTCCTCGTCAGCCTGTCAGAAATGACCCTCCCCCTGTCCTGTGCCAGGCCTGCACCCGGGAGGGGCTGTCCCTTCACCCCCGGCTCCAGGGCAGACTGGCAGCCTGAGGCGACCGGCTCGCAGCCCATGTGTCCCCCGCCCGCTCCCGCAGGGCCCCGGCCACGGTGTCCCCACACCTTTGTCCCCTACCCCTCAGCGGCTCCCATCTTGAGCCTAGATGAACCCCATCCTCGGGTCCGGGGTGGCCCGATGTGGCAGGGACACACCCATGCCGTCCGCTCAGCCTGTCTGTCCTCAGTCCGGCACACACGTCCCCTGCACCCGCCCGAGCGCCCTCCTCCTGCAGCCCGCCTGCTGGGCTCATTCCAGACTCCGGGTCCCACTGTCTCCAGGGGCGGAGACTGGCCAGGTCTGGGCGGGGCCTGAGAATTTGTGTTTCTGACCACCCTGGGGTGGGGCGGCGGCGCCCCTTACAGGCCGGACTTGGGGTGTTGAGGGAGCGGATGAGCGGACGCCTGGCAAGGCCCCTTCTCTTCCCCCCATCTCGGCATTTGCATCTACTTATGCCAACCCCTTCTGCCTCTTCCTGAACCCGATTCTATTAAATCGTTGGCTTCCACGGCCACTAAGGACATGCACGTCCCTTCCCGCGTCACGGAGGATGACACTGTGCCACCCAGACAGACACCATCCTTCTCACTGTACTGTTCAGCAGCACCCGCCACCCAGCAGCCTGTCCCCTGTCTTCCCTCAGGCTGACCCTGGGCCACCGCGATCTCCACATGGCCTTATTCTGCCCAGCAGGCCACCCATGCCAGCGAAGCCAGACAGCATGCCCCATTAAAATGCCACACCATCTACCCGGCTTTTTCCAACCGTGATGGTTAGGAGCCTGACCCCTCCCCACCTGCCACTTCTCCTTTGTGTTTGGGACACTGTGTGTGTCCAATGACACCGTGCACCACGTTCTGGGTGGTGTTATAGCGTGTGAGTGCTGATGTCACAGCACCCCATTCACTACAGTAAGCAGAGCTTGATGTCAGCAGCAATGACCTAATCACGTTTCTGTCCCCACACTGCCCAGCACAGCGCCTCGTACGTGCCACGAGAATGGCACTTCTGCAAGAGCCACGTCTTCAGCCTGGTCGCAAAGCCGGGCCAAACCAGAGCCACCGTCAGGTGACTCGGTGTAGAAACAATGTGGATACTTCTCCGGGACTAGTTGTTACTGTAGCAAACGCATACAGCCCTCTCTCCCCTACGACTCAGGCGGGCTCGGGGAGGGGCCAGGAGACGGTCGCAGGCTGTCTGGGGGCCACTGAGCCAGCCGAGGGTGAACGGCAACCTGGCAGGAGAGTCACACACAATGGGACATCGAGAGCCGTGATGAGGTGAGATCCATTTGGAACAGGGAGCGGCATAGGACAGACACAGAACAGGCCCAAGAAGCCACATGGGACCCACCGGGGGACATTCCATTGTCCCCTCAGCAAATAAATTAACCCCACGGGTGACAAAGAGAAAACCTAAGAGGGCGGGGAATAACCTCACATGTGACCTCACGTTAAACCTGAAGTAACGTTACGTATCGGACAGAACCCACTTACAAGTGACTCGCTGATTTTGCATTATTAAAGGAAAATGGCTTATCAGAGACTCGAATTGAGCTCTGGAAAACGTACTAAAGTCACACTCTGCACATCCGCCTTTCACATGGGTGTTCGACTGAGCCGCACTCCCGTCCATGACACATGCGGACTGGCCGGTCCTCGGTCTGTGGTGTTTGAGAACCCACGGGCCACGGAGGAGCGAAGCCGACCCGCCAGGAAGCCAGCACCGCGAGTCACATAAACATCAAAGCGGCTCTTCTGGGGACACAAGCACCACGCTCACTCGGGGGAGCCCGCTGCCAGCCGGCGAAGCTGCCGGAGCCTGGTGTCCGGCACGTGCGCCGATGCTGACAAACGCCCTTTCCCATGACTGGCTCCCCAGTGTGCCAGGACCTGAGCTATAGCTGGGCTGCAGAGCTGGGGCTCAGAGTGGGGTACAGAGCGGGGTTCAGAGCCGGGGTTCAGAGCCAGGGCTCAGAGCGGGGTATAGAGCAGGGTACAGAGCGGGGTTCAGAGCCGGGGCTCAGAGCGGGGTATAGAGCGGGGGTCCAGAGCGGGGTTCAGAGCTGGGGTTCAGAGCCGGGGTTCAGAGTGGCATTCAGAGCTG
>NW_006442491.1:39014254-39022058 GCF_000325575.1 Pteropus alecto
CAGAGCGGGTTTCAGAGCCGGGGTTCAGAGTGGCATTCAGAGCTGGGGTTCAGAGCCAGGGCTCAGAGTGGGGTACAGAGTGGGGTACAGAGCCGGGGTACAGAGCCGGGGCTCAGAGCCGGGGCTCAGAGCCCGTGCCCACACCTGCCCAGCCCTCCGCGGGGGTCGGAGGGCGTTCTCGTCTCCCGAGCTGACGCCCCGGGCACGGGAAGCAGGGTGGCTTCTGGCAGTTCACGCACGGCGGGGGGCCCTGGAACTGTGAAGATGAATGATGTTTCCAAGCTATTTTAGCTTCAGGGTGCAAGTTGCCGACACGGCCCCCCGCCCGTGTGGGAATAACGCACAGGGCTGGGGACAGAGGCCGGGCGCACTCCCGCCACAGGCCTCTCCCCCGAATGGGGACATGCTCGGGGGTGTCACTAGGGAGCCGCCGGGCTGGCTTAGGTCCAAATATTTTCAATAAAAGTTTACGATTTTTAAAATTTTTACGTCTCATTCCAGTGATGGGAGCGCTTTCTGAGCTCAGAGGGGACCGTTTAAAATCTGGCCGTGTGACGGTGGCTGATGGCTCCCGCCAGGAAGTCCGAGCGGCGGGCGCCGGGGCTGCGGCCCCCGTGGGCGCAGAGTTCGGACGGTCTGGCCGGGCTCCGCGTCTCTCCCTCCCCTGACTTTACATGGATTCTCCGCTTTGCAGACGCGAAAGGCGCAGGAATGTGAAGCTGAGCTCGGAGAGGGGCCGAGGCGACCGGCAAGCGGACGCGAGTTCTGTGGACTGACGTCCGACCGGCCGAGGTAAGTTGGCGCTTTATCCCCTTCGACGCCGCGTGGTGCCTGCCCCATCTCCTGGAACTTTCCTCAGCTGGACAGGTGACAGGACAGTGGCATCTGTGGAGCAGTGAGGCGCCTGCCCAACAGCCGGCCATCGGCTGGCGTCTCCGTCCACAGGGAGCATTTTTAGGTCGATTCCTCTGTATCCTTGGCCAGTGTTCCCCACATGTGTCTTTAACGATTTGGGGGGTTAGGGAACACTTAGCCTGAAACCTTGGAGTGCTGGAGGTTAACCGAGAGGTTCACCCGTGTGTCAGGGACTCAGCAGCCCGCAATGGCCGGCTCGGGTGACCCCCCGGGGGACGCGCCTCCCCTCCTACATGGAGGGGAAGAGAGACGACAGTGACGTGGTCTGCAGGAGCCTGGCCCCTTCCCCGCAGCGAAGACCATGTCCCCACAGCTGTGCCGTGACTTCCCAGAGCAGTGTGGCTTTGCAGCTCCGATGTAGAGAACTGAGTCTCCAGATAATTCTGCGAGTAGATCCAACTCAGGGTGACAGGCAGGGAAGGGTCTGTGACCCTCCTAACCGTGTGACGACCGTGCTGGTGGCTTTCCCAGTGCACGCCGCTGCCACTCAGAGCTCAGGCCCATTAGCCCGGGCGAGCAGGACCGGGACAGCACTGGCCTTGCCCGGGTGGCCGCCCAGTAAGGACACACGAATCACGAGAACACGCACCCCCGAGCACGGCCTCCCCTCCCGGCGACCTCGGCCCCTCACGGAACAGCTCCACATCAGGAAATTCTTCTCCATACTGAACAAAAGTGTAAACGCACAGAGGGTGAGGGACGGACCCTCTCATGTCTGCGGAACAGAAACCGAGCATAAGCACCGAGTCGCAGCCCGCACGTCCAGCAGCTGGCCGGAGCTCTCCACTTGGAGGGGCCAGAGAAAATGGATTATGAGACAGTCTCAAAAAAGAATCCCCTGTGTCCTAAGGGTGCGCCCCACGAAGCGGCGTAGGTATCCCCCGCTGACGTTAAGATGCGACAAAGGCACGTGTGCCATTCGTGTGCACGTGAGTGGCCCATGCTGGCGGGGAAGAGACGGCGTAATGGGCACCGGCCTCTGCTCTTGCTGGTGAAGTGTTGCGTTCAGCCTGGAGGTCATGCTTCTTTCAAGAGGGGGCTGCCCCTTGGTCTGGGGCTGACAGGACATACCAAAGGGGCGGCTGTGGCATGAGTGTGGCGGTTCTCAGCCCAGCTGCGCATTGCAGACGTCCGGCGGCTCCGAGCAGCCACCCGAGGGCTCAGCCCCGACCAGGGAGGCCGGCATCTCCGCAGGCAGCATCTGGCACCTGCGCGCTTGAAGGTTTCCCAGGTGACGAGGCACAGGCAGAGAACACGGAGCCCACCCGTCTCGTCGAAAAGAGCACTGGGGACGTCGTGAGAAAATTTCGTCCCCGGCGCGGCCCCTGCTTTGGGCAGATCGTGGAGAGGAAGGGCTGGAAGGTCACTCTGCCGAGAACGAGGCCCCGATCCCTCAGCTGACAGCGCCCACGGCGGGGGAGCCAGGTCGGGTCGGAGGGCAGTCCAGCCAGCGGGGCGGGGTCTTTCCTGATTTGGGTAGGTCCCAAAACTCAACCGGTAATCGAAATGTCCACAAAGACACTCACTAGGGTCCTGAGTGACTCGCTGTCCCTGCCGAGTTCTGTATCTCAGCAGCTGGCCACGAGGACAAGGACAAAGACGCTCCAGCCGGAGAAGGCAAAGCGGCTTCTCACACCTCCCAACGGCTCAGCGCTGCCCACTGAGTGCGGCTGCTGCCCCCTCCCCGGACCCTCCCTGCCTCCCTCCTTCGCATCCCCCGTCCCCCCACACACACTCTGCTCTAAGAATATCTGCCAGCTTCTTGCACGCCAGCTTGTCCCCGCCCCTCCCCCTTCCCGCATCATCCCTGTCCGGCCCGAGACCATGCCTCACGTTAGGTAAAAATTATCAGCCTCTGCCACTGTCGGCTGCAGACGCTGGCGAGCGTTCTGGGCGAGGAAGCCCCAGGTGCTCATTACGAGTCGACATTCTCTGGTGTCGACACAGACCCACGGAGTCGGAGCCTCCGGGGCAGATGTCAGGGGAGCTGATCGTTTCCTGCCTTGCTGCAGGCGATGCTCATGATCACGTAGGAGGGAATCGGCGTCGTGACCTACAGGATGGGGGCGGAGACCCAAGTTAGCACAGAAGGACCCCGGCCCCAAGCCCAGGTCCGCTCACTGCGTCATCTCTCCCTGCCCCCCGATTCCTGCACCGGGCGGGCGCGCAGACAGATCGGTGCTGCACAAACGGAGGAACGCATGCATCGCAGCTCGCGACCCGGCAACGCTGACCCGTTGACTCGTCTCCACGTCTCAGGCCCGGCCCGGCGCTTAGAATTTCCATGGTGCCGCTCGCTCCCGCCAGCCAGGCCTGGCTCCTGCCTGGCCCTGCTCCGCTGACCTCTGTGCGCCGAGTTGCCACTGCCCTGCCAGCTCTGCACTGCCGTCCACGTGCGATCGCGGTAAAACGATCTGCCCCCTGGCTGCCCGTGCCCCGCAGCCAGCCCCGTGCCCGGCACGCGGCAGAGGCCGGCGACACACGGGCATCCGCGTGTGCGCATCGCGGCAACGCCCAGCCCACTCGCCCTGTGCCCAAGCTCCCTGGAGGAAACCGGACACCAGACTGGGCAGCGACTCGCATGGAGGACGCAGCGAAAGGAAGGGAAAGATGTCCAGCATTCACAAACAAGCGTGGTGCTTTGTGCTTCCAAGAACGTCCCCAGAATTCTTAGGGGAAAAGAAAGAGGAGGCGTGAATGCCCCAGGGTACAGTGGCCACGCCCGGGCCAGGGGCCAGGGGCCAGGAGTGAACGCCAGCGAGGCGCGGAGGGCTAGCTCCTGCCCACGGTGCGGCTGGGCCAGTCACCCCCACCGCCCTGCCCCCCCACGGGGGGCACCGTCACGTCTCCTCTGCTGGAGGTCATCCCTCAAGAGCCGCAGAGCCAGTGGCGCTAACCAGGCACAAGGGGCACCGGGGAGAACGGAGAAAGCGGCCAGGGACCTTCCCAATGTCTCCATGGCAATAGGAGTGTAAAGGGCTCATAATGACAAGCCTGCCAGTCTTAAAGCACCCCGGGACAGGCTGGCAGATCAGAGACGCACACACGCACACGTACACACTTACATATCAATTTTATAATATTCGTAATTAACAATATTACATATTACTTAATATATATTATTCTTTTAGCACTTATCATGTACCTGGACTACGATCAGCACAGAAAGGCCATTATTTAATTTGATTATAAAACCCCCACCAGGAAGGTGTTATATGCTATTTTAATGGATAAACGGGGAGTTTGAGAGATAAAATGACTTGCCTAAGATCTCGCAAGTGGTACGTGCCGAACCTGAGTTTTAAACCTAATGCATCAGAGTCCAAAGCCCAAACTCTTATTCACATCATCTTCAGCAAAATGGTGACGAGGATGGTGACGATGGTGATGGTGATGATGATGATGATGATGATGGTGATGGTGATGATGGTGATGATGATGATGATGGTGATGGTGATGATGGTGATGATGATGATGATGGTGATGGTGATGATGGTGATGATGATGATGATGGTGATGGTGATGATGGTGATGATGATGATGATGGTGATGGTGATGATGGTGATGATGATGATGATGGTGATGGTGATGATGGTGATGATGATGATGATGGTGATGGTGATGATGGTGATGATGATGATGATGGTGATGGTGATGATGGTGATGATGATGATGATGGTGATGGTGATGATGGTGATGATGATGATGATGGTGATGGTGATGATGGTGATGATGATGATGATGGTGATGGTGATGATGGTGATGATGATGATGATGGTGATGGTGATGATGGTGATGATGATGATGATGGTGATGGTGATGATGGTGATGATGATGATGATGGTGATGGTGATGATGGTGATGATGATGATGATGGTGATGGTGATGATGGTGATGATGATGATGATGGTGATGGTGATGATGGTGATGATGATGATGATGGTGATGGTGATGATGGTGATGATGATGATGATGGTGATGGTGATGATGGTGATGATGATGATGATGGTGATGGTGATGATGGTGATGATGATGATGATGGTGATGGTGATGATGGTGATGATGATGATGATGGTGATGGTGATGATGGTGATGATGATGATGATGGTGATGGTGATGATGGTGATGATGATGATGATGGTGATGGTGATGATGGTGATGATGATGATGATG
Source organism: Pteropus alecto (assembly GCF_000325575.1). NCBI lineage: Eukaryota > Metazoa > Chordata > Mammalia > Chiroptera > Pteropodidae > Pteropus > Pteropus alecto. Next base: position 39,019,343 of record NW_006442491.1, read on the forward strand.
GTGATGGTGATGATGGTGATGATGATGATGATGGTGATGGTGATGATGGTGATGATGGTGGTGATGCTGATGACGGTGATGGTGGTAATAATAATGATAATGATTGCAGCTAACATTTATTAAGCACTTTTAATGTACCAGGCACCATTCTAAATACTTTAAAAGTAATGACGCATTCAGCCTTTACAGAGACCACTTTTTTTTGCACGTTAGAGATGAAGGAGCCGAGGCAGGGAGAGTTCACAGCTCGCCGGCCGGTGCGTGGCAGAGCAGACGTTCGGCCCCGGCTGCCTAGCCCCAGCGCCTCGTTCAAACGCTGTGCTGCACCCCGTCACACAATGCGAATATAAGCTAAGAAGGCACAGAAGAAAGAATTAAACTTAAAACATCCTGGGCGAAGGGAGCAGGGAAGAAGCTCTTTGACGTTGATCTTGGCAAAGATTTCTTGGCCATGACACCAAAAATCACACACAACAAAAGCAGAAATCAGTAAGTGGGACTGTGTCAAACTATAACCTCTACACAGCCAAAGAATCAACCAACAAAATGAAAAGACAATCTACAGAATAAGAGAAAATATTTGCAAACCACATTAAATGAGGAATTAATATCTAAAATATATAAGGAATTCATACAACTTAATAGCAAAAAAAAAACCAAAAAACAGCCAATTTAAAAATTGGCAGAGGAAGTGAATAGACATTTTTCCAAGGAAGACATACAAATGGCCAACGGGTATATGAAAATAGGCTCAATGTCACTAATCATCAGCGAAATGCAAATCAAAACCACAGTGACAGATCGCCTCACACCTGTCAGAATGGCTGTTCTCAAAAGACAAGAATCAGCGAATGTTGGCGAGGACCAGCAGAGGGGGCGCCTGTGCGCTTTGGCGGGAAGGGAGGTTAGCTGGGCACCGTGGAAAACAGCACGAACGTTCCTTAAAAATTAAAAATAAGACTGAAGAAAAATAAAATACGATCCAGCAATCCCACTTCTGATTATACATCCAAAAGAATGAAAACACGAGATTAAGAAGATATCTTTACGCCCATGTTTATTACGACATTATTCACAATACCCAAGATAAGGAAACAACCAAAGTGTCCACCAATGGATGAATAAATACAGGAGACGACGTAGACACACACGCACACACACGCACACAACGCACGTACACGCACGTGCGCACACGCACGCACACACACGCACCGGATGAATAAATAAATACAGGAGACGACGTAGACACACACGCGCACACACGCACACAATGCACGCACACACACACGCACACGCACGTGCGCACACGCACGCACACACACGCACAGCACACGCACACACGCACACGCACACGCACACACACGATGCAATATTATCCAGCCATGAGAAAGAAGGAAATCCTGTCATTTGTGACAACATGGATGGACCTCGAAGGCAGCATGCTAAGTGACATAAGCCAGGCAGAGAAAGGCAAATACTGAACTTTGTCACTTCAATATGGGTCTGTAAAAGCTGAGCTTGTAGGCGGAGTAGAGAGGTGGTCACCGGAGACCTGGGGGAGGCTGGCGGAGGCACGCACGAGGAGTGAGACGCCACCCTCCTGGGGACCCGCTGCCCAGTGTCCCCACGCGTTACAGGCTTCATAGCTGCCGAGAAAGAATCTCAACTGTTCTCACCATGACGAGTAATTATGTGACCTGAGAGAGGTGTTAGCCAAGGCCACGTGGTAATTACGTTGCAACACATAAATGTATCAAATCAACGCTTCGTGCCCTTTAAATCTTCAAGGTGTGATATGTCAATGGTAGTTCAATTTTTAAAATCTCGATAAAATGTGAAGGGATGAACCAGTGGGTCACACTGAGAAGTTCTTCTCCAAATGGCTGAGGGAAGGTCCCACCAGCAGTGCACACACCTGGTTGGTGGGGGGGTCGGTGGAGGGGGGGGGTCTTCCAGGAGGAAGCTGGAGTCTGCACGCAGCCTGGCACCGAGGGCTGGGGAGTGGTGGCAGACGGCGGGGGCTCTAGTCCGCTGCTCCAGCAGCGGTGGCTTTTGTGCTACTGCCTAGGCCAGGGCATTATCCAGGCAGGGCCTTCCACCCAGGCCGGTGTGCGACATGCATCTCACGCAGCAGGTCCCTGGGGGCCCGGCCAGTGGCCGTCTGCTCCCTGCAGCCCCGGAGCCCCAGTCCTCTCGCCCAGAGACATCTGTGGAGGGGACGGAGTCGGGCTCTAGTCCAAGGGGTAAGCACGTGACGCAAGAGGACGGGTGGCAGACGGAACTACGGGGGAGGGACACGGCGGAGGGAGACGGCTGAACCATCCTGCCCGATCCCAGTGCCGACCACACCTGGCACCTGCAGGCCGTCCTCCAGTGACAACTCGGTGCTGTGCGTGCATGTGCGTGGGCGTGCCGTGGGCACCGCGTGCCACGCACACACACGAGCAGCCGCCCAGACGGGGCTCCACGCGGGGAGCTTCCAGGCGGCCTCCGGCTTTGCAGGAGGCCAACAAAATTCCCTCTACCTCCCTGATCACCCCGAGTTTGACAGGTAGGACGGGGACTTTCCTGGCTAAAGAATACCCTTAAAAAGTGTTTCACGTACTCCCGAAAACGTTCCAGGTAAAGTAATCTGTGGGGAGTAAACACATTCCAGAGCAGAGAAGGAAGACGAGCCGGGAACGAGCAAGAGAGGAGGGGACTCGATGAACAGAGA
>NW_006442491.1:39022198-39027971 GCF_000325575.1 Pteropus alecto
GTCCCCTTCCCGCCCTGTTTCGATTAGTGCTGTTTAAGCGCCGTTGCGATCAGAACGGATACACGACTTTGCAACAGGTTTCTCTCCCTAACAGGCATTTGCTAGGCCGTTCATTTCAGCGCGTTCTCTCATTAGCATGCCCGTAATTGCATATTAACTCCGGAGAAAGCAGGAGAACGTGCAGCGAAAGGGAAAAATAAAACGGAATTATAATCCCAACACTTAGAACTAAGCGCTGGTTCCACCGTCGCACGCACGCTCCCTCCGTGTGCCCGGAAGAAGGGCTGATGTCCAGACGCAGACACGGCCAGGTACAGATCTGGGATTCGCCCGCCGCGCGTGCGTGGGATGCAGGCGTTTAAGCCGTGCGCCACCTTTATCCTATTAAAATGCCATTAAATAGCGATGCTGATTTAATGTACAATTTCACTTCCATTTCTATCGGGGAAGGGCAAAATAAGATTAGTAAGGACGGGCTCATTTGCTCTATTATCTATCTGTCATCTATCATCTATATCTACCTATCATCTATCTATCATCTATCATCTGTATCTATCTGTCATCTATCTAAGTTCTTTCAGGCTCCAGAGGCGAAGAGGCTCAGAGTTCTGCCTGGCTTCTGCCACACCGGCCACGCTCCCCCGCGAGACGGACGTGAACACTGAGGTCGGCGTGGGTGGGGACGCTGCCCTGGGTCACATGACTGGGCAGTGGCCAAGCAAGAACTGGTCGTTTTTTAAAGTTCCATGAAACAGCGTCCACGCTTCCATGCCCCACGGGGCCGAGAGACCAGGGAACCAGCCGCGCCCCTGGACGAGGTGACGAGGTGACGAGGTGACCTCAGTCCTGAGGATGCTCTGGAGGAAGGCCGCGCGGCTCCCGGCCACGGCCGGGGAAAAGCAGCGAGACACGGGCAAGGGCGTGTTCGATGGAGGGTCGGGCAGGGCCCCTCTCGGCGGGACGTATTCGAGCTGGAACCCCAAAGATGGTAAGGAGCCGGGCGTGCAAAACCGGGGGGCGAGGTGGAGTCAGGCAGAGCGAACGGCACGTGCAAAGGCCCTGAGGTGGCGCCAGCCTGGCAGGTTCAGGAAACGAGAAAACCGAAATGCCGAGGTGTGCTGAGCACGACAGCGCCGTGCCCTTCCCTTCCGAGGTCGCAGGAACCGTCCCCATCACCGGGAGCCGGGTCCCACGCGCCTAGTGCCGGTCCCTCCCCCGTCCTGCCATCACTCTGTCGAGGACCAGCGGAAGAAGGGTGGCTGGCTGCGGTCGCAGGGCCGCGAAGGCTGGAGCCTGGGTGCACACGCGCTTCCCTGCCCCCAAGCCCGCGCATCAGCCAGAGCCATCGCAGACGTCACCGGCGCCTTCCATGATTAGGACCAGAGTGAAAACATGGCTGCCGCTTTACATTTGAATTAAACGAGCTTGGTTTTCTGCAGAACCGTTCATTTCTGCAAAGGGCAGGGGGAGGCCCTCAGGCGGTGGGACCGCTTTGCCAGCCGTAAACACATCTCCCGGCTTAAGAAGACCGGTCCTCAGGCCATGTGCTCAGGTGGCAAACATGCTTCCATGAGCAAAGATCCACCAGACTTTGAAAGATCTATCATCTTCCTCATCCTCCAAGTCAACCTCCAGCAGACAACTGGGCAATCTGCACCCACCCAAATGCTGGGTGCACTGGGCCCATGGAGAGAGCGAGGTGCTGGGCAGAAGAAAGCAGGGTGGGGCTCGTGCGTCCCGCTGCGGGGACTTGCTCCAAACCTGGCCTCCGAGCCTAGGCCTTCGGGGCTCACCGGCTCCAGCCCGCCCCAGCTCCCCTCTGCAGGCCCCAGGCGGGGCAAGACCCAGCGTTCTCGCGGCCAGACACGCAGCTCCTTAAGCTCCCTCACGCCTTTTGCCAAGCGCATAGCAGTGACCTGGCAGTCTCCTCCGTCCCCATTTACACTGTCCCTTATGAAGGACAGCCCCTCCCCCCATGATATGGCCACATGGTAATCCCCGGACCCTAGTCACATTGACTGCCATGGCAAAGATGTAATTACGCTAAACACATCGAGAGGATGTCATCCTGGGCCCTCAGTGCGACCCGACATGTCCTCAGAGACAGACACGCAGAGGGGACGAGGATGGTGAGGCAGAGGCAGAGGCTGGACGAGCCTGTGAACACCTGCAGCCACCAGGCGTCGGGGGAGGAAGGAAAGTAAGCAGCTGTGACAGAGACCGCGTGGTCCACGAAGGCTGGATACCGTTTGCGCCTTCAGGGGAGGAGCCTGACGCCTCGGGCTGCACGGGAAGGGGCTGGCTCGCCCCAAGCTTCAGTGCGCCTAAGGATGATGCGGAGTCTTCCTATGATTCGACTTCTGGGCGGGTGGTCCCTGCACAACTCATTGATAAACACTTCACGGGGCCACATACGTGTCTTCCAAAACCAGACATGTGGGTTTAAGACAGCTTTAAGTGTCCCTAATCCTCCAATCTATTAAGTGAGGATTACGTTTGATCCAGAGTGACAGCAAACTAAGCCACGGAGACGGTGGACTTCCACGTCACAGAGACCGTGGCAGTTAACCCAGTTCTGTCCTTCTTGACCAACGGACACTTCAGGCTTCTGCGCTGACCGGGATGAGTTTTTAGGTTTGTCAGTCGTTAATTAGACCCGCCGGAGAGAGCTGAGCTCTGCCTGTGAGTGATTTACGGCTGCGATTTCGAGGGAGCTCGCGTACCATTGTTTCAGAGGCGCTCGCGCTCAATTCTGAAACTCATTCCCTGCGAAAACCACTATTTTCAGTTTGCGATTTCTTTTTTTCTGGGATTTTTCTAAGAGGATAAAGCTAAATTAAATTCTTCTTCATACCATCCAACGTGAGTTATGGTCTCAGTCTCATTTAGCAACGTTCCCAATTTATCACCATTAAACATGGTCCAAAAGGGCTTAATTTGGGTAATAGATGCCTTTGCTTCAGAATCCACTCTCCTGTGATTTGAGCTGCTGCTTCTGGTGCCTCAGAAAGACACAGGCTGTCCCCGAAGCACGTACGCCTGCTTCCCAAATAAGGTCCCCGAGGTCTGAGCTGACGTTCATGAAATGAGACAGATGCGTGGAGCCAACGCCAGCCACCTGCGGTGACTCCAGCTCGGCACTGTACACGGGAGGGGGGTGGGGAGGAAGCGCGAGGCAGAAATTTCTAGCCGTTCTTCGGGAAACGGGAATTCTGGCCAAGAGAGCTGCACCGACTCCACTTTGTCGGGCTCTTGTTATCACTAAACCCACAGGCGAAGGGGGGATATCGTTCCCGGATTCCACGGCTGCGAATGTAGAGATAATGAAACATGCGTAACACCGGAAGCGGCTGGTTTCCACACGCGCATCGGCGCTGACAGGTGCTGGGAAGCGGCAGACGCGCTCGGGAGGAAAATCCCTCTATGTGATAAAAGGGCTTCATGGAAAACGGCTTCGGGATCTGAGACGGGACACCCCGGGCAGCCTGCGGGAAACGAGGCACCCGAATGGTCACCGCTTCTTCTTCCCGTTAAAATCTCCATCCGAGTGTTTCGCTGCTCCCATCCTTCCTACTGACGTTTGGAGATTTCGTTTAAAAGATGCGCTATTTCTGTCCCTCAAATTAACGTGTGTTTATCGCAGTGTCTGTGTGTTTATTCAGAAAATACCAAGAGTTATAAAAAAGAAAGTACACAGACCCCCAAACCCTGAAACATGCCCGGCTGTGTGAACATGTCACGTTTTACACCCCTCTTGCCTGTTTTTTATGTCCAAATAAATATCTAGATACGGATGTACACGGTCACAAAATTAGATTTCGTGCTTCTCAGCAACTAACTTTTTATCTGAGCAATATTTCATGGGAACATTTCCTAACCGCTAAGCATAGGCTTTTACGTTCGCTTTTGAACGGCGACGTGCGGTATTGTGTGAACCGGTTCGAAGTTATGTAATCAGTTGCTTGTCTGGAACCTTGAAGATGTTCCCAGTTTCTTGTTTTATAATTCGTCCTCATAAAGGAAGCACTGGCGAGCCACCAGACGTGTGCCACACAGAGCCTTCGCTTCTCGTAGACGCAGGTCTGAGGGGTGCCGTGCTATCAAGCTCCGGGGGCGGTCGGGGGACCTCGCGTAGGACCGCCCCTGCCCCTGTCGCTTGTCTATGTCTTCAGCGTGCGCCCCTCGATCTCCAGGCACATCAGGGGCATCTGGGCGTCCTCGCTTTACCTCCCACACCGCTCTGCTGCCCCCCGAAGTCTTGTCCTCCCTTTCGGTCCCGTCTGTCTGTTCTTTTTGCTCCCCGTTCTCACAGAAGGTGCCTCAGGCCACTGCGGGGTGGCGCGCTCCCCCTCAGGTTTCCGCTTCAGACACGAGCGGGGGAATAACGGTTGGCGGCTTAGCGTCTAGGCCACAGCACGAGCTCGTATGCGGGGAGCACAGGGAGGTCTCCACGCGACCGAGGCACCGTGCCATTTGACCTGCTATCAGAAAGACAACTGAGGACTCAAACTCACGCCCTTTAAAAGCCACCCAAACGCAATCGTGGAGGTGTCGGGACGGGGGCACGGGGTCGTTAAACGATTCGCTCTACTTTTTTGTATATTTGAAATTTCCCACAGTAAAAAGTTAACCAAAAACTGATTCCAATAAACCTGGCCGTGAGAATGAGTGCCCTAATGGAATCCACTTAAAAAAAGAAAAAAGAAAAAACAGAACACTGAGTTTCAAATTGCATCTTAAAACAAGTGAACGTGGATCTCTGCTCCCCATCCCATCATAAATTATTTAAAAGTTTGCATTGCGAGTTCCGTTTCCTCTCCTTGCTGGAGAAGGTCACTCTGTGGGGAAAAGCTCTTTCAGCCATCAGCCCAGGGAGCCAGGACTTTTCCAGTCGGATGTGTTTCTTGGAGACGGGAGAGGAAAAATGCATTTTATTTTCACATCGCAGACAAAGCCAGGGGGAGGGAGAGGAGGAGGGAGAGAGAGAAGGCAGGCCAGAAACACAGGTGTCCCCTCCCCGGGATGCCCCGCAGACGTGTCTCTTCCCTTACAAGCTGTTCCCACTACGAGGCCGTTAACACACCCCTGATTTATGGCAAGTTCATGGTGACTTTATCGAGGCTCTCACAGCCAGTTGCTGTCGATGGTCCCAGCAGAGCGAGTGCGCGGTAATGCGCCCAGATCCGCCTTCCCGGAGCATCCTTCCCTCGCCCCCGGCCCATTTTCCTAACGGCCTGAAAGATGGATTATGGCGGGAAGGCCTGTGGTTTCACAGCAGGGTCTGGAGTGAGTGCTGGCCAAGGTGGCCACATTCCAGAGACGCATTCTGAGATAATGTCTGCACATCAGGTGGCCTCGCCCCAATTCAGCTGGAAACCAGGAAGCCGAAGGCCGAGCGGGGGCGGGCAGGTGGCTCCCCAGCGAGCGTCCACCCCCATCCCGTGCTCACCAATGACCTTAGCACGAGGCTCGGAAAGTGCCAGCATTTTCGCTCACCTCGCAGACGATCCTGTTCCAGATTTCACGCTGGAAATACACCTCTGAGCCCGAGTGGTTCCAAAGGTGGCCTTCGAATGCGCACCTGCATCATTTGGCGGGAAGCGGGGAGCGGAGCGCGTGGGTGAGGGGAGCAGCCTTCTCCTGTGCGTCCGGCAATGAGGCATTTTCATCCAAAAGAGAGATGGCTGTCAGCCAGGCCCCGCTTCCGACAGGCAGTTACGCCTGTGCACCTGCAGCTCGCCGGCGCGCAGACGCCGCGGGGGCAGCCCCGCCG
>NW_006442491.1:39028039-39029069 GCF_000325575.1 Pteropus alecto
CGAGCCGCGGAGGGGGCAGCCCGCGTGCGGAGCCCGCTGTCCCTTCCCCTCGCGCTTCGCGGTGCCCTCCGCGTCCGTCCAGGGAGACCTTTCAGGGACGACAAGTCACACGTGCTCCTCCCGCGTCATTTCTGCTCCGGCCCGCCATGAGTGGGGCGGGGTGTCTGTCTCGAACATCTAACTCGGAAGAGAGCAGCCGCGCCGTCCATCAGCCTTCTCTGGGCACCCCGCTTCTGGCATGCGGCACCCCCGTCTCAGGACCCCGTCTGCATGTCCTTTCCCACGCACTACCCCCAAGGTGCCCGTAAACACAGACAGCGCCGCCGTCCCCATTCTGCCCAGGGGCCAGTGGAAATGCCACGGCTGAAGCGCCTGACCTTCCCCAGCGCGCTCCCCTCCCTGAGCCCCATTTCTACCCTGTCCCTCTTCGTCACCTCTCTTCTCACCAGCCATTAGGTTAATCGTGTACTTAGCAGCCTGGACCCGCCATCTGTCTGCGCGATGAACAGCCGCACGGTCCACCCAGGGTCACTTTCACGCAGACTCCGCGCCACAGGTGTCATGATTAACGTCCATCTGACAGATGAGAAAGCGGAGGCCCCAGGAGATTCGTCGTTCATTTAACGAATCGTCCCTGACCCCCCCTTACCCCCAGATCCCGCCTCCGGCAGAGGAGGCGCAGAGAGGGAACCAAACGCGGCATCGCCGCCTCTGGGGCGTGCGGCCCGGTGAGAGGGGAAATCGTCGCTGGGAACAAAGGGCTCCGACGATCTCCGGCGATGGCGCCGCTGACGGAATCAAAGCGCGTGCGCAACAGGATCGCGGGGCGCGGGCCGGGGCCGCGAGGGGGGGGCCGCCTCTCTGCGAGACCTGAATGCTGGGAGGCCTTTCGAGGACCTTGACGGAGAACCTTCCAGAAGGAGGGAGAGGCGAAGGGGAAGGACTTGAGGGTCAGAGGCCACGGGGACGGGGAGCGGAGCTGGGGGGAGACGCGGAAGGGCGAGCGGGGCGGGTCTGCGGCCCCGAGCTG
>NW_006442491.1:39029668-39034653 GCF_000325575.1 Pteropus alecto
CTGCTGTTTCCAGAAAGCTCCTTCCGAGGCGGCAGCGGCCTGGGGGCGCGAGGCCCAGACCCAGGCCGTTTCTTCCCGCGGACTCAGCAAAGCGCCGGGACCCCGCGCGGGGCGCAGACTCGAGGGCGCCCCGCAGTCTGCTCAGCCCTGTGAGCTGCCCGGTGACGCTGCGGCACCCCCGCGTTAGCGTCGCCGTCCCGGAACAGTCCCAGCTGTCATCAATAGTGTCGCCGTGCTGGGAGGGGCAGCGGTGGGACCCCGAATGCTTTCTAAAGATTTTGTTTACCTGAGACTCTTCAACAGTGAGCTCACGGGCTGGCCTTGCGGAACGAGAGAAAGTGTGACAAGGCCTCTTCATGCCCTCCTCGCCGCTGGCCTCTGCGTCTCTCCTCCCAACTGCCACTGTCCCCACACCCATTCTAAAGGAAGTGCTCTGATCATCAGTTCTCTAAGAACTTCATAGGTGAGAGAAAGCACTAGCTAAGATGTCACCGCCTAACCCAGGACCCTTTGCGAACACATATTTACATGTCGATGGATTGTGTATATCATGAACTGAATTGTGCCTCTCCCCCAAATTTATGTGTCAAAGCCCGAACTCCCAACGTGACCGTATTTGGAGGCGAGGCCTTTAAGGAGACGGGGCTAAATGAGGCCATCCAAGTGGGGCCCTGATCCAACAGGACTTAGGTCCTTGTAAGAAAAGCGAGAGACCCCAGCTGCACATGCGCACAGAGAGGGGGGGCAGCGGGGACGCAGAGAGCAGGGGGCGGGGTGTCTTATCGAGTGTGCTGTAATGTGCCGTGGAAGCTGTGCGAAGGTGCCAGGATGCGAGGTGGCAACGGTGGCACAAATATGAGAATGCATTCATGCCACTGAGCTGTTATTTTTTAGAGGTTAAGATGGTAAAGTTTACTTTATGTGTATTTTACCACAGTGAAGCCAAAATTTTTGCAAAGGTATTAAAATCGATAGAACAAGAATCTGCTCCAGCATACCAGAAGGGGTTAGTGTATGCCTGAGCATTCATGTTAATGGAGGAGGCACCGTCACGTAATACTGATGGGATTCATCGAGCATTTGAGAAAAAAAGAATATGGTCTCAAAATATTCTGTACGTCAAACAAATCCAGATGCATTAACATTTAAATATAAGAAAGAACGAACCAAGTGCAAGCAGAAAATTTAGCTCCATAGTATGAAATTTTGCTGAAAGTAAACATTTTTCTAAGCATGACATAGAAATCCTAAATACAAAATATTGATAGATTTGACAAAATAAAAACATCGTGTCTCTCAGACACACGCAAAACTATACAAGTTAATACAAACTGGCAACATTTTTGCATCGTACATGACGAAAGGCAAGGCGAATACCCTTAGCATAGAAACCTCCTCAACACGTTTGTCCAACAGAAAAATGGGCAATGAACTCAAACATTTGTTTCACCAAAGAGGAAATAAATTTAACCTATCGATCAAAATTAATCAAGGAAATGTAACTTCGAACAAAGCAAAGAAACCCTTTTCACTCATCGGAATGAGAAAACCGAAAATGAAAGACAATTGCAAACGGGCCACCTTCAGTGAATATAATGGCTAATATGTCGCCAAAATTTTAAAACATGCATTTATTTAAATACCGATGCTATCCATAGCCTGGGACAGGTGAAAACACATATATGGAGATTCAGGGTGACAGGTGGAAACCACCCAAGAAACGCATGGTGTTTTAATGCAAGGTCCTGAAGTCCCTGAAGAATTTTTGCCAAGAGAAAATTCCTTTTGCTGCACGCGGTTTATCCCCGCAAACACGTGGCTATTTATTCGACACGAGCCCGGGAAGAATCAGAAAAGGCCCCTTGTGTGTGTCTTTTTGCAGGGATTTCCTCGAGGCGTGCAGCACGCGTGGCGGCTCCCCTGTGCGCACACACCCTCTCCCGCACCACCGCCGTGAAGCACGCCTGAAGCACACGCGCCTGCTGCACCGTCGCTAACGGCCGCTCAGCATAATCCTTCGATTTTGCTTCTGCCGTTTTTCTCTGTTGCTTCTCTGTTCTCTGTGTAATGTGTTTCCACGCTCACCTCTGTCGCGTCCTTTCTTCTGCCGGCTTTGGGGTTAGTCCGCTCCGCTGTTTATGGTTTCTTAAGGTGGACGGTGAGGTTATCCATTGAAGATCTTTCTCTTTTAAAAGCTTGAGAGAAATTCTTTAGCTGTGTCCTGCAGATTTGGCCTGAGGTGTTTCTGGTGTCCCTCGTGGCAGACTATTTTCTAATTCTGCTTGTCATTTCGTCTTTGACCCGTTGGTTACCTACACGTGTATGGTTTCGTTTCCAAGTATTTGTGAATTTCCCATGTGTTTTGTCGCGATTAATTTTCGCTAACTTTGCTGTGGCCAGCGAGCCAACAATGAATGATTTCAATCCTTTAGAATTTACTAAACGTTGCTCTACGCCCTGCCACGTGGTCCGTGTCCGAGAAGGCTCCACGCGAGCTTGAAGAGCGCCGGGCGGAGCGCTCTGAGGGTCGACGCGAGGTCTCGCTGGCTTACAGGGCTGAAAACTTGTTTCCTGACCGGTCTTCCGCCTGCCTGATCCATCTGTCTCTGGAAGTGGGCTTTTGAAATCTCCAGCCACTGTGGAATGTCTAGTTCTCCCTTCGATCGTCCGTGGCTCTGTCGCTAAGCAGAAATATGTTTGTAATCATCGTGCCTCTGGCGGGCGGACCCTTCGAAAATATACCTTTGTCTCTAGATTGAGGTTTTGTGCACTGGAGCTGTCATGCCTGACGTCGCTCAGCCACCCCGGGTCCCGTCTGATTTTGCTGTTCGTGTGTCACAGTGTTTGCCTCCTTCGACTTTCCATCTTTCTGCGACTTCGAATCTAAAGTGCCTCCTGTAGACAGCACGGATCGGATTTTGTACAGACTTTACCTTCTCACCCTTTTTGACTTGGATTCGGGTTTTTAATCCATTTCAATTTAATCTATTTACTGATAAGGTAGAATTTACATCTGCCATTTTATTGTTTTCTATAACATATCTTTTTTATTTCTCCGTCCCATCATTATCGCCTTCTTTAGAACTAAACATATATATTTCTAAGGGTGATATTTTTGGGGAAACCACCGTAGTGTCTTCCACAGATGTCGTCTCACTTTACATTCTTACCCACAGAGCAAAAGGGCACACATTTCACCACATCCTCACCAACATTGGTTATTTTATTTTATTTATTTTATTTTATTTTATTTTTGAGTTGTGTGAGTTCTTTATAAAATTTTTATATTAACCCTTTATTGGATGTATCATTGGAAAATATCTTCTACCATTCAGTAGGTTGTCTTTTTGTTTTGTTGATGGTTTCCTTTGCTACACAAAATCTTTTTAATTTAATATAATCCTATCTGTTTATTTTGCCTTTTCTTTTTCTTGCTGGAAGAGATATATCAGAAAAAATATTACTAAGAACAATGTCAGAGAATTTACTGCCTATGTTTTCTTCTAAGAGTTTTATGGTTTTGGGTGTTATTTTGAGAGCAGCAATCCTAATGGGTGTGAGTGGTATCTCATTGTGGTTTTGATTTGCATTTCTCGGATGGCTGGGGATGTTGAACACCTTTTCATGTGCTTATTAGCCATTTCTATGTCTTCTTTGGAGAAATGTCTATTTGAGTCCTTTGCCTGTTTCTGAATAGGGTTGTTTGTTGTTGAGTTTTAGGTGTTCTCTATATGTTCTGGATATTAATCTATCAGGTATATGATTTACAATGATCTTCTCCCATTCTGTGAGCTGGCTTTTTACCTGATTGATAGTGTCTTTTGATACAAAGGTTTTTTTGTTTTTTTTTAATTTTCATGAACTTCAATTTGTCTATTTTTTTCTTCTGTTAGCTGCACCTTTGTGTCATATCTAAGAAATCGTTGCCACATCCGGCGTCATGAAGCTTTCTCCTGTTTTCTCCTCGGAGTTTTACAGTTTTGGGTCTTGCATGTTGGTCCCCGATCTGTGTAGAGCTAACGTTTCCGTACGGTGTTAGGTAAGGGTCTTAACTTCGTCTGAATGTGAACACGCAGCTTTCCTGGGACCGTGCGTTGAGGAGGCCCTATGCAGTCCATGTCCGGTAGACGTAAACGTAGCTGGTTTATTGTGCGGAGCCCTCTGTCCTGCCTCGTCCCCCGCCTGGCTTTCCTGCCCATCGTCAAGGGCGGACTCTCGACGTCTCTGATGATTGTTGTGGAACCATCTGCTTCTCGTCAGCTCTGTCGAAATCGCATTCTGTTCGTCCTTTTCTGCTGGCCTGTTATCGGGTGCACGGGTGTTGATGACTGTTACATCACCTCGCTGTCCGGAGACGCACCTCACCTGGGCCCCCTCCCCCGCTCCGCCAGCCTTGACCTCCAGCCTACGCCATTTCAGGCAGATGTCCGTCAGGGTTTGACCGACGCCCCCAGGACCTCCCCTTCTGGATCTGAGGGGTGGGTCCTGGTCTGGCGAGAGCTGCCGGGTTGTTTCTGCCGAGAGGATCAGCCCACAACTGCGAAAAGTGTCGCGCTCACAAAACACCACACAGTAGCTCCGCGTCTGCAAACCGCCGTGGCGGATATCGCTCCGGTGGATTCGATGTTTGTGCGTTTTGCTGAAAATGGTGTCTTTTCTAAAAGATTGCTACCTAAATCAGAATGCTCTCGAGACCCTAATATAAAAACAAAAGGATGGGTCTGTCAACTCCGGTGTCTCTTTTAAGGCGGAGAAATGCGGTGCTTCGTGCTGCCCGCACCCCCGGCTCCTCCGTCGCTGTCTCTCCCGGTCTGTCTCTCTCTGTCCAGGGCTCAAACCGTCAGAAAGCCCTCGAATCTGAGCAGTCGGCCTGGGGAGACCCAGGCAGTGCATTCCACACAGACCGTGACATATTTACATGTTTTAAGGGGAATGAGCCACAGCGTCCTCAGCAGGGACCCTGGGGGAGGGAGGGAGAGAGGGAG
>NW_006442491.1:39034754-39037859 GCF_000325575.1 Pteropus alecto
GGGAGGGAGGGAGGGAGGGAGGGAGGGAGCTCTCTAAGGCAGCAGCACCCATTCCTGCAGCGGCCCCCGCGCAGACTCACCAGGATGGAAGGCGCAGACAGGCCCTGTGCGACGCAGCCTCTTGCTTGCTGCTGACGGCACGGGGCGCTGGGAAGCCATGGCAGCGAGCGCCTTTCGGGCCCCGGCCACAGGGACGTCTGCAGAGATGGGCAGAGCCCCAGGCCGGCCGCGGCGTGCGCGGGGCCTCGTGTATTAATTCCGTGGCGGAGACGAGGCGGGCCAGCTCGGCCTGCCGCTTCCCGCGTGGGGGCTGCACTGAGCTCGCCGTGGCAGGTTAGGAAACAGTGGGGTTTCGTGTCTGTGTTTGGAGACAGACACACTACCCACGCCGTGGAGACGAGGCGGCATGCTTCTGCTGTGCCGTCCCCAGAGACTGTGGCACGTGCTGGCGCTTCGGCCGTGGTCTGGGGGCTTTGGCAGCTGTCACCTCCCCGGGGGGCGTCCTCACACATCTACGCGTGGCCTCTGGGTGCCAAGCACTGTGCCGCCTCCTTCATTGCCACGATCACTTGTCTTTCCCATGACCCGACGGTTTAGATGGAAGATGAACTTGACACTGAAGTTTTTTTAAACCGTGTGTTTTTATAGTTATTTTATTTTCGTCTCGAAGCCGTCCATTTTGCCAGTGGCAGAGCTGGGGGACGAGCCCAAGTCCCCATCTCCAGAGGCTCCTTCCACGAAGAAGCGGAGACTCAAGCAGGGGACGCACCTGTACCAGCCCTGCAGCACGTCCGCTGAGAGAAGGTGACCCAAATCACGTCGGGCTCACAGCTTGGAGAAAGCTCATTGTCCTCTTCGACTTTCTCCGAGGAGCTGGAAGTCACTCTTGCGCCCCCTCGGTGGACATCTGGCCTTCCCTCCCAGCTCGGGGCTGGGGAAGGGACAGCTGTCCAGCACGTCGGCTCGTCCCCAGGAGGAGCGGGGTTCCCCGCCCCCGGAGCCACCTGCGGTGTTTGTCTGCTCAGGCGAGCGAGGCACCTGGGCTGCTGTGACACGCGCCAGAACCGGGTGCTGCTGGGAGGGACTCCTGGGGGTAGCTGACCAGCACTGGGGCAGCAGAACTGTGCCCCCCGTGGCAAGCCCTGGGTGGGCGCGACTTTGGGAAGCCGCTGGACACGGCCGGCCAGCCAGGGAGAAGCTGCCGGCGCGTGCGCGGGAGGATGGCGCCCTGTCTTCGCCTCTGCGTCCTGGGGCTCCAGGGGTGCCTGGCAGATGCTAGGCTCCAGGTGCTCCTCGGGAGACGACCCCACCCCTCTTCCTTCCACGGCCCCCCCGGAAGTGGGTACGAAGACAGCGTGGGGCGGAGACTGGCAAATCCAGAGGTGGCCGTGCCATGATGCTGGCGCTGCTCCCAGCGCCCGGCAGGCCCCAGCCTGGCTCGTCGGGCCCGCCTGGGACTTCAGCAACATGTCCCCCTGGTCCACCGCAGACCAGTGGACACAGACTCCTCAGGAGAGGGGTCCCCGAGAGGACTGGGGGAGGGGACGAGGGGTGGGCTCTCCGTGAGAATGGGAGCCGTCCGCACGCCGACGGCAGGAGCCTCACCTGCTCGAGGCCTCCATCCCCAGATCCGCGGGGCGAAGCCGGAGGGCAGACCCGCCGGCCGCCTCGTCCCTGCGGGAGACCAGACCCTTCCGGCTGCATCCGCCGCCAGGCCGGCCCCTTCGCTCGTCCTCACGTTCTAACTCTGCAGCGTGTACTGAGCGCCCGCTGCGTCCGGCACTGGGGACATCGGCGAGCCGCAGACGCCCTGGGAGCCGACAATCCCGTGGGAGAGACAGACGTGGAGCCAGCGACAACGTGCGTGACGGGCATCTCAGAGTGGACTCCCGTGGGGGCTCGGCCTCCGAGTGAACGGAGCCAGACACCGAAGAGGAGAGAAGGTGGCAGGGCCAGCAGAAGGGCCACAGCAAGACAGAGAGGACATGGGGACAGCCTCGAGCGAGGGCACCCCGACCTCCGGGGGACCAGCGGGGGCCTGTCTGGTCACCCAGGCCGCGGAGGGCGAGCGGAGAGAGGCTGCAGGTGGCCACAGAGCCGACAAGGGAGGAGGACAGGCGGGCTGAGCCCCAGCCCGGAGGCTCCCAGAAGCCGCCGGCCCCTCGAGCCCAGCCCGCCCACCAGCTCCCCGGCCACCATGGCCCTGGCCCCCGGCCGCTGGTGGGGCCTGTTCGCCCTCCCTGCCGCGTCCACGGCGAGGACACTCGCCCGGCCCAGGCGTGAAGTGCAGGGTGGCCGCGGTGACAAACCGCTTGCAGCATTTAAGGGCCGTGCCCTCGGCAGGTCCGCGGAAGACCCCACTTCCTAGTCGCTCATTTGCCGCCTCCAACGACCGCGTGTCCGCCCGCTCCCTGCTCATCACGGTCACCCTGTGGGGTAAGTCGAGGGGGAACTGCAGCCCCCGGATTCAGAGGGTCCCATGGCCAGAGGCCCCCACTGGGCAGGGCCGGGGTCTGACTCAGCCCCCGACTGCGCCTGGCGCCCGCCCGCCTGCTGTCCATCCCACCTGCGGGGCTGTGGGGGTCCCGGACAGCTGCCCTGAGTGCATGACATCACGGCCCATGCCAGGGGCAGACATGGTGACGAGAGCAGAGGCAAACGCGCCACCGTGGTGACAGGGCACGGAGCGCTCGGGGAGCCGCGGTGCGTCGGAGCCCCCCAGAGCCCCTTCATCCCGAGAACTGCGCTCTGCACACCCCAGGGGTGCAGCTGGAGGGGTGCAGCTTAGCAGCCGGCTGCTCCTCTCCTGAGCTCCCGCACAGCAAAGGGATCCGAAATGGGGTGATTATCCAGAAGCTGAGAGGCGTCCTTGGGAACGTCCACCTCTGACGCGTCAGTCAGGGCCGTGCGCCCCTGGAGCGTCCTCCCGGGCACCTTGGAGTCGCTGGACGTCTCCTGGTGCTTCTGTCAGGACTGGCCCTAACTCGACTCGTTAAGGACTCGGCTAATCAGGCTGCAGACGGGCACCGTGGTCCTGGGCTGGGCGGCCGGCTGCGAGGGAGCGGCCTCGCCTGGGCTGACCCTCCCTGCCCTCCCCGCCCCACC
>NW_006442491.1:39037929-39044021 GCF_000325575.1 Pteropus alecto
CCCTCCCCCGCCCCCTTCGTCCACAGCAGTGCTTTAAGCGTGTGCGTACATAGATCCGCAGACTAACACCGTTTCCGTGAGGAATCTCTAAAGCGTGCCGAGAGCGAGGCCGGGCGGGGGAGGCGCCGGCGGCCACGGGGGGCGATTCCTACGCGTCCGTCCTTTCCAGCCGTGCGTGTCCTTTATTATTTTGCAACCGTGACAAGTAGAGCCATGGGATTCCGAACTATTTATTGTGTTTCCTCGCGTTACCATAAAACGGCAATAAAATAGCCTACGAGCGTTATTTTCTTCGTTTTGGTTTTAACTGATGCTGATTCTCGTTTGCAGGCCCCGCGTGAGCCGGCCTGGAGGGCGGGGGGGTGCGGGTGCCGCCAGGACGGCCACCCGGGGTCCCCACCACCTCTCTTGCCGGGGCAATGACGTCTGCTCAAGGAGGGGGACGGGGAGACTGTAGCACCCCCTGCTTTGATGTTAGATTTTATTCATGTCCCCCAGGGAGGCGGGAGGCGCCCCTCTGCCGCACCTACGGGCTCCTGACTCCAGGCCACGTCTGCCGTGGAGACGCGAGGATGAGTGGCCGGGTGTAAAGCCGTGTGCACAGGTAGCAGGAGATGTGGATACATCCCTCACGGGTGCGGCCTGGATGGCACACCTGGACGAGAGACAAGAGCGGGGTGTCGCTCTCCGTCTAGACACAGGTGCTGACGCGGACAGGTGCAGACACAGCTGTCGGCGTTGACTGTCGACAGGAACGCCGCCGCAGTGGGTGCTCATGGATTTATCGGCACAGACGCAGGGATGGGTGCTGCAGCTGAGCGGACGGGTGGAGCACCTGGGTGACCAGCCTCACGATGCACCTGCAACCTCCGTACAACCTCTCACACCCCAGCAGGGGGCCCTGATGGCGACCCCCCCCCAGAAGCCCCCACTGCCTCCTCTCCGAAATGCGGGCGCTGCCACCTGCTCGGTGGCAGACAGGCCGATGGCTGAAGTGAGCTCAGGACATCCGTCAGCTGGTATCAGCACCTGCTTGTGGAAGAGTCAGTGCTCCCCAAACCTGCCAAATGATGGCAATTTCCAAATAAAATGCATGCTCTGGACCCCGCCCCACTCCCAGGGAGTCGGCACCCCCACGGTGGGACCCACGTTTCACCCGCACCCCAAGCGATTCCCTAACGAGGCAATCCGGGGACACCGGCCTGGCTCCTCACGGCCCAGCCCCCGGAGGGTGGGCTCCGTGGTCGGGGCAGGCTTGGTCACAATGCCCTTCACCCGTGTCACCGGGACAAAGGGCAGGAAAAGGCCAGAGCGGACGAAAACGGGGCCTTTGGAATAGAAACGAGTTGCTCGAAATCTCCTCCTTCTTTCCCAATTAAGCATCCTTACGCGGCGGCTGCCCGGTCACCGGGCACCAGAATGAGATGGAGCAGAAGCGGCTGCCCAGTAAATTGCTGCCTTCGCCTTGGAGATGATAGGTTCCCTCCAGCTCTAGCCGGCTTAACTGCAAAAATCATTAAATTCAAAATCACTGTATATATACATACATATATACTGCACCTACCCATAGCCCCGGGCAGAGCTAATCAAATGCCCTGCACACATCATGCAATTTCACACAATTATGAGTCTTACGAGGATGCAAATGAAGGGAGAGCCGGGAGCTTCGGGGCGGGTTACGGGGGTGGGCATCGGAGGGCCGCGAGGGCTCTCTGCTTTCCCCCAAGCTCCTTCAGACCATGGGACACCTGCCACAGTCCCTCAGCTCTCCCCGACACCAGGCTGACGCGCGCACCAGGCGCAAACGGCCAGGCGATTTAGAAGCAGGCGGGGCATCCGGGAGGTGAGATGGAGCAAAACCTCACCTGATGTGCACAGCTGCTGCCAGGGGCGGGCAGCTGACCACCTGCCCACGGGAGGCGCCCCCTGCCGGCCAACCCGGGGTCGGCACACCATCCAGCAAAGGCCCAGGGAGTCCGCATTCTAGCCTTTGCTGCCCAGACGCCTCCCTTGGAACTGCCCGCCTCTGCCGGTGCAGCCGTAGACGACACAATACGGACACGACTGGACGCGGCCGCGTTCCAACGAGCTCTGTCCACAGGAGCCGGTGTGGGGTGGTTTGAGCTGCCGGCCACCGAGGGCCAACCTCGGAATAAGGGGCGTCGGCAGAGTGCTTCAGTAACGCCTGACGACACCCACCGGGGGAACGTGGGCGCTGACTGCGGACGTGCTGTCCCACAGGTCACCTCGTGAATCGACAAGTCTAGTTAAAGGCGTCTGGGGCACAGGCCACCTCGTCAGGGCTGTGCAGCCGGCCGGCCAGCTCTGCAGCCACCAAGTCAGAAACGGTGGGATGCAGCACCTCACGGTGTGTTAGGTGTAGGCGCGCCACCCGAGGGTGGGTGTCCCGAGCTCCAGACACGTCCCCAGCTCCAGCACTCTGCAGGCTGCTGTGCTGTGAGCCTGCTGTGTGTCTGCGTCTTCATTCCCGGGACACCCAAGTGACTACGCAACCTCAGGACTATCCTTGTGGGCCAGCGTGGCCAGAGCTGCCCAGGCCCGTCTCCTCCTCATGCCTGTGAGCACGTCAGCAAACACAGCTCTTGCGGTGACATCAGACTGAGTGCACAGAGGCTGGGACCCCGTGAACACACAGAGGACAAATGTCACTGTGCCTGCACGGTGACTCGCGCGGGACCGTGGGAGCCGGGACGAGGTTGCGGCCGTCTCAGGGTGGAACTCGGAGCAACGTTTTGCTGCATTTGTGGCCTCGCTGTTCCCTGTTTCTCGATCACACGGCCTGGGAAACAATTGTGACACGGTGGCTCTGAGGGAAAAACCCAGCCACGGGCTCATGCGAGCCGCCCACCCCCCGCCCCCCGCACGGGGGACTCCCGAGGGACTCGGTCCCTGGCTGGAGCACGGAGTTAGCCTTGGTCAGCAGACGTCAGCGCCACAGCCCGCCGCAGGGAGCCCCGTCTCTGCTGCAGTCGGATCGATGCCCGTATGGATTGCTCGTTTGATGCGAGGAATTGAGTAGGAGATATTTGAGGAACTAGAGGGGCCCGAAGCAAAATCGACTGAGCCGCGAGGCACCGGCACGCCTCCCCTGAGGGCGCGGCTGAGGCGCAGCGCCTCCGAAACCGCCTGCCACGGGGGACGCCACGGGGGGCTCCGCGGGGGCAGCCTCGGGACCTGCTGCCTCTCGTGCTCGACATCACAGAATCCTTGGTTCGAGCCAATCTATCCGAAGAATGATAGACATTTCTTGCTGCAGCGATGTCTGCCTCTTTGTAGAAATCGGACAGGTACGCGTTTCCATCAGCAGGTGTGTTTGCTGGCCGACCCCGGTGACCCCTGCCACTCTACCGCCAAAAACGGGCAGGGGACTCGGAGCGTGTGAACCCTGGTCAAACTAGAGCCACGTCCTGCGTCTCAAGACAGCTGTCCCACCATTTGGCCTCCCTCTCCCTGGCCTGCGTAACCTCAGCCCCCGCCCCGTGCCCCCATCATGTGACAGCTCACAGCCGCCCTTCCCAGCCCGGACCCTCCCTCCCATCTTCTCCGCCAGTCTCCCTTCCGGTCCCAGCTCAAGCCTCGCCGCGTCTCGCGAACCCTTGTACCTGCCTCCTGGAGTTCTTCCCGGAGCCCCTCGTCACTGGCGTCCCAGACCGTGTGTCTAACCCTCTCCCTGAACCCATGGATCTTGGCTCTGCAAAGCAGATCAGGAGCTGCCGGGCGCAGACACAGTTTTACATGTATTCGACCCGCGTTGTTTCAGTAACTAACGTGAGCCATTCGTTATTTGGTGACAAAAATAATATGAAATCAATTGGTACCGTTGAAGTTCTGTCCGCTTGTGCGTGAACAGCAGCGACCCGCTACCGAGCGCCTGTTCTAAATGCGACGTGGAGACAGCGCTGACGGTGGCTGCCATCGGGGTCTTCGTTTGGGGTCGCGCCCGCCACGCCGTCACCGTGATCCTAAACTGGACGGGACGTGCACCTCACGCTGGGATGGCGGACGAAGTGCCAGGCGCGGCGCTGGAAGGTCGCACCTCTCCCGGGGCGGACGTCGCTTTCATCGGGCGGACGTTGCTTTCATCGTGGTTTTTCTCACGCTCTCTTCCGCCCCATGACAGAATCTTTGGAAGAAACGCGGCGCTGGAAGGCCGCACCTCTCCCGAGGCGGACGTCGCTTTCATCCGCCTGCGTGGTTTTTCTCATGCTCTCTTCCGCCCCATGACAGAATCTTTGGAAGAACTTCGATGCATGAGGCAAAAAAGCCAGCAAAACGGAAGTTTAAGTGGACACGTCGCCGAAGCATATCCACGAATGGAAAGGACTGGTGCAGGAAAGACGCCGCCACCACTCGCCACTAAGGACCTGCGAACTGAAATCTCAATGGGCGACCACGACATCCCGTCGGAACGGTCACATTAGCAAAGTCCGCACGGGCACAGCAGACACTCTCCCTCGTCGCCGGGGACGCACGGAACGGCGCAGCCGCTCTGGACAGCCGTCCGAGTCTCGTACATTTAGACTTAGCAGCGATCCCAACCCCAGGGACCCCCACGCGTGAAAACGAAAACCTTCAGCACGCGAAAACCGGCACGCCACATCGGTGGCAGCCGTGTTTCCTAAATCACCCAAAATCGGGAACAACGGTATGTCCCTTGACTGGGAACGAACAGACAAACCAACGGCAATGAAAACAAGGGGACGAGTCGCAAACGCCTTCCGCCCCCGAGAGAGGCCGGCCTCGGAGCCCGCGTGCTGCCAGAGGCAGGTCGTGTGGCATCCCGGAAAGGCACATCTGGAGAGACGGGACACAGCCCAGCGGTTGTCGGGGGGTGGGGAGGGGCCCGGCCTGTCTCTTCAGTTGTGGTTCCACGATGGTGGGCATTTGTCAAAACTCACACGACTGCACACCAAAAGGGCTGAATTTTACCACACCTGAACTAGATCTTTGAGGAGAAAGCATGTTTTTAAGCCGGCAGTTTCAGTTTCGGCGGGGTTTGGAACGCGTCCTGCCCAGGTGTCCCCAAGCTGCTCCAGGCAGGTTTCAACTGCCACCAGGGAGGCTCAGAAGCCTCAGAACACGGCTGGGAGCACACGGGCTGGCCCTCGCCGGGCACGAAACAGAAAGCCAAATGCATCGGATGCCTCGGAATTTGTCCTTTTTTTAAAGATTGTCTTTTCTCTCTTATCAGGAAAAGCCCTTGTCCCAGCTGGGCCTCCACCTCTCCCTGGGGTTGGGCTGCTCTCTTTGGGGCCCCCTGTCCCACCCTTCTCTTTTAAGGAGAGAAACCAAGTCTGCCAAGACGCCCTGGCAGCAGGGCCACCAGGAAAAGGGCGGTCAGCCCAGCCCCCGGAGCCACCACGTGTGCTTCCTGAACGATGGCCGCTCGGCCCCCGACCCCGACAGCTGAGAGGCGCAGCGTATCGGGGGCAGAGCCCTGCAGGCGGGGAGGGCAGGGGGCCCGCGGGATGGGCACCACACCCCCGGAGCGCCATCCACGGAGCGGCCGTGGCACGTGCTCTCACCGCCACCTCCCCCGCAAGCCCGACTGCCCCCCCGTCCCCAAGGTGTCAGCAGAGCTCGTCCCTGGCACCTCCGTGACGGACTTCAGGCCGCACTGCAGGCCTTGCTGCCATGCGCCTCATCAGAGAGACCTCCGCCCCAGTGCCGTGTCACCTCGCACTGCGGTACTTTGTCACACCGGTCACACAATATACTTGTATGTCATCTCTCTCCTCCAACGGGAATGAAAGCCCGTAAAGGTGGAACTTTAACAGTTGGCTCTAGCACACACCGCCCAGTACCCAGAACGCTGCTGAGACATAGCGAGAACAGATGCTGAATGGAAAGAAAGAAGAAAAGAAGGAGAGAAGGAGAGAGAGAGAGGACAGGATGGATGGATGATGGATGATGGATGGATGGATGATGGATGGATGGATGGATGGATGGTGAATGGATGATGGATGGATAGATGGTGGATGGATGGATGATGGATGGATGGATGGATAAATGATGGATGGATGATGGATGATGGATGATGGGTGGTTGATGGATGGATGAGGGATGGAGGG
>NW_006442491.1:39044056-39047398 GCF_000325575.1 Pteropus alecto
AGGATGGATGGATGGATGGTGGATAGAGGGATAGAGGGATGGATGATGGATGGATGGATGATGGATGGATGGACGAGTGAGTGGGTGGTGAATAGATTAATACACGAATGGGTGGATAGGTTGATAGATCGATCAATGGTTGGACTGGTGGGTTAGTCAGAAGGAAGCTGATGCTGCTCCCCTAGGGCCTTTATCTTCTGGATAAAAAGCCTCAGAGCTGTTGAGCCGCCAGTCATCATAGCGAATGCAAATTCACTTGATATCACCTGAGACTCACGGGGGAAAGAAGCCATGCTTGGCTTCGCTGACAGAACCCCTCGAGACAGGCTGCCCGGGACGCGGCTCCACACCTTTGGTTCGGTCAGGCACTTAGAGCTGAGTGGAGCGCGCTGCCCCCGAGCTGTGCGGTTACCGCTAATGCCTGCCCTCCCTGCCCGTGCTCACCGAGCTTTTATCTTCGTGATTGCGCTGGGACACATTTCTCATTACAGGCACCGGGAGAAACCAGAAGCGAGCGAGCAGCTGGTGAAGCAGGAAGGAGAAAAGCAAAGATTGACCTGGTTTGGATAAAATGGGTCCTTCCCCGAACCTTCCCCAGGCAGGAACCTCACTAAAGCAGCGCCGTCCACGGCTTGGCACAGGCAGACAGTTTCCCTCGACCCTTTTATTACCGTGATTTTTATGAGTTTTGTTCTTTTTTTAATCGAGCGGAAGTACAAAGGATGAAAATAATTGCCAACATCTGCACGTGCAGCGTGAGCGAAGCCCAGGCGTCCGGCGCCCTCGGAGCCTCTGCCCACACGTGCGGCTCGGACCCGACGGACCGGAGTCTCCAAGAGAAGCACGGTGAGTAAACGCAGACGCTGCAGGACGGAGCCGCGGGCTCGGCGGCGACGGAGCGGCCACGGGCAGGGCGAGCCCGCATCCAGACGGCGCCTTCGGCTCAGCCCGCGGCGCTTGCGGTGACAGTGACCAGCTGAGGGTCCCCCATCAGAAGGGAGCGATGAGGGTGGTCAGAAGCTCAAAACACGAGTAGGAAATATGGAAAAGAATGAGAAAAAAGATTCGTGGGACGTAAGGCCACGTACTTGGCGAGCAGCCGGGCGAAGGAGGATCGTTCCACCTGCCTTCAGAGATTCGAGCTCAGAGCGGTCGGCGAGACCCTCAGGGGGCGAACTCGGCGCACGCGGTGTAGCCCGGTGGGACAGGGCCCGGCCTAGCACGACAGAGGCGCGCCCCGAGAGTGGCCCGCTTCACCCTCTTCTGCAGATCTTCCGGTCAGAGCGTCCCCCATGGCAGCTGCCCCTGCAGTGAGGAGCTCCGCCCCCTGGTGCGATAGTCTTTTTAAATAAAAGCCTCTCCTAAGCTAAGTCCAGATGGTTTTGACGTGACGGGGGAAGCGTGGGGTCCTGACTTCTCCGAGCTGTGGGGCCATCGGAGGTTCTCGGAGGTCACAGGTCCGACCCTCTATTTGGCGGTGAGCACGTGCAGCCCGGGAGCGATGCGAGGTTCCCCACGTCCACGGAGCCGTAGCGGGCTCGAGGCCACGTGCGCCCTGCGGAGCACCCCAGCTCCAGGGCGGCTGCAGGTGAGGGCCGTGCAAGTAGTGAAACTTTTCTGCCGTCGCGATTCCAATCAATAAACATTCACTGAAGACTCGCTTTGGGCCAGGCCATGTGCCGGCCACCAGACACGGCGCCCCCTGCCCCAGCCTCACAGGGGCACGGTGCAGAAGCAATGGCGATGATCCCGTAAGTAAGAGCGTGTGAAGTGTGCACATACGCGCATGGTAAACGTGTAGGAATCCGCGCCTCCATAAACAGGGGAGCGTACGTAATTAGATCTACCGTGTACACAGGCCCCACACCCCAGAACCCTGGGAACGGGCCTCCACCACTCCGGGGCTCAGACAGGCTAAGCGAAGCCATTGAACAGCAAATGGCGCTCATGTCTGAAGGTCTCAGTACCAGACTCTGGGGACAGCCACAGACACTGGCGACTCTGAGAGAACAGAAATCGTACGGAGGAGATGTGCATAGGTCTGAATCCATCCTGAAGCATTTACTCCGAAGTTAGGGTGTTAAAATCGAGTGACTCCCAATGTGGGCCCGTCTGACTCGTCACGGTTGGAATGGTGTGACTTTTCCAATCTCCAGGTGTGAAACTGACAGATGATAAGCTGTGGTTAGGTCTGTCTTATACCTTGAAATGTGGTGATACCTCTCTAAAAAATGACGCCATAGGTGGCTTTGTAGAAAATGTCATATCTAGGAATGGCTCGACTGCCCTTCATGGTTTTCAAAGACGTCATACCAGGAAGAGACAAGCCTTAGTCCAAGACGGCCCAACCCCGAGACCACGGGACGGGCGGGTCAGCTTCAGCAGACAGGTCCAGCCATCGGGAGTCTGGATTCTTACATCTGCTCGTGTATTCAGTTTGTTGTGAGATGTTATTTTGGGGGAAATGTATGAAAAAAAAATGCAGCCTCACACAGACATTTTGTTGGAAAAAGGAGATGTGTTTTAATAGCCTTTTCAGATAACTGTGGGCATTCTCGCTCGATACTACACCAAAAGTCAGCAAGTAGTACATGGTTGTTAATGGAGAGCCCACCGTCCACCTGTAATGTTAAATGAATCTTTTACCCGTGTAATTTCTTTACATGATAATGGTCAGGTGGAAAACAATGGCTCCAAATGTTACGCAGATGTTCCGTTAACAATATATAAAAAAAAGTCACATTTCTAAACATCATCGGATCTCACTGGAAAAGTCTTGACGGTCTCGGAGGCTGCCAGGCTCAGGAGTGTAGACACACGTTTTACGAAATTTCGGTTCCAACTTGGAAACTCAAATTGTGTCATTGGCGACAAATACCATCAGTTGTTTTCCCCGAAGTGACAGGCTGGCTCGCTCACGTTTTTAAATAAACTTTTTGATTTTCGACAAGTTTTAGATTTACAGAAGAACCGTAAAGAGAGCAGAGGCCCCATGTTCTCCGCACCCCGTCTCTCTGATGTTCGATGCCTTTCGCTAGTGCGATACATCGTTACAATTACTGAACCAGGATCGATACAGTATCACCGACTACAGTCCCCCCGCTCTCTATTAATGCTCTTAGTTTCTGCCTGGTGTCCTTTCTCTGTCCCAGGATACTATCCAGGACACCGCATGGCACTTAGGCCTTCCGTCTCCCCAGGTCCCTCTGGGCTGTGACGGTTTCTCAGACTTCCCTTGTTTTGGATGACCTTGGCAGTCTGAGGAGCCCTGCTCAGGACGTCACTCAGTTGGGACTCCTCTGTCATTTTTTTCCTCATGACGAGACTGGGGTTCTGGGCTTG
>NW_006442491.1:39047427-39048892 GCF_000325575.1 Pteropus alecto
CACCCGGGGCACGTGGCCTCCCCCGCGGATGTCGGCCTTGATCATCAGACCAAAGTGGATTTGCCAACCCCTCCATGCAGAGGTGCTGTTTTCTGTCCCTTGCCCATGCTGTGCCCCTGGGAACGGACCCCCAGACTCAGTCTGCAGAGTGAGGATCCCGCTCTGCCTCCCGGAGCACCTGCCTGCATGGTTCATAATTCTTCTGCACGGGAACCGTGACTTAGTTCATTTGAGGCAGGATCTCTGCAAAATGCCCAGGTCTGAACCACCATAGCTTCTGTCAGATGCTCTTTCAAGAGAGGATGCTGATTCTTGAAAACAGAGGACAGTTCAGCTGGTAACTCAAACCGCCTCCCTGAGCTTTGCTTTGAGACGCCCCACACTTCAGTGGTCTGGGGTGAGCACTTTGTTCCTGTCACCACGTCATCTCACAAAATGATTTTTAAAAGAGCACTCAGAGGTCAAGAGTTCACAAAACGAATACGTTTTACTGCCTCACAAGGAGGTTCTTACGTGAACATGGCACAACTTCACTTCGCTGACGTGCACAAGATAAAGACCACAGAAACTGTTACGGGGTGCTCGGCACCGACACCCCGCTAATGCTCCCCGGTTTTACCCACCGCTGCTTTTGACCTTCGGTGCCACTGTCAACCCAGAGAAAAAGAAACATAAGCTATTAGTACGATTATGGAAATCGTTCTGGCCTGGGGGACCCCTCGAAAGACTGTGGGTCTCTTAGAGGTCCGCGGAGTCCATGTAAGCATCTGCAGTTGCCGGGTCAAAAGGTGATGTCCTCCTAACCAGGTGAGCCTTACCTGCCCAGCTCTCTCAGAGACTCGAGGTCAACCGGCCCCGGTGGCCTGCTCCTCCCACGGTGCCGAGGGATTCTCATCACCAAGGCTTTGCTCCAGCTGCCCCCGTGCCTGACGCCGTCCTGTCCTGGAAGGGTCACAGTGAGGCCCCCACGCCACCGTCCCGCGTCAGGTAACCCTGCCGTCCTCCTGGTTCCCTTTTACAGTAACTGCTGCCGTATTTTGAAAATCGATCCACCTCGCTCTTTATTAATCCACGGGACTCGTGTGAAGTGCCCTGAACAGCTAGTCCCTGGGCTGCTTCTCTTTAGAACACCCAGCGCTCGACCTGCCCGGGCGAGTCACAGCGAACCCTTTCCCCCCGGTCCTCAAACCGTGCACGTCGAGCCAGGGTCATTTATGAGCACGTATAAGCCTAGTTACTCCTCACATTATTTGTAATTAAGGAATGTCTCGGGGTCAGGCGTCCAGCTAAGTTTCCAGGTGGTCAGCCTGAGTCGGTCCTTCATTCAAAACCGAGGCAAAAGTCGAGGGGGCGCAGGGAGGGGGACGGGGCGAGGGAACTGGCCTGGAGAGGCGGGGGAGCTGCGTTTTCTCAACTTCCTGTCGTCTGCTTCGCCCTCTCGGACCCTGGTTGTCGTGGCTGGGGA
>NW_006442491.1:39049024-39075337 GCF_000325575.1 Pteropus alecto
GCTGAGGCCCGCGTGTGGCTCGACGCGCTGGGTGTCGTCACAGGACGCGGAGTCGCCAGCTCGGAGCTCGCAGACTCCAAGGACGCGCGACCGTTTCCTGTGACGAGGCGTTGGCGAGGAGTGTCCGGGCAAGAGCCGACGCCCACCGAGGACCAGCCTGTCCCCCCGCTCCGTCCCCGCGGCCCGCATGGCGGCGGGTGGCCTGGGCCTGCCGTCCGGTGTTGGCTCGCCCTCAGGACCGGGGCGTCTGACATGGGGTGGGGAGAAACCGTGGCCTCGGGAAGCCACCCGTGGCGTCTGGCGTCCTTAGAGGACGATGTCGGTCCTCGGGGAGCACAAGGGGGCGTCCCCCGGGGGAACCACGACCTCTGAAGAAGCCCCCTCAGCGTGTCGGGGACATCGGACGGAGGTGTTGCCTTGGAGACCGGGCGGGCCCCGGCCCCGCAGGGAGCCCGCACCCGGACACGCCCTTTAAGCCACCCTGTCTCCCGGGGAAGAAATCGAGGCCTCCCAGCTCCTCAGCGGGTCTCCGCCCAGGAACGGCGAGGGAAGGGAGCTGGTCCTCGTCCCCTGCGGCTTCGGGAGCTGCTCGACATGAACTGTTTCTGGGGTCCGGCTCGCGAGGGGACGAGAGGGCGGGCAGAGGAGCAGAGCTCCGCGTTGGCCCCGCTCCCTCCGTCCAGCGTTCGCTCCGCCTCAGCCGGCGGGCCCTCCGCCGATGCCCCCGGCACACCGCCTCTGTCCTCGCTCCGAGCACAGGCCCGCGGACACTGTCACCGGGCCGGCGGCCCCACCAGCCCACCGCCGGCTCTCCCACGGGCCGTCCCCCGGGCTGTGCTCTGCAGGTGTCACTCTTTCTGGGCACAAGGCCACCGGGCTCCTGCCTGCAAGCTTGGTGGCTGATTTCATGTGTCACCTTGACCAGGCCACTGTGCTCCCAGAGACTTGGCGAAGCACTTGTCCAGGGGTGTCCATGAGGGTGAGGGCGGCTCCCGTAGAGATGAGCACTCGACTCTATGGGCCGAGCGAAGCAGATGGCCCTCCCCAGGACGGCCGGCCCGTCCCGCGGAGCAGGAAGGGGAGGGGGGAGGGCGAACAGCCCCTCGACCTGACGTGTGAGCTGCCATGTGGCCGGACAGAGTGGATGCAGCAGGAAACCTAAAGAGACGCAGGCTCTGCCTCCACCGCCGCCCCCCGTCAGCCGCCTCTCAGACGAGCGGAGAGGACGGGGCCACCAGGAAGCGTGTCCCGGGCCGGCGGGCGCATGATCCGGGGCCCAGACCTGCTCCAGCCTCTCTGAGTTCGCACGTTTGGTCATGAAGATCGTCCCCCAGGGACCCACGTGTGGGGGGCGGGGCTTTGGGGGGACCGGATCCAGACCCCGTCTTGTAAATGCGGACGCCGAGGTCCGAGGAGGTGGCTGGCCCCCCAGTCTCCTCGGCAGCGGGTCTCAGGCCAGGCGGCCCAGCCAGCCTTGCGAGGCCTGGCGGCCTCTGAGGACGTTTTCCTCCTTGGACATCACTGCACGTTGTCCAGGAGGCCACCTCCTCACGAGAGCCGGGCACTTCCTGCATGTGGAGCCTGCAGAGCCCGGGCACGGAGCCCAACACGCTGCTTGTGGCCATGGCCGTGGCCATGGCCGGGACAGTGTGGGCACGGCGGAGACAGGGTGGGCACAGCCGGGACAGGTGGCCCGTCCAGCAGCCAGGATTTTCCCCTTCCCCGTGAATCAGTCACTCCACAGCCCCTCCCGTGTCAAGAGCCGGTGGGAGGATCCGCGCAGAGGCGGTGACTTGGTGACTTTCCTGTAGAAGCAGAGCTTGGGGAGAGCTCGCTGAAGGGAGGGGCGGAAGGAGGTCTGGCAGAGTCACCGCAGACCCACTGCCAACCCGAGGACCGAAGCCAATTAACGCTGCCACTCAGGGGCTCTCAGCCGTCCCCAGAGTGAGGCGTCAGCAGATTTGTGTGACTCGTGAAGACAAAGGATCTAATTTAGGGCCTGGGAAGGCATTTTCCTCTCTCGGTCTTAGAACCTCTCCTGATACAATCATTTCCTAAAAGGCAGTAACAAGAAAAGAATGTCAGCTTCTCCCATCCCGGAAATGCACCCAGTGACTCCGTTTTATAAAAAACAGACATAGTTAAGATACGACCAGGAGCTTCGAATGTTTTCAGTGGGGACATCGGGGAAACGGCTTTCCCGCGACAAACCCGATGAAAAGCACCCTTCAAATACGAAGCCCACCTGGGCCACGAGCCGCGGAGCAGACGTGTCCGAAGAGACGTTGAATTAAACTCATTTGTAAGAGGCGTGTCCAAAATTTCCATTAAAAAAGTTACTAAGCGCCGGGTGGAATGCTTAGATTTAAATTTTTTTTCTGGAAAAGCCAACGTGGGTTTTATTTGTTTGTTTCTCCCCCCGAAACTGGTTGAGAAGGTGAAACTTTTCTATCTGGTTCTGGCGATACATTTGGAATCTGGTCCTCGGAAAAGAGAAGAAAATGATCCTTTATTGAGAAATCGTCTCTGGCGAAGACATTTATTGCAGAATTAAAACATGCCCACTGCGTTTTCAGGGCTAAGCGAAGCGCACAGATTCCTAGGTGCTGTCTACACCGCCGGCAAAGGCTGCGTGATTTCCGGTGTGTTATGGGCCGCCTTGTGTGGGTAGAGGTTTGCTGTCGTGATTTTTAAATGTTAAAACATTTCGAGAAACGTCAGATCTCAACCCACTTTCGAAATACACACGCACGCGCACGATGGGGCAGCGTGGATGACTCATCCTGTCGCGTGCTGATTCCGCATCCAGGGTGACGTGCGCACGTGCGCATCTCCGATCTCTTACGAGCAGTGTGGCAAGTGGCCTCGCACTTCAAAGGCAAACGCGACAGGACGCTGACTGGGCCCGGCTCTCTGCTCTGTGCTTATCGTCAGAGGAAACCCGGAGAAAATCCCATAATCTTCCCCCTGGTTCCCGGGGGGTGAGTAGGATACGCAGTTCCCGCCCGCGGCTTCCGGCAACCACGGGGCCTGACCTCTGGTCACTGCGCGGTGGGGGAGGAGGCCGCCCCCTCTGCGGATGCGCGGATGTGGCTTCTGCACACACATCATGCCACCAGGTTAAACCGATAAAGCCGATTCTCTTTCAAGATGAATTCACCGTTCGCCGGTGCAGAGATGCAGTGGAGCATTGGGGACTTCGAATAATCTTCCCGAGAAACAAACGCGAAGGCTGTGCAGACGGAGCTGGTGACATCGGCAGTCCACGGGCCGCCTCCTGGCTGCCGCCTGTCCTCTGCGTCCTCTGCGTCCTCTGCGTCCTGCAGACAGCTGTCACCTGGCTCCAGAGCCATTTTAACGTGGGGACGATGGGTTCGCTGCAGAAGCCACCACAAGGCTTCTGTCATCCAGTCCCTCTCTCTGCACTGAAACAGGAGCACACACTCTCCGAAGGAATGGGCGGTGAAGGGCAGATTCCAGTGCCACAGGCACTCCTCGCGACTTCGGAAATAACGACTGACCTTGGATCATCCCTACCCCGTGACTGATTTGCTAAGGTTTTGTGGAAATCAGTATCAAGACTACGGGATATCGGGGGCGGCGATACAGCTCAAGGGCAGCATGACTGCAAATCAGTAAACCAGACGAAAGCGGAGTGTTCGGTGTGACCAGGTAGTCGTGTGCGTGTGTGTGTGTGTGTGTGTGTGTGTGTGTGTGTGTGAGAGAGAGAGAGAGAGAGAGATGGGGGACTTTCTGCCCTAAGGGGTGCTAGAGCTTTTGTTCGAAGGTCTAAGTCTGCACACCCTAATAGTGTTTATTTTGGTCAGATTTTCATTGCAATTCTGCCTCCTGGTTAATCCCGGAGCGATTAATTTGGCTGCAGTGACGGAAACCGAAGGAATCCTTTGGCTCGTGTGGCCCTTCGTCGAGGGGTGAGGCCGCCGTCGTCGACGACTGGATCCGGGGCGAGCGAGGATGCGTGCTCAACCTTCGGGCCTCTCGGCTCCTTCTGTCTCTCCGGCCATCGTGGCTCAGGCAGGCCCCAGGCTTCCCAGGAGGGCGAGACCGAAGGACGGCAGCAGCCCGCACCCCACAACCTCCCTCTTCAGTGGCCTCGGCCGGAGGCGCAGCCCCCAGTTCCCACTTAGGGAAGGTGTCCACACAGTGGTCCCCAGCAGGGGACAACCAGAGGAGCATCTGGCACTGGCAAGGGGAGAGAGTGGGGGACCCAGGGGTGTGGACCCACCCTCCGCGGGGAAGTCCCAGGCCCATCCTCCATGAGGTCCCAACGCCCAGCCAGACGCTGGTGTAGGCGGTGGCCTGGCCCCCTAAGGCTGGTTTCAACACAAAGCACTCAGAATACAGCTGAATGTCCCAGGAGCAGAACCGCTGTGGGGTGACTGTGTTTCGTGGGGTGGGGGGCCCGCCAGGTGTTCTCCATTTTGGAGAATCGATCGCCCCCCGCCCCCCGCACCACAGAGCAGCAGCACTGGTGGGCTGAGCTGAGCCGCCGAGCAAGGTGTGTGCATCGGTTCAGCCTTCGAGGTGCTGCTCTGCCTGGATAACAAGCCCGCTGACCGGGCGCTGTGTCCTCCAGCCCACCCCCTCCTGGACATTTGTGCTGTGAAACCGCGTCTGGCTGTAAATTGCTTTCCTTCCCATTGACCTGTGTATTACAGTTAGGGCATAAAATTGATTTCTTGTTAAGTTGTGTGTGCGGGTAGATTCCATCATTTCGTTCAGGAGTAACACACACAGCCTCACTCATCACCACCTGAGGATGCAGATAGGGAAAGGGGCGGGGCTGGGAAATGAGGGGGCCCCCTCCCCAAACCACACTGAGTGGACGGTGGTCGGGTCCCCCACAGAAGGGAGCCTGGCTGACAACACGACAGACAGACAGCACGTCTACTACACACTATCGGAGCCGAAACGCAGTGAAAAGCACATACGGAGATAAATGTGGACTTTGAAATCGATGCGTGTGCGCCCATCAGGGTCCTTCGGAGACACAGAACCAAGGCTACAGGTAAAGAGATTTATTATAAGGGATTGGCTCCTGCGACGGTGGAGGCTGGGAAGTCCCGAGATCTGTAGTCCCCAAGCCGGACACCCAGGAGGGCGATGGCCCAGGACCAGCCTGAGAGCCAGCTGGCTGGGCGGCCACGGAGAACTGTATTGTATTGACACCGAAGGCATCAGAAAGCAGATGTTCCAGCTCGCGGCATCAGACAGGAGGCGTTCCTTCTTTCTAGAAGAAAGGGTAGCCTTAATTTCTGGTCCAGCCTTCCACTGACCGGCGGAGGCCCACCCACGCTGGAGGGGCAGGGCACCGGCTCTCCCCGGTCAACTGAGTCAAATGTTAAGCATCCCCTGCAGACCAGATGCCCAGAGTCGTGTTCGGCCAAATATCCGGGCGCCCTGGGACCCAGTGGAGCCGGCACGTACAATTAAGCATCACGACACATAGAAGTAAAGCCACAGAATGGCTTCTCCTTACGAGCATCCACAGCCACATGACCCTCTGCCGCAGTGGGGGCTGGTTTTATAGGTCTGAGGGTGCCAAGGAAACGCTCCCTTAATAAAGTGATGCCGAAGCCTGAATGTTGCCTCTCACAATCACATCTGTGACATTAAAGCTCTGTGAACTGCCGGCCGCTGGGGTTTGTCCGCCTCGGCCGGCCGACGCTTCGGAGCAGACCCTCTTCGGTGGTGGGGCTGCCTTGGGTGCTGCACCCCTGGCCTCCACCCACGGCATTCCAGTAGCACCCTCCACACTTGTGACAACCAAAAAGGCCTTCAGAAGCTGGCATGAGTCCCCTGGGAGGCCACCTGCTCCCTGCGCAGCCGAGATCAACTGCTAGAAAGAGCGCGCGAACCGCACAGGGCTGGCTCCCTTCTAACCTTTTAACTTCATGGGGACTGTGCGTGGGCCATACCGCCGTCGGAGACAGGCAGTGACACCACGAGCAGTCTGCCCGAGACACCCTCAAGCTCCGTATCGGGCGGGCGTGTCAGCATCTCTGTGCAGAGACCCGGACTATGACACTCATTCTGCTTGTCTTCATGGGGGCGTCAGAATGACCCCCACTTGCCTTCCTGTGCAGGTGGGCGCTGGCGAGGTGTCACACACGCCCACGCCGGCTCCGAGCACGTAGACAGAGCTGGGGAGAAAGTGAGCACTTGAGGATGTGCAACTCTTTAAACCCGTCTAAAGATGGGTCAGAGAGTTGGGGTCTGACGGATGGGCACGCAGTCCGCATGAGAGATGGAAGACTCGTGATTAAATCGGATCGTGCTGAAAGATTAATACACAGTTACATTCAAGCATAGCTTTAAAGAACCTTTACGCTGAGAAGAGATAAGCAGAGACTTGAAAGCAGAATTTGCCCCAAGGCGCGATCTCCTTTTGTTTCTTCTGGACGTGAAGGTCCCACGAAGGGCTCAAAGAACCTCTGCCGAAGGACGGCGGTTTCCTGCTGGAAGTGCCCGGAAGGTAACAGGAGATCCCAGTGGTCCAAGCGGTCCAGACTGATGGTGGCGTTTCCTGAGGTGAGCTAGGGATGCTCCTAAGGGCTTGTCCCATCCCCAGCCGAGGCCTCCAAAGGCTCCGGGGGTCCAGTTTTCTGCGTCCTCACTTCCTTCCGCTCCAAGCTGTGACGCATCCTTACCTGGGAGGCCCTTACCGAGAATGACATTGTTTGGTGAAGCCTCACCGTTCGCCAGACGCTCAGCCCAAAGCTTTGTTTGGAAGATGCGTTTGATCCTCAGAAGGACCCCTGCAAGGAGGGTCCGGGTCAGGGTTAGGCTCAGGGTCAAGGTCGGGGTCGGGGTCAGGGTCGGGGTCAGGGGTTAGGGTTAGGGCTAGGGTTAGAGTTAGGGATAAAGGTTAGGGGTTGAGGTAGGGGTAGGGGTAGGGGTAGGGCTTAGGGTTAAAGGTTAGGGGTAGAGATAGGGTTAGGGTCTTAACCCAGTTCTGCAGGTGGGAACAGCGGGAAGAGGAGCCGTGGTCCCCGGCAACGTGACCGGCGAGTGGCAGAGCCGGGACCGGGACGCGAGCAGGCCTGACTCTGGACAGAGACCTTCCCGCCAACCATCCCCTCGGACCCTGCCGGCAAACGGCGAAGCGACGGTTTCTCATTTCTCACCGGCTTTACCGTTCACCAGCCGGCGACGGTGAGCAAGGCGCACGGCGTCTTCCCGCCTCGGTGTCCCCATCCGCGAGGGGGCCGTGAGGGCGTCGGCGAGTCCGGGCGTGTGAGGCGCTCTCTGTCCCTGTCCAGGGTTTGCTCCTCTGTAAATTGTCATTCAAATTCTACACCAGCGCGATTCGAAGGGACAGCGATGAACTTGGGGCCAGGCGACCTGGGCTCTAGGCTCGAGTCTGTGGCCGTGAGGGGGTCGTGTCAGGATGCTCGGCGTCGCCGTGGTGATGAGGGGGGGGCTTCCGCGGCAGACGGCTGGCGAGACGCACAAGACAGCGAAACGGTCTGCGTGGGCCCCCTCCTCCTCCAGAGGCGGAGTTCTCGCCGCCCAGATGCTGCCGGATGCTGCTAAACCTTTCGCCTAGGGGACAAGTGACGGGGATCGCGATGCCCAGAGCCACCAAGTCAGCTAAACCGATGCCGACGGGGAGGCCGTAGCTGGAAGCTCCTGCCCCGTCACTGTTCAACGCACGGGCTTTACTCCCTCGAGAGCCAAGAGCACAGACTGAAATTTACCGTAACAGGCGAAAAGCTCCTCCCAGGTCAAGCGCGCTCACTGGGAAAACCGCCCAGCCCGGCCCACACGCTGGGTCCGCCTGGACGGCTGCCCCGCTCTCAGAGGGTGTGAGGTCGGGGCAGGGGCTGAGGGTGGCATCGTGTGGACGGGGAGTTGTCAAACTTTTTCTGTGAAGAGCCGGAAAGTAAATATTTTTGTCTTCGTGGGCCATATGGTGTCTGTCACAACTCCGCAACTCTGTCCCTGCATGCACAGTAAAGCAGCCTCAGATAATATGTAAATGGCTGGGTATGGCCACGTTCCAATGAAGCTTTGTTTACAAGAGCAAACTCCCTCACAGCGAGGCGTGGCCTTGTGACCGCGTCCAGTGATGGTCTCGGAGCATCCCAAGGGAGGCCGCTTCCTGCAGTGCACCCCGCTCCCCACTGGTGAAGGGACCTGGTCCTTGATGGGTTTGTAGGGAGGGTCCCTTGAATGAGAAAGAGGAAAACCTTGTCGTCTTAGCTGCCCTTAATCTTCGGTTTTCTGAGACATGCCGCTGGACCTCATTCTAGCCGTATAAGCCATTTCCCCCCCCCAAAAAAAGCTTGTGGGGACGGGGGCTGCGTCCTGCTTTAGCTTCGATCACTCCACGAGATTGCGTTGGCTCTCCGCACACCCTGTTTAATCCTGCCGGCAAACACGCAGGGACAATTTCCTTTTGCTCCTGTGACCCCAAGTGCAACACCGGTCGTGGCCCCCGTGAACACTGCTCATCACATAGAGCTGCGCCACCTGCAAGGGACTTGTCCGAAGAGGCAGGTAATGTCACGCTGGACCTAGTGCTTTTCGCATCTGAGTGCCTCAGCTAACAAACAGGGGTGTCATAGGTGACTTCTAGGACCCCGCTGGCCCCCGAAACCCAGTGCCGATGTGTAATAAGGGCTCCCAAGGCTCAGGCCCAAGATGGGGAGAGGACACAGGTCACGTGACCTCTGCCAGCCCCGGGTGCAGCGCGGCTAAGTCTGTCGGTTCGGACTATTCAGTCACAGGGGCCTACAAATTCCTAGTCACCACGGCCACTCGCAACTAAAAGCGTCCTGTCTCGTTCAGTCACAGGGGACACTGACATCTTCGGTCCTGGCCGCCCCACAGGCCTGTGTTAAACGATGTCACCATAGCAACCCGCCAGCCGTCTGCCGAGGGGAGCAGAAGACATGCTTTTCCGTGGTCTGGACATTTCCTACGAGGGCAGAGCCGCAGCCCCCACGTGGATGCCCACGCCCTGGAGCCTGCGATGGCCTCCACCGTCGTCCGTGCTCCAGGGCCAGCGTGGACCCGGGCAGACGCTCGGCTGCTCCTCCGGCCCATGGGGCAGCCGCGGGAGTGCTGCGGAAGCTCCGGACAGGAGCGCGTGCAGGAATTCCCCGGGCGAGGCCGCTGCCTTCTGGAACGTTCTCTGGAGTGTCGGTGAACTGCTCATAGCCACCACGCCACGTTTCTGAGTGAGGGGACAGAAATCCAGTGCCACAAAGCAGCGTCACTCAATGCTGTCCTTAGACCACTAAATCGAGGAACTTTACACGTCATGCCATCCGCCTGTTTCAAGTGCACCAGCCAATGACCCTTAGACCCTTTACCAAGTGTGACCATCACTGTCAATCAGTTTGAGACACTTCTGTCCCCCAAGAAGCCGCCCGGTGTCTCCTGGCACCTGACCCCCGCTCCTCCCCCGCCCCGCGACCCCAATCCGCTGTCTGCCTCCAGGCATTTGCCTCTGCGGGGCCCGGCACGTCGTTGGAAGCCGATGACACGCGTCCAGCTTTCTTCACCGAGCACCGTGCCTTCCAGGCCCACCCATGTGGTGCCACGAATCGGGGCCCCACTGCCTCTCGTGGACAAATACAACCCGTTGCACGGGGCACCGCGTTTGGTCGCCGTCGACCGACACCGAAGTCGTTCCCAGTGTAGGGTCATCGCTGACCTGTGAGCAAGTCCGTGTGCAGACACGACTTCTGCCCCTCCTGCACGGAGTGGGGCCGCTGGGTCCTGTGCAGTAAGGTGGCCTTACAAACAGTAGAGCATGTATCTAAGGGCTTCAAGGCCACGGCACAGCACCGTCTGAGCACAGGCTCTGACTGCGGCTCCTTGGCCGCTTTCCGAGTGTCAGCTCTGGCGGGCCACCTAGGCCTGCCCAAACCCTGGAGTCCTCGTCTGTCAGTGCGACGCGGGTTCGAGCACGCCTGCCCCACAGCAAGTCCCCGATGCACGGTGCCTGTTACTGTGACCGGCTGGGCCAGGGAGAGAAGAGAGCGGGGAAGGAGGAGAGGAGGGAGGGACAGTGTCTGCCCCTTCTCTGCCCGCCCTACGGAAGCTGCCAGGAGTCCCTACAGGACCCAGCCACATACGCACACATGTCACGCACACACACGCATGCACACATGCACGCACAGACATACATGTGCACACACGTACGCACACATGCATACACGTGCACACATATGCACACACATACACACATACACACACGCATGCACATACGCACGCACAGACATACATGTGCGCACGTGCACACACATACAGTGCGCACACATGCACACACATACACACATGCACGCACACACATGTGCATTTGCGTGAGCGCGTGCACACGTGTGTGTGCACACATGCAAGCCCATGCACGTAGACATGCACATATGCGCACGTGTGTGTGTGCACACATGCACAGGTAGGCACAGATACGTGTGTACACACATGCACGCACATGCACACATTTGTGCACGCACATGCACACATGCAAGCCCACACACGTACGCATGCACATGCGCACACATGTGCACGCACACACATGCACAGGCACACACAGAAACACATGTGCACACGCACACGCACACACGTGCTGCCCCCTCAGCCGGGAAGGGCCAGCTCCGCAGCCGGGCCTCCACCTACTCCTCCAAGTACAAGCTCGGGCCCCTTACGAAGCAGTCGTGGGCGTGGGATGCGGCCCAGGGAATACAGCCGGCAGCATCGTAACCTGAAACTGCTATAAAGTCGTATCGAACGCCGACTCTCATTGAAAAAGTAAAGAGCCGGGCCCCCCGCTCCGTGTGCGTGCGTCAAGCCCCCCGCCCTCGTCCCTCGCCGCCCCGCCCCGTCCCCCTCTGACTGCGAGTCACGGGCTGCAGGCTCTTCCCGGCTCCCTCCGTCGGGAGCTGCTTCGCGGGTTGTCATGGTGTCACTTTCCATTAGCTCTTTTCCTTTGCTAATTTCCATCTTCTGCTCCCTGCAGCGCGTCAGGGGGACCCCCGATCCTCTTCGCAGGTATTGCCCTTGCTTCCCGCCTTTTGCCAGAGAAAGCCGGGCTCTCCCTCCTCCCCTCTTCAGTGTGAAGTGACTGCGTCTCGACCTCTACCTAGTGTCAGAAACAATACTTCCTTGAAAAGGTCGCTATCCTCAGATCTTCGAGTTCACCGCTCCAAACAGACTTGGTGGCGCCGACCGACACGCGGCGGAGACAGAGGCCGACGCGTGCAAACGCGGAGCTGAGACGCTTCCTTTGACCCCAGAGCCGTGGGTTCTGAGAATCACAAACAGCGGTTTCAGCCGCAAATGAATCAGAAGCCGCTCAGACAAACAGCAATGACGAGAAGGGGAAGCAAGGCACCATCGCTGAGCCTGGACGGTGCGCCGCCTCCGCCCCGAGCACGGCCGCGTCTCTCTCCAAGGTGTAGTTACCAAGGTCAACCTCGGTCCGAACATATTAAATGGAACATTCCAGAAATAAACGATTCACGGATTCTACGGTAAGAGCCATTCCGAGTAGCGTGGCGAAATCGCTCGTCCCTCCCGGGACGGGGCTCAGCCCTCCGGCTGGCGTCCCCGCCCGGTGACACGCCCCGGTCGTCGGCCACCGGGAATCCATCTCCGTCATCAGATCGTTTGCCAGAGAGAGACAGAGAGGGCGCGTCCGTGTGCCTGCGTCACAGGACGTGGCCGTAACTGCTCTGCTTCATTCCCGTGCCGCAAACCTTGTCGCCGGCGTGTGTGGACAGGGAGATACGTGGCACACGCGGGGCTCGGCGCGTTGTGGTTTCAGGCGTCCAGTGGGGGTCTCAGAACGTGTCCCCTGTGTGCAAGGGGGTCGACTGTGCATCGCACGCCCCGCGCAACGCCCCGTGAGCTAGGTGCTGTCATCACCCCGTCTTACAGATGAAGGAGCTGAGGCCTGGAGGGATTAAGGAAAAGTCACGCGGCTTCCGTGATGAAACCAGGGTCCCAAGGCCAGCTTCCGGCCCAGAGACCACGGCCCCATGCCAGCCAGGCGCCCCCAAACATGCGCGTCTTTCTACCGGCTGGAGTCCCATAAACGCCCCCAAACTCTACCACCAAGTGGGAACCGTGGGCTTTTACCGGAAAGTCACCCAGCAGTGGTTTTTCATGCCAATTCTTCTCCGTTTCTGATTAAAAGCGCACATATAAAATGAATGTCACATCGGACAGACGAAACGTCACGCCCACTACACACGTTCTCCCAGAAAGTGTCATTTCAGACACACATTAATTTCGAGACACCGAAAGCGTCCCCGGAGGTGCAGCGCTGACCCGGGCCACACACCATGGCCCAGCACGTGTCCTGCTCACTCCTCCGCTTGATCAGTGTTGACTGGGAGATTCCCACATGCCCCATCCAACCACACCGGAGTTCAGGTTCTACCACCTTGGATCCCCAGCTGGTCTCCCAAACCCAACCCCTGTCACAGCTCGGCCCACGGTTCCGGGCGACACGGCGTTTATCCCAAGTCCACGATCCTCAACGGGGCTTCTCAGATCCTCCACGTGCTGCCCGCACTTTGTCTGTCCATCCATCCGTCACTCCGCCCCTCCATCCATGCCTCCACCTGCCCGGCCCCCCAAATGTATGACACATGCCAGACGCCAATGACCGGCGGAAACAGACACAGTCCCTGCCCCGCTGGTCACACAAACCCATGCACGATTTCAGCAGACTGAAGAATGGGGTGCCAGAGCCGTGGCCCCGGGTTCGGGGTCTGGTTTTGTCTTCAGCCGAGGTCAGATGGGCAAGGCTTGTGAGGGGCAGGAACTGAGCAGCTGTGGCAAACGCCACACCCGTGGCCGGTAGGCGGTGCCCATGAAGGACTCTACCACCGACCGCCACCTCAGGGATGTCTGCACACGCACAGATGCCACCTCCTGGC
Organism: Pteropus alecto; assembly: GCF_000325575.1. NCBI lineage: Eukaryota > Metazoa > Chordata > Mammalia > Chiroptera > Pteropodidae > Pteropus > Pteropus alecto. Next base: position 39,061,942 of record NW_006442491.1, read on the forward strand.
CCGCCACAAGGTCCGAACCAAACGCCGCTGGCCGCGTCTGGGAAGGCCCTTCTCAGTGAGACCGGCGTTCGACCCAGCGGACGCAGTAAAGCAGACGGCCGTCCCCAGGGTGAGTGGCCCGAGCAGCCAGCTGAGGGCCTGGGTGGAACGCAGGCACAGAGGGAGGGTCGTCCCTTCCCCCGGCCCACGCTCTGGCACGTGGGTCTTCTCCTGCCCCAGGAGACTCGCGCCATGGGCTCTCCTGGGCCTGCAGTGGGCAGACCATGACCGTGGACTTCTCAGGCTCCATAATCATGTCGCCCATTCCTCATAACAAATCTAGAAAGATGATACATGGAGATAGATGATAGGTAGGTAGCTAGCTAGCTAGATGATAGATAGATAGATAGATAGATAGATAGATAGATAGATAGATAGACAGACAGATAGATGATAGACAGACAGACACACAGACAGAGAGATGATAGATAGGTAGATGATAGGCAGACAGACAGACACAATCCTCAGCTGAAATCTGGCTTTCCTGCTGCCCATCCGTTCAGCAAGCGGCCTGCCCGGTGCTCACGTCTGCAAGGAGAGGCACGTAAGACGGTGGAGCAGAGCCAGCCCCGGCCTCGGCCCTCGCACGGCAGGCGGTCAGGGCGAGGGAGACAGACGGACAAGCGGGAGGTCACAGCCTGGCAGGGGCCGGGAAGGGGCGCGGAGAGGGCCAGGCCTCCGGCGGGGGGTCTGCCTGTTAGCCCACTGCCTGCTGCAGGGCTTTATCTCTAAACCACAGCGTTCCCGTGAGAAGGTACGTATTTTCACATCTATTAAATTGCTTTGCATGAAAGTGTACTTTCCGCTACCATAGCAACCGTGCTTTCTCATCTGATTTAAATTTTTTCGCCTCGTGCTGCAGAAGCTAATGCCGCCCTCTCTTGAGTCGGTGGCTATGCCGTGCACATGAGGTACAGTTTAGAAAAGAAAAAATCATCTGAGGCTAGAAATCACCCCTCTGCTGCGTGGGTGGCCGTGCCACGCGAACGGTGACAGGTACGTGTGGGTCCCCGCGTCTCCACCCAGTCCTGAGCGGGTGATTCTGAGCATTTTACTGGAACTTACTGAACGTGGGTTTCCTCTGCTGGCCACCGGAAGTGACAGTATGCTGACTGAGCAGGCCGGGGAGGGTCACATGACCAAGACCCCCAAAGAGCACAGTTCTGTGTCCGACATGTGTTAAGCACTAAGCAAACCAAGCGGCCCGGGCTCGCACAGTCCCGTCCCTTCGTGAGTGACAATAACCGACTCTGAGGACTTCACGAGCTTGAACCTGAAGTCCGTGACCCCTGGGAGCAGCTGCGACGCAGTCTCCACACGGCCGTCCTCCCCCGGGACGTTCTTCCGGGACGTTCCGGCGACGTGCTCAGCAGAGCGGGAGGAACGGGACTGCCCCCCGGGCGACTGCACGCCGTGTCCCTGTGGCAGGCGGGCTTCCCTGTCCCCAAACCCACTCTCTCCCATCCACACTCTGCCGAACACCATGGCGCAGAGGCGCCCGCTGGGCCGCCCTGGGTGCTCAAGCTCGTGGCACGTCCGAGCCACGGTAGGGCGTGTAAAACGCACACCCAAGGCTCGGGGGGTTCAGCGTGAGTCCCCCGGGCCGGCACGTCTACTAATCGCCCAGTGAGTGTCACGTAGACATCTGGAGAGGCCCTGCCGTCCAGCTGTAGAATCGAAATGCTCTCACACTCCTATTAGGAAGTGTCCTGGGTTTGGAAGTCTTCTTGACTTTTTGGGGTGACCACTCAACACAGCACACGGATGTATTGCAGAACTGTGCCCTTGAGACCTGCATACTCCTGTTAACCAGTGTCACCCCAGTAAATTAAATAAAGTTGAAAAAATAGTGACCATGAAGGCAAAATGCCAAGGTGCTTGTCATGCACCTTAATATGCTTAAGGTCCAGGACTATGGGACACGTAAATGATCGTTTGGGGATCTGTATGTGGCAGTTTGTGACACGATGCTCTCTGTTTCTACACATTGGAATTTTTTCATAATAAAAGTCATTTTAATGCCATTAGAAGCAAAAGATCTAAGGGACTTGGATATCCGTCTAACTCTTCCCCGTTTCTGCTCCACCCAGAAAATCCGGGGTGCCCGAAAACCGGCGTTCACCCCCGAAACGTGAAGAAAACTCAGCCCCTCGGATGTCTCACGGTCCTGTCTCGAGCAGCTGTGCAGTGGTTGGTTTCCCTCGTCTTTCTTTTTTTTCCTGGCTGACCCCGTGGGTTACGTCGCCGCTGGGGGACTGGGCCTCGTCGCGGAACATGACGGATGCACCCCAACACCGTTCACCCCGGTGCGGTCCTGCCGCTGAGAATCCTGAGGGTTGTTTTTCTTCCTCTTTCTATAAGCTGTGGCTTCTGTCACCTCGGGGAGAATTTGAAAGGAGGAAGCGCCTTTCTCTAACCGGCATGTGAGGCGAAATTGTCACCTCCACTCCAGAGGTACTGAACTGACCTCCCACCTCCACAGGTGGCTCTCCTGTCCTGTGGCCCCCCGTCGCTCCAGGACACAGAGGGGCCTTCACTGCAGGGGAGGGACAGAGGGCGTCTCCTGGTGACTCGAGAGCTGTCACACGTGGGGTGACAGAGCCCCTCAGAGTTCTCCAAGAATAGAAAGGGAGCACATCAACGTCTGAGTCCAATTAACTATTTCAAGGCCTGAAGATCTGAGGCCCTAAAGGGAGGCACGGTGACCTGGCTGCGAACGGCTGGGCCTGACGCTGTCCCCCACCCGCGCCTGCCGTCCTTCCCACCGCGAAGAGGCTCCTTGGTCTCTTTAAACCTGAGTTTCCCCACTTGTGAGATGGGGCGACCAGTTTAGGGGTGCTTCCAGGAGGTCGAACGAGAAGATCCATGTGAAGCATCTATCTGGCGTAGAATTAGCGTTCCCAAATGTAATCATTGTTTCTGCACGTTTGCACACGTGCACACGCACATCCACATTGTTTCTGCACGTTTGCACACGTGCACACGCACATCCACAAACCCGGGAGCGCCTCAGCCCCCGCCGTGCGGCACACGCCTTTGCGGGCGCCTCCCTCCCCACTGCCCGGAGCCACTCGGCCCCAAGTGACAGGGTGAACGTGCTCGTGGAAAAGAGGAGCATAGAATGTTAGAGCCGAGAGGGACCCCGGGACCCTAGATGCTTGCACGCATGTGCACATACACACACGTACATGCACACACGTGTGCACACACAGGCACATTCATACACGTGTGCACGCGCACACATGTGCACACACTCACACACTCACACAGGCACACTCATACACCCAGGCACACAGTGTACGCACCCACGTAAACCCACACTTACGAGCTCCCGGAGCCGTCCTGCGCTGCTCACCCGCGAGGCCCTGCAGCATCGGCCCAGCCAGCTCCCGTCCCTCTGGCGGACTGTACCCTCCCACCGCGTGCTCCCAGGTCCCAGCCACCCTGCCGCCCTAGGACCTGACCTTTGCTCACGCTCGCCCTCCCCATCTCCCTGCCTGGCGGGCTGCACATCGCCCCATCCTCCCTTGGGTCACCTCCCCTGCCAGCTCTTCCTGACCACCGTCCAGAATCAGCCCCCGCACCCTAGCCCCGTCACCCTCCCGTGCCCGTGAAGTTGGCCAAGGCCACCCGCGACAGGAGGGGACGCACGGCCTCGCTGGCGCCGCCCAGGCACTCAGTGTCACCCGTCTGCGGGGATGGGTCAGGAAGGGACTCTTTAAGGGATGTATCATCCTTAAACTTTTCATGTGGAAATTTTAAACACTCAGGGAGAGGGAATAGCCTAATAAACCTCTATCACCACCTTGATTTAATAACTATTACTATTCAGCTGTATTTGCTTCAACTGCTTTGAGCTTCGGCAGTTTAAGCTTGAATCACTGACGGTGCGACAGTCTGTCTCCAGGTTAAACTTCAGAACGATCTCTTAAAGAAAAACACGCTTACCCATCAACCACGACAACACAACCGGACGTCACGAAATAAATAAAATAAATGTCCTTTCTTAGCATCGTCCAGTAGCACGTCCACATTCCAATCTCCCCCAACCGCCCTAAAAAATGTCTCCTTCTGATTGGTTCATTCAAATCCAGTGAGGATGACACATGCAAATCGTGCTTGCTTGTTACGTCACCTAAGTGTCCTCTAATTGAGAGAAGTCCATGCCTTTTATCCCCGTCATCGACGGGCTGCAGGTGCGGGGGGCGGGTGTCATTCTCATCGCACGGCAAACCTGCCATGTGCCCGCGGCCGCCACCAACTCCGATAAGGAAGCCGAGGCTCCGGGCGCTCACAGGATGGGGCCACCGCTGATGCTCACTGCGTCGCCCGCCCGGAAAACCGGACCCGGTCTCCTGCCACAGCCGCGCTCCGTCCGCGTGAAGGGAGGCACGGCGAAGGCTCGCACCTTCTCCTTTAAATTGTAAAATGCTCCTTTAATCCTGATTTTCCACACATTTTGACAGGGCGCGGTTACTGCTGCAGAAGGCAGAGGATTCGGTGACAACTCCGCCCCGAGGGATGAGAAGCGATATTCCTCACCTCCGCCCTGCGCCAGGCAGAAACACGCCCAGTAAATAAGCAAATAACACCGAAGTTTCATCTTCGGAAGTGCGGGGCTTTCGGGCTATGCCAACGACCAAAGTCAAGGCCGGCTGTCTCCACTGTTTACAAACTCAACATCCGAGGAGTGACCTGCAGAAACGGAGGGGTTCCCGGGGTCCCCTTAGACATGTGGATGTGTGTTCCTGCTTCTCTGCAACCAGCTCCCTCAGGGGGGCGCGTGCTGGGGGGAGGGGACGCCTTAACAAAATGGGGTGTGGCCGGGGGAACTGTGGCCATCGCAGCCAGGCCAGTGAAGGCGTATGAGGCCTCGTCCCTCCCTTTGGACTTTCAGGCAAGGCCGCCCGGCAGAGGGTCACCTGCAGACAGCGTCTCTGCCCGCGGTCGCTGGCTGACGGGCGCTCACAGCCCTGGGAGCTGGGTGGTAGGCCCTCCCTCCTGCACACCCCAAGGGGGATGGGGCTCCAACATTTCGTTTCTCCCACGGTGCCACAACCCGGACGCCCGATCCATGGATTTCTAAAACGTATGTTTCCAGAATGTCCTGTGGATATTTCACAGGAGACGTGAAAAAATTTAAATATCTCGACGTGTTCTCTGCGCTCTGGTGGCTTCTTACCGCGTGCTCAGCGCGAGTCCCCACGGCGGGCTGCAGGGCCGGCCCCTCGGCGTGATGGGACGGAGGACGTGCGTGCCCGGGGACCTCGGCGAGCACGTGCACCCCGGAAGCACGGACGCCAGCTGAGGACCCCCCCAGGCTCCCTGCTCAGAAGATTCCTTCACCTTTAGCTCCAAGTTTTAAAATCTTCCAAGGAGCAAGGTTTCCTTTATGAGGACGGTGTGAGAATCGGGTTAATAAAAATGCGGGAAACAGAACGACGTGCCGGGAGCCAGTGCGAGCCCCACGCACCAGGACGGCCGCGAGCGGACGGCGTCGGGGAGCCGGGCGAGCCACGGGCGCCAAGCCGACCTTCCTGGTAGAGGGGCGACCGTTCCGGCCGACGATGCTGTGGACCCATGTCCGCGGGGGGCCGTGACCATGATGTCTCCTCGGTCCCTGCTGCGGCTGGCGGACCCCACAGCACGAATCTCTCCCCGCCCCAAACGGGATCCGAAAGCCAACACCGCCTGGCACCAGGCTAAGCGTCCCAACGAGCTTCACCGTCAAGGCCGGAGGCCCGGAAAGGCTGAGTCGGCCCTTTAGACTCCCCGGGGCTGGGCCAGCTTTCCCGGACTCCCGTCCCCACGGTGTGTGGCGAGTTTACATGTTGGAATTGTCTGCTAAAGGGGCCTCGGGCTGCACCAGGCTAAGTGGAGGGAAAATCGATAAAAACCGTGAGGCTGGTGCAAAGAGCTTAGTGGCTGCTTCTTCCACCGGTGTCCGAGGCTCCTGACGCACGGCCACAGCGCGCCCTCGCTCTGGGACCCTCCAGAGTCCTGCCCGCCCCCCGCCCTCTCCTCTGCGCCCATCTGCTGCCCCCACACAGCGCAGTCACTCTGATGGTGAGTTTGTCTCGGGAAGGGGAAGCGGCCCCTCCGTCGCTGCAGGAGCGGGCTGTCCGTTACGAGCCAGGCAGTGGACACAGGCTACGGCCGGGCTTCATGCTGCTGTGATAACTTCACCCATGGCTCAGACAAGTGGTCACTCCAACGGTCGGTTTCTCAAGATGCAGAAGCACGTGGCGCCCACTGAGCACTTAATCCCAGCCTGGCTCGCGGGTCCAGGGAGCCTTCTGGCATCCCAGGCACGACGCTTAGAAGAGGCCGTCGCTTCTGGGCGCACTGATCCCGGAGAATTTCCTTTGAGGGGCCTGCCGAGCGGTTCGCGCCCCAGTATTTTCGTGGACTCTCCTGACGACACTCCGCAGGGGGCCCCTGGCGGCTCTCGCTGGCGCTTCGGGTGCTCGCCAGAGCTGATGAGCGCGTGGAATGGCTCTGCGGTTGAGCCGCTCGAAGCTTCTGGAGCCGGAAGAGGGAGCTGGTGTGAGCTGACGGTCGGGCCCCTTTACCGGTGCTGACCTTTATTTTAAAAATCAAACAGCGGCTTCAAAAAAGATGCGTAAGAACAGTGACGGCCAAACCATTCCCTCCCCCGCATGGCGCTGTGGGTTTTATCACCCAGCGTAGGACCAACGCCACCTGCCATGTGGTCTCTACCTTTAAGCGTCCACTTTGTCACTGAGAGAAAGAAGAACCATCTCGCCCCTGAGAGCTTTTATGTCTCCCTAACCCCTTTCATGCGTTTACAATGGAAAACTATTTGGAAATGACTGACGCGCGTGTCAGGCTCGATGCTCAGGCGACTCTGGGGCCCTTCCCATCAGGCGTCGGGGTGAGCGCTCAGGTGTGCGACCCTGGGTGACGACCAAATTCTGCCAGTGCAATGCACGTTTCCCAGAGCAACCTACGGAGCCCGAATCGTCCTTGATTCCGAGAAAAAAGCATTATAATTTCAAACTTCTGCTTCTTACAAATAACGCCACTTACATGACGAGTACAGAGTTCACGTTCTGAAGACGAAGTCTGACGTTTTTGCCTAAAACAATTGCCCTGCACAGAAAATGGCCGTTGGTGCCAGGATCGGAGGCGTGCGGCTCTCAGGAGGAGAACGGGCTGAGCCCCCGAGGAGCCAGCGTGACAGTGGCAGAGACGGAGGCCCAGTGGTGGGCTGTTTGCCGGAATGGCTCTGCTTGGTGCTGTGATGACAGCGTCTAAGTTTGCAGCCCTTCTGTGAAGACGTGGGGTCTACCCGCAGCCCGCGGAGGTGGACTGGACTGTGGCCGGCCAGGGCCAGCAGGGGTCTCGCTCTGAAGCCTGGAGGAGACTTGGGGGACTCTGCTCGCTCTCCTAGAGCCCCGTCCTTGCCGTACGAGCCAGCCTGCTGGGGGAAGAGAGACGCGTGGCGGGGGCCAAGGTACCACGGCCAACGCCCTAGAGACGGAGTTGCCTAGACGACCGCAGGGGCCCTCAGAGGAAGAGAGCCCGGCCGAGACCACGGGGACCCCCCACTCAGCCCAACCCCAGGCCCAGCCCAGCGTCGAGGGTTAACCGGTCTGAGGCCATTACGTTTTAGGGTGTTTATTATGTAGGAAGAGTCAGCTAGTGCAGACGCCATGAAAGCCTCTCTCTCTCTCTCTCTCTGTCTCTGTCTCTCTCCCTCTCTCTCTCTCTCTCTCTCTCTATCTCTCTCTCTCTCTCTCTCTCTCTCTCTCCCCCCCTCCTCCCCCCACTCGTCTCTCTTTTTCTCCCCATCTCTCTCATCTCTACCTCTCTCTCCACACCGTCTCTGACACCCAGCCTGGGAGCCCCTGGTCGGCAGCTGTGCCTCCAGGGGACAGAATGGGTCACATCTGGGAACAAGGGTGGAGGATGCAACTTAGATCATGTTTGCTGAACCCGATAGTCTCAGAATCCGTTTTCACTCTGAGAATTAGCGAGGGCCCCAGAGAGCTTGTGTCTGTCGGGATTTGCCATATTAGAAATTAAAGCTGAGGAGGAAAATGTGAAACTCAACGAAATGCGGCCATCTGAGTAGCGCTGTCATCGCGGGCGGCGTGACCCCCGGAAAAGGCCACGGCACACGCATAAGAAATGAGGGTGACAAAGGCCAAGAACCTTCAGTGTTGGTGTGGAAATAAGGCCACCGTCACAGGGCCCTGAGGCCCGGGACCTGGGCCAAAACACAAGGGTCCCCTTTGTCGCAGACGGTCCCAAGATCTCACGCTCTTTACCGACTCCGTCTGCAAGATTCTACTTTTGAAAAGAAAAACCGGAATATAAACATCGAAAGGCTCGCTCGTTAGAAGGCTTAGGGGTTCGCCGCACACTGGTAAAGGCGTGTGCTTAGAGACATTCATACGGAGCAAACACTCCAAAAACCATTATGATTGTCGCGTCGCCATGGCAACACTTATTTACAATGAATTGCACGCTTATGGGGGATTCGCTGAGCCGCGCGGGTGACCGACGGTGGGAAGCACACTCAGACCTTCAAGGAAGCGGCTCGCGCTCTTTCCCACGGACCGCGGTGTGCAGGAGCCGCCCACGAGGGGCCGACGCCGGGAACTCAGCTCTCGTCGACATCGATCAGCCTTTGGTCAAACCGGCCTCGTCGTCCGTCATCGAGGTCACGGGATCCGCCGCGAAGTGGAGTGAGGACATCCCGCGCCGTCTCCGGGCACAGCTTTCCAGCTCGATCGCCCCGTGCCGCCCGTCGTCCGTCCCGCTGCCGCCCTGCAGGGCACGACGCCGACGCGATGATTTAGGCGTCATCTTCGCTGTCGTACAGACGAGGAAACTGCCAGTTGAAGCCGCCGGAAACGTTCTCAAAACCAGGCAGTGCAGGAAAAAGGAAAATAAGACAGATTTCCCTCGTTTGTTTAAGTATTCGTCCACCGGTCAAAAACGTTTTGTTCACCTGTTCTGTCAGGGGCAGTGCTGGCGAGTGGCGCTCCACAGGTGGACTGATGACCTGTGAGTGGGGCCGAGATGGGCGGAGGAGCGGGAGACGGAGGTGGTTTCATTGGCGTGTGGCGGGCGTCAGACAGGTGTGCACGGGGTCTCCTGGGAGGCCCGAGTCACCCGGGACTCAATATCTCCACACGCTCTTCTCGCAAGATGACTTTAAGGCTTCCCGCAGGGAGCTGGGCCCTCTGGGCTCCTCGCCTCGAATCTGGGCAGAAGGGACGCTAAGCGGCCTCAGAGGCTGAGCCGTACGAGGCAGCTTCTGCCCAGTTCTCTTGAGCTGCTCCCTCTTGGGACCCAGCTGCCATGCTGTGAGGAAGCCCATGTCACCCAGCGGAGGGCCCGGGGGAGACGAAGCAGCACCCAGCACCGCTGTCCTGTGACACGACACACCGTCACGAAAGTGAACGTGGACGTGAATGCTGCAGCTCCGGCCAGGCCCCCTCCGCTGACCCACGTGCAGCAGGGATGAGCTGTCCCCTCCAGGTCCTCCCCAGAAAGAAGCAGCATGGGCCACACGAATGATCGGAGCCCCCCGAAGCCCCTGAGCCCTGGGCTGGTTTGTTCCACAGAAATAGCGGGCCGGGCAAGGAGGCGATGCTCGAATCAAGTCTCAGAGGATGAGGGAGAGGAGCCAGGCGTGGGGGTGGGGTCGGAAGTGCCACCCCAGACGACACGGAGGCGTCGGGCAGGCTGCGGGGCACGCGCTGGCGACGGAGCAGGGGAGCGGGGTTGGCGGTGGCGGAGGACCGCGGGGCGAGGTCAGAAGCACCCCGAGTGCGTGAGCAGCTTACACGTCATCATTCGAGGCCAGCCGTTCCCGCATATGCGAAACCTGGACCCCGAAGCCGAAACCGTTTGCGTCGTGACTAAGCCATCTATTTGCCTCTTCGTTATTTATTTGCCTTTCCAAACGCCGGCGTCTGCACCGATGGTGAGCAGAGCCACTGGCACATCCCCGCACGGTCGCGTGCGAGCCGTCCAAAACGAGAGGCCGGTTTCGCTTTAAAATGCGCTCGATGAAACCGAAAAAAAGATGTTAGTTTTATTAAGCCTCAACCCACCTAGGCATAATATCCGTGGGTCTTAGAGAATTTTTAAGAGTACATATGGGCCTTGAGACTCAAGTGTTGGAACACTTGAATTAATTTGCGCATTAATTATATTAACAGAACAGAGGCAAATGCCACATCAATTAAAAACCAAGATTCGAGTGTTTGGCAGACTTGGGCTTGCGATGCGGCACGGCCACGTACTGACGAGGTCCTTCGAAAAGGGCTTAAGCTCACGGCGCCTCGGCTTCCCCTCCGTAAGGCTGTGTGGTTATAGGAGACCCCTGCCATTAACCACGTGGGGCGTCATGAGCGCCCCATAGAGGAAAAGCCATTTCTGTCACTGTCACTGTCTGAACGTGGCTCCTGAGAAAACATGTGGCTTATTTAGGATTCTGTCTGCAGAGAAAACGTAGTGTCCTTGAAATGCTAGGAGCCGAATGACCTTGCCCCCTCTGAGCCCCGAGGCACTGCTGTGCCCCTGACCTTGCCAGGACCACAGAGCTGGGCACTGGCCCTCGCTGTGAGGGGCGACCATCTCACGGCGACTCTGCGTCCAGAACCAAGGGCTCGTAGCTCCCCGGTTCTGTAATTACAGCTCTAAATAATTTGGGTGTAAGAAATCCATTTACGCCATTAGCGTTTATGATGGATTTTTATGTTTTCCCCCCTGGTCCCCATTTCAATTAAGAAATTTCGAGCTTCGCGACAGATCGATGGGCGGGCACCACATCGTCAATCTAACGGGCGACTTCGCGTGAGCTGGCGATTTCCCCCTCAACGACCCCTCCCCGAGTTTGGGAAACTATTAGAAACGAAGGAGAATTCAAATAGAGATAGAATATTTAAAAATATAACAAGTAAAACTGTATGGAACCCAACAGACACGCACGCGGGTGAGTGAGTGTGAGGGAAACTTGGCGAATCTGCGTGCAGCTGGCGGGGCAGAGTCGCTCGCGACGAGGCCCGGCTTTGGTGAAACGCAGCCCTCGGCGAGAGCTGGGTGGAGGGCACGTGGGCTCCTCCGTGCGGTTTCGTACGACCGCAAGGCGCTACATTTTGTTAAAACAATAGAAAGGAGAGCACATTTTTGGCCAAACATCAACTTTTCGGTAAGACAGAACTCTTAATAACTAAAAATCGGGGGACAGGCAGTCATTTTTTTCTCAAATTAACTAAATCAGGTGGCCGCGCATCCTAAAACGTGCGCTTTTGCCCTGCTTTCCTTGACCGTACGGATTTGGTTCTCGTGTTTTTCTTCCAAACCCAGCCCTGCGTGCGTGTTTCCTCTCGTGAAAGACGTCGCCCTCCTCCCGACGAGCCAAGGCCGTCCCCGTCCCCTTCCTCACTCGGTCCCCGTGACAGGTCCCCGGCACATTCCCCGAGCCCCGCCTGCCCGCACCCATCACACAGCCTGCTCTGGCTCCTCCAGCACATCCAGGCACCAGCCACCCCTGGCACCCGCAGGAACCTGCGGGGACCGCCTTGTCCCCGACTAGCCTGCCGCCTCCGTGCCCCTCAGCAGCCAGGAGGACCTTTCAAAATCACAAACCCGAGCCCAACCCCTCCGTGCCAGACGCCCTGTGTGCCCTCCCCCTGCTCTAAAGGACAGAGTCTTCCCCAAAACCGGATTCCCCCCACCCCACTCCGCCGCCATGGGCTGAGTCATCTTTACGAGGATTTAGTGGCCGTGTCCTCCAGGAGCTGTGTCTGTTATCAGAGAGGCAGGTCACCTCGAATCGCATCTGCCTTTTAAATCTCTCACGACCCTGATAGCCGCCCCACGGACCTTCCTGCTGGCCTCCAGGCCTGCAGCTCGTGGGCTGATGCAGCTCTGCAAGATTTGCTGTCCTATGTAGCTGTCAGGGTCACCGGCCACCGGCCACCAGGCAGCTGCCCAGCTGGCCCAAACGGTCGCACGTCAGCCCGACTTTCTTGGAGGTTATGACCTCTCTGTCAGCAGACCTGTCATGTTGCAGCCACCTGCACTTTGCAGGATGGTCGGACTGGGGAGGGTCATCTTTTGGAGTGAGCCGTGAAGACCCCGCCCCGACCTGACACCCGGAGCCCAGTGAAGCCGCCTCGGAGAGACGCTCGCCACATCGGCAAATTGCAATACAGGACGCCCAGGGAAGTCGAAGTGTCAGGTGGACAGCAAGGACCTCTTGGGTGGCAGCGTCCCAGCTGCGGCCCGGCCCCAGCAAAAGGCCGCGGACCCTGGTGCAGACTCGGGGTGCCCCTCGGGCCCGCCCGGCCTCCCCGCACGCCCAGCGCCGGCCCACGGACAGCGAGGGCCACATGCTTCCTCGACGTCGATTCAGCCCTGCGTGTTGCTGAACTTTCCACTGGAAAATCACATCGTCGGTTTCTTCTGTGACGTATTTGTTGCTCCCAAGAGTCCCTCTCTGTGTCAGCCGTGTTGCTGGGCACAGCCGTGGGGCACTCGGTTGCCACGCAGGTGCCACAATCCGCCTCGTCGCCTCGTGGCTGCTACACATGCGGGTCATCCCTGCATCTCCGCTGTCACCGGCCATGTGCCTCCCCTGTGACAGGTAAGCACGTGTCTCTCCGAGGGCTCATCTAGGAATCGGAACACTGAGTCATAACGTGGGGACTCCTACTTCGCCAAGTAGATCTGGTTCATTGTCGGGGTGGGGGGCCCCAGTTTGCCAGCATGGTGTGAGAACCAGTCCCCGCACAGCCCCGCCGAGCGGCCCTTTGCCGCCGTCGGCCGGGGAGGCAGGTATGACATGAGGCGGGACCGCACTTCGCACTTCTTACTTTCCGTTTCTTTCTGACTTGCCGTTTTCGCGACAGATATTTTTCTAGGCCTTTTTCCATTTTTTGAGACTTCAAAGGTGAAGTTTAAATCAAACTTTGTTCTGTGAGGACACAGAGTAAGATTAATAAAGAAGACGACGAGAGGTCGTTAGCGTCATTAAGAACGGAGCAGGGAGAACCAGAGTCACAGCGTAGGTTCTGGAAGGTGACGAGAATACGGTGCCGACCCGCCGGGCGCCCCCCCCCCCTGCTGGGCTGCGGGCTCCTCCTCCTCAAGCCCCCTCCGCACTGCCCTGGCAAGGCCAGCACGAGTGACCCCCGCGGCAGCTCCTGGGCGAAGCGGGTTTGCATCGGCGTCCCCTCCGACCCCTCCGACCCCGCCGTCTCCCGGGGTTCGACTCTAGGCCGCGTCTTCCGCCGGCGGCCCCCATCGCTTCGTTTATTTATTTATTTTTGGGGAACCCCTTTCTCATACCAGCAAAAAGCTGGTCGTCGTG
>NW_006442491.1:39075571-39078790 GCF_000325575.1 Pteropus alecto
ACCTTTGCAAAGAAGCATAAAGCGGGAGGATGGACCACTCGCCACCAAGATCCACGGCAAAGCTGCAGCCGCCAGGAAGGCACGGCTTCGGCCGAGGAGCCAAGGAAACGAGGGGGGGAACCGAGCCAGGCACAGCCCCCCACGGACCCACAGCCCCCCACGGACCCACAGACGCCCCAGCGGGCGTTTCCAAAAGGAACAAAAAGAATTCAGCAGAGGGAGGACACCTTTTCGACACGTCGCGTTGCGGCCACTGGACTCCGGAGGCGAAAAACGAGCCTCGGCCTCCGCCTCGCGCCGAACACAGAAATTAATTCCAAATGGATCACGGACTTCAATTTAAAATGTCAGATCATGAAACCGTAACGGGGGGAAAAAAACATGGGCAACATCTTTAGGATGTAGGGCCAGGTGGTGTTTTCACACTCGACATCGAAAGCACATTCCACAGAAAGAGAAATTAATAATTCGGACCTCAACCCGATCGATAACTTTAGCTCTGAGAAAGATGTCGTGAGAAGGAGGGAATCACAGACCATGCAAGGAGAAAATATTTGCAAACCTCAGATCCGACACAGGGCTGGTGTCGAGAATAAACAAACAAACAAACAAACAACTCTCAACGTTCAAGAGTAAAAAGAAAAAACGATGAGAAGACGGGCAAGAGGCTTAACGGCCGTTTCACTGAAGAGGACCTGCAGGTGGAGACGAGCCCTCCGCCCCTGAGCACACGCGCTAAACCCGCAGCAAGCTGCCGCCGCTCAGCGGGAGGCCCGGACTTTTTAAGAGAATCCGATGACTAACGCCCGATGCCGGCGCTGGCGAGGATGCGGAGAAGCCGTAGCTCTCACGCCCGCCACTGGGGATGTGCGATGGGACAGCCTGTCCGGAAAACAGTCGGTTTTATTCATAAAACTAAACACGGGCTTAACACATGGCCCAGCATTGACCCCAAGGGAACGCACATGTGAGCTCATCCAAAACCCTGTGCACCCAATGCCAAAGGCACTCCCGCCGGCGAGAGGTCGAACCAGGTGTGGGGACGTAGGGCCCCTGCACGGCCGACCTAGCAACAGGAAGGAACGGACTCCAGGCCCAGGCAACCAGCTGGACGGATCGCAAGAGAATTAACCCCGCTACGTGCGAAGGATGCGGGCTCCCAAGGCTGGCCCGCCGTGTGATTCTACTGATCATCACTCTTGAAACGACAGGGCTGTGGAGACGCAGGATGGATTCGCAGTCACTGGGGTTACGGAAGGGGCGGGAGGTGGGCGTGGGATGCGCCAGGGGTGCGGCGCTGTCTGGGCTGTGCGTGGTCACAGGGGTTCACACGCGTGATGAAGCAGTGTGGAGCTGAACACACACACGCACAGGCACATGCACACGCACACACACACACCCCACAGCGCACGCAAAGCTGGTCAGATCTGGATAAGGGCCTTAGTGTGCACCAACGTCAACATCCCACTGGGAAAACGGGGTCTCTTTGCGTTAAGTCTTACGACGCCATGTGAATCCGCGATTCTTTCCCAACGAAGGTAAATGCACCCGTGCGATGTCACCCAGAAGCTGATCCTTCGCTAGCGCCTCCGTGCTCCCTTCCCGTGTCCCCGGTGGACGAGAGAATTTTTAAAAAATAAAATAAAACACCGCACACTCTGTCGGAAGGACCGACACGGGGTCTCTTTGCGTTAAGTCTTACGACGCCGCGTGAATCCGCGATTCTTTCCCAACGAAGGTAAATGCACCCGTGCGATGTCACCCAGAAGCTGATCCTTCGCTAGCGCCTCCGTGCTCCCTTCCCGTGTCCCCGGTGGACGAGAGAATTTTTAAAAAATAAAATAAAACACCGCACACTCTGTCGGAAGGACCCTTCCCTGACCCACCCCGCCTGTTCCTGCTTGTCGCCGTCACAGGCCGTGCTGGGATGAGGACGGCCTTTGCGGCCCACGATGCCGCCCTCGGGTGAGGCCCCTGGCTCGTCTCTGACGTGCGCGCGTTTGACTCGAGGAGCTCGAAAGCCTGGAGACGGAGAGCAGGGCCACCGGAGGCGTGAGGGTGGGCCGCCCTGGGCGTCGTCCGGCTGCTCCCGTTTGGGTGGAAGGCCAGTGCTTTCCAGGTAAGTGTGCGGCCTGCTCCCAGGCCGGTGTCACAGCTCCGGTCCCGGCAGGCGTGGGGGCCTTTAACCTCGACGGGACTGATCTCACTGCGTTCCCCCGGCAGTGCCCTGAGCTTCTGCCGTCACCCCGTCTGCAGAGAAGGAAGCGGGCGGGAAAAGGGCATGGACGAAGGTTAGCAAAGAGCGAAAGCTTTGCTCGCAGGAGCGGAGACAGCCTGCTCCGCCCACCTTCTCAGGCTGGCGCCCCTGGGATCACATGCACCCTGGGGGCCCCGGCATCAGCCCGGGGGGTGGGAAGGAGCAGCCGGGGCGTGAGGCGAGCTCCCTCCATCCCCACGTAGGACCACGTGCGGGAGCTAGGGGCCTCCGTCAGCAAAGGGCCCACTTGACGCGACTCCTCGAGACCAGCCAGGACACCCTCCGAGGGGCCCTGGCCCAGACGCAGGCCCCGGGGGACACAGCGAGCACACGACAGAATCGGGGGCAAGGCCACGGGAGGGGAGCGGGGGAAGCCCACAGCTTTGCAACACCCGCCTCACCAGCTCGCGCGGGGACGGGGAGCCAGGTGGCTGGGGAGGGTGACGGTGGTGGCACAGGGCAGGCGATGACCTACAGAGGGGCGAGAACCGGCTCCCGCGTCTGCCTTGGCAACAGCGGTGCCCAGCGCACGGCCCCCGCCCCTCACCCGCCGGGGCTCGGGATCTGTGGGGGCGGCCAGGCTCCCGCCGCAGGCAGGAAATTTCACTGGAGGAGTCTGAGATTTCACGGCGCCCGGCGAGCGTGGAGTCCAGTCCCTCCCTTTCTAACCCGGATGCTGCTCCTGGCTTTGTTTATAAAACCAGGAAAATGCTGTGCCATTTCTTTCTTTCTCTTTTCCTCTCCTTTTTTTTTTTAACCTGGTGCTCTTCGTCTTCCTGCAAAATCCTGTGACAAAGAATTGCCGCCGTGTGTCACCTGTTATCTGCTCTTAAGTGCTTCTGATCTGTTGTTGCCTTGGAGGGTTGACGCGTGGCCGGCACGGCCTCCGCAGGGGAGTGGTCCCGGAGGCCGACCCGGACCCGGCTGGACCTTCCCCCAGGAGCCCCCCCCCCCCCGCCCCC
>NW_006442491.1:39079184-39090029 GCF_000325575.1 Pteropus alecto
AATTTTTTCTCACTAACTTTGGAATTTTATGCTTATGTGAATTCCCCATGCCCATGAATTAAAGTTTGATTTTCTCCTTTTAATCTATCTCTCTTAATTTGATTATTAGCCCAGCTAAACTAATTTAGAAGGTGGTTTTCAACATGACATATGCCACAAGTCCCTGAGGATTAAATGCTTAAAATATATCCCGAGTCCCACAGTCCAGTGGGGAAGACACAGGGACTAGACCTGGTCCTGCGGCCGCGAAACACTGAGGGCGCCCCGCCTCCTGAGCCTAGTTTCTTCATCTGCACGGCGGGCGTTAGCAGCACCCGCCTCGTGCAGCTGCAGCAGAAAAGATGACACCGGCCAGGGCTGAGGCTCCGGAATACGGAGGTCAAGGTCGCTGACCCCCGAATGCTTATAGAAAGTTGACACCGGCCAGGGCTGAGGCTCCGGAATATGGAGGTCAAGGTCGCTGACCCCCGAATGCTTATAGCGCTCAGTGGTGTTCACCCAGACGGACCCCCACACTGGCCAGAGAGAAGGTGCCGGGTGTGCCCTGAATTCTGGGGGCCCTTTGCAGCCTCCAGGCTGGAAGCCGTGATGGCTAAGTGGACTGCGCCCCAAAGCCACACACAAGTTCCTAAGAAGAGACATGCGCTGGCCTCCCTCTGCCCTGGCCGGGACGTCCCACCCGCACAGCCTCAGCTGGGAGCTGAGTTGGCGACACGTCCCTCTCACCTGTCTGACCTCCTGGCTTCAAGGAGCTTGGCCTTTGGGCTGGAGAAGGCAGGGGGCGGTCACCTCCCTGCAAGCGTGAAGGTAAGCCTCCCTCCCTTCCGCCCAGCCACAGGCTCTCCAGACACGCAGCCCAGCACGCGCCACGGGAGAGTGAGTGTGCAGGCACAGGTGCCCAAGGCAGAAGCCGCCACCCCGCCCCAGGGCGGACGGATGACCTCCTCCACGAGCTCCATCTCCTGTGTGGTGACAAACTCAACCGCCTCCTAAAATGCCCTTTAAAAGGGGTTTGCTCCGCGTTACCCTTTTACAAGAATTTAAAAAGAACAAGCAGGCTTTCTCCTCCCGTGCTGTTATTCCTGGTTAAATACCACCCAAATCGAAAGCATCTTCTTAGCGAGAGAACAGTTTGTCTGGCACCAGCTTCCCTCTCCCCAGGGGAATTGCTTTCCGCCAGGAAAACGGAGCCTCCCCCGGGGCCCGGGCCGTGGGAGTGGGGGGCTGAGGGCCGGAGGGACACGCCTGGGCGGGAGAGTCCGGCCCAGCTGAGAAAGCTGCTCTCGGGGCAGCCTGCAGCGGGAGGGACCCGCAGACTCGGGGCCAGCCGTCTGGTCAACCCGGCCGACTACGATGGCCGTGAAACCCGGCCCCTCCAAACCCGCCGTCGCCCGCCGTGCTCCCCTCGGACCTTACGCTCTTTAAGTATTTTGGTTGCCGTTGGGTGGTTTATACCTTCAGCGATAAATGGCTGAGATGTTTCACTTCCTACATCATTTGTCTCTTGATAAAAATTTCCAGGCTTATCTCCTCCTCAAAGGCACATAATTTAAATATGAATAATGAAAAATGCTTCCAGAAACATAAACCCAGAAATGCTTTCTGAGGTGCGAACTGCTTAATGTGAAACTTGGACGCAGCACAAAAGAACCGAATGTTAGCAAATTATGCTTCCCAGCTCGGCAGGTGGGAAAACCCTGCTGGGCCCGGCCCCCTCCGGGCGGGAGGGACCGCGGGGGCCCAGGGAAGCTCGTTTCCCGGCCTAGCGGTGAGGCCGGGGGCAGGCGATGCTAAGTACCTTTCAACGGTGGCTTTAATACACACGTGCTCACCCTTTTATGGAGACGAATTTCCAGAGAGAACCGATGTGTTAAAAAGCCGAAATGTAAATTATTCCTTTGCTACCAAAAGAAACAAACAAACAAAAAAAAACCACCTTAACTCCCCTGACCCCTTATTTATGGGGAAATAAGGAAATTCTACGCTGTTAGACCTTTGGGTCTCAGCTGACTTTGGGTCTCTCTCTCTCTCTCTCTCTCTCTCTCTCTCCCCTGACCCCTCAAAGTAATAAACACATGGCGCTTTTCGAGCACAGGACTTAATTCTACACGGATCCTTCACAGGGCCCCCTTTCTGCTTGCCTCGCCCGTGTTACATCTGTGACAAACCATCCGGTCCTTTGCAGCAGTTGGCCCCAAACAGCACCCCATGCGGCAGTTGGGACGTCTCAGACTCACTGGGACAGCCTCGGACACCTGGGCCCTTTCTCGTCTTCACATGAAAGGCAAAGCGAGCTTGGCTGGGATCCTAATAAGCCCACCTAGCAAAACAAGTTTTGCCATCATTGTTTTCTGATTCGAGCAAAGAGAAGACAGCTCACACTCGACCTCGGAAGCTGCCATTCGTGGACACAAAACGTCTGAGCGGAACGGAGATGCTTTGCATTAACAAACGGATCGGCCTTCCTTCCTGGCCGTCCTCCCTCCAGTCCTCAGATAGCCCTGCTGCGCTGATCCCATTGTTTATGCGACACCCCTGAGGGAGAGGGTGTGTTTACCGCTCAGCGTTTCACACCTTGGGTAAGGAAGTTCGGGTTCAAATTCTATTTGCGGCTTTATTTATGAGTTCGCAGCTTTCGGAGGCTTTGGGAGTGTGAGAGCCAGCTGCGGCCTCTTCTGAGAAAGGCGAGCCTCTCGCGGATGAGGACGAGGACGAGGACGTTCCCCCGAGCAGCATCGATCGACCGTTTTCCTTTGGTGCGAAACGAGGCACAACAAGCCACTTCGCACGCACACAGCTCCTGCTCCCAGCGACACGGCGACACGCGAACGTCTTCGGCATCCGCTCAGAAGGTGGATCAATGGGGAGGCTTGATGAGCGAGTCAAAACCGCTTCGACAAGTTGGGGAGACTTTCGTCTCCTCGCCCTGCACGTGAAAGCGGGGTGTCCACTCTGAGGGACCGCGGCCGTTCGGACGCCGGGGTCCAGCCCTCTCCAGCGGCTCTGCAGGGCGCGGCTGACTGCAGGTGCAAACTCGGGTGTGCACGGAATTCAACCGGATTAAAGGAAAGCTCAGCCATTTCCAGGCCTGCCTCCCGTCCCCAGGGTCCTGGGAAGACCACGGGGGTCCCTGACAGAGCAGAGAAGCTGGAGAGAGCCCCGGCCCTCAGTCTTTGCCGGCACGGCTGACGTGCGCTCAGAGCACGTAGTTGAAACCTAGGGGGCCCTCTGTAGGGACGTGGGGTGTTGGCCCGGGGAGGGAGCCACCATGCCAGGGACCGGAGACCTCCCTCACCCCACGGAGGTCCAGCTGCCTCTGCTACCCACGAGCTATGGCCCAGGACCCTCAGGTCCGTGCCCGCTCCCCAGAATAAGAAGACGCTCCCTCCCTCCCTCCCTTCCTCCCCCCCTCCCTCTCTCTCTCTCCCTCTCTCTCTCTCTCCCCTTCCTTCTCCCTTCCTCTCTGGACCACCCCACAGAAGCCGATCAAATCTAACCAATCTGCTCAGACTTTCACACTAAATCAGAAGTAAAATTGTCCTCAGACTGTGCCTGCTCGTAGCCGCGCGAACGTCCCTGCGTGAGGAGACTCGTGGGCCTGTCGATATGACGTCCACGTGACAGCAGCGTCTAACCGTCCAAGGACCCGCGAGCTCACCTGCAGAGCAGCGTGTCGGCTTAGGCCTTGCTGCAGCGAGGGCCTCAGCACACCTGAGCCCGGGGTGTCCGGTGAGAGAGTGACAGAAGGAGCCCTGGCAGGTGGGGGTCTCGCTCGGGACTGGGTGCTGTCAGGAAGGGGCTCTGCTAGGGTCTCGAGCAGCTGTGAGTGGGGGGAGGGGAGGCCAGGGTGGGGAAAGCTGGGGTGGCAGAGGCCCAGCCATCACTCAGCCGGCTGGTGGTGGTGTCGGCGGGGGACCTTGTCCAAGACGGTCTGTGTGTGTGTTCGTTAGGACGACGCCACTCAGCTGTAAGCGTCACGCCTTTGTCACTACGTCGAGGTCAGGTCCGACCTGCCAACTCGAGGTCCCGTTGTCCTTCCTGAGAGGCAGGAAGGGAAAACCCCGAAGGCCGATGCACACCAGCACCTGCTGTCGACTCTGCGGCTGCTCTGCGCGCTGAAGACAGCAGCCGTCCCCTCGAGTCCCCTGTCCCCTCGAGTCCCACGAGTGTTTTTCTGCAGCCGGGCATTTGAGAGCAGGAAAAGCAGCTCCTTTGGCCTAAGTGCCAGCTGCCTGGTACCCAAGGGTGGACAGTGCTCGGACTCCCCGACACCTCAACCGCCCAGGTCCCCGGGGAGCCTTGGACGATGAGTCTGTCCCTGGGTCACCTTTGCAATGGGGGCCGGAGAGCTGGCTGCCCTGCTGTCAGCTCGGCCTCTGCATTCTGCCCTCTGTCCCCGGGGGCTCTGTGTCCCAGAACGGCGAGGGCCAGCCCTGCCCGCTCGGCAGTGTCCTGGGTCCCCGTCTCTGCTTCACATCTGTGTCCTCGCCGCCCAGGGGAGCTTCCCGTGTCCCTATCAGGCTGACGCCTGCTCCTCTCTCATGGGTCAACCCAAGGTGTTACCTCCTCCGAGAAGCCCTCCGTGATCCCCAAGCCTCTCGTGCTCGGGGAGGGGCTAATCCCTGGGAATCTTATTTCGGCTTTATTTCGTTCTTGACTGAATTCCCTGCGCGATCCTGTGCTTCCCCAACGTGACGGATTGTAAGAATCGCCTGTCCCCTGAGTTAACGCGCACACCTCGGCCCACCCCGGACCCACCATGTCGGAGCCTGCGGCGGTGGGTCTGGGAGGGCTCCTGCCCACCCCCTCCCCGCCCTCTCTGGGGTCCCAGCAGGTTCCGTGATGCCAGAGGAGGCCGCCATCACTCGTCACGCAGGGGAACTTTAACTGGGGGGATCCCGCATGGGGGGCATCACTCAGCGTCACGACGTACACGGTAACCGGGCGGTTGCCCCGGGCCAGGCTTTGCTGGCCGTGGCCGGGTGGGCGCTGGCTTTCGTCAGGTGCTTCCTCGGCATCTAATGATGTGATCTGGCGATTTTTCCTCTTCAGCCCGTTGACATGCTGGATTTTGTTAACTGATTTTGAATGTCGAACCAGCCTCGTGCACCCGGGACAAACTCACTCGGCCGTGGTGTCTAATCCCTTTTATGCACTGTTAGATTTGACTTGCTGGCGTTTTGTCAAGGACCAGCTGCCTCTCTGCTCACGAGAGATCTGGGCCTGTCCTTTTTCCCGCTCGCAATGTCCTCGGCCGGTTCTGGAATTAGCATCGTGCTGGGCTCCTGAGATGGGTCAGGCTGGATTCCCTCCGCTGCTAGGAGAGACTGTGCGGACTGGATGCCATCCCTTCCTTAAACGCTGGCAGCGTTCCCCGGCGAACCCACGCCGGCCTGGCGTCGGCTTTCGGGAAAGTTATTCGTTGCTGATTCGATTCCTGTCACGAACAGAGGCGTGTTCGTATTATCTGTCTATCCTCGTGTGAGTTTCGGTGGTTTGTGTCACTCAAGGAATTGGTCCGTTTCATCTACTTTATCAAATCTGTGGGCCTAGAGCTGTTCTCGGTATTCTTGATTACCCTCGGGATGTCCACGTGCTCGGAAGTGACAGCCCGCCCTGTCCCCTCTCGGGCATCAGCCACGTGCGACTGCTCTACCTCCGCGGTTACCCGGCCAGAGCTTTACCCATTTTATTGACCTTTTCAAAGAAACAGCTGTCGGTTTGGTCGATTTTCTCTGCCGTCTTCCTTTTCGTGTTTCATTAATCCCGCCCCGACTCGTGTTGTCCATTCTCTTCTTGCCTGGGGCTTGCAGTGTTCAGTCTCTCGCCGCCAGGATGGAAGCCCCACCGTCGACTTCCGTCTCCTTCCCAGACGCACGTCCACACCCCGAACTTCCCTCCTCCGAGCCCTGCTCTCTGTGGCCGCGCCTTCTGAAAAGTTAATTTGCATTTCCACGTTGCTTAAAATGTCTTTAAACGTCTCTCGAGAGCGCGTCTTTGACCCATGTGTTATTTAGAAGGGAGTCGTTTGGTCTCCCAACGGTGAGAGTTTTCACAGGCGACCCTAACGTGGCCCACGCAGTCCTGGCGTCCATTCAAGGCCACTGGCCGCTCCATCCAGCACGGTGGCTGGGCCACCGTTTTTCCAGAACCCCGAGTCCTCAGGGAGTCTGGCCTCTGCCCCAGCCACGGCCCCCGACAGCTCAAGGACGACCCTCACCAGCCTCAGCAGCTCACGGTCACCCTTCCAATGAGAGAAAACGCCAGACCGTTGCTTGAACTCAGAGTGTTTTTCACACAACGTGCGTCCTTTGCTTTTGTTTTTAAAGGTGGAACCGAGGGCTCCAAGCCCAGGGACGTCAGGGGGACGCAGGCCGGCGTCCTCGTCCCCTCTCGGTCCTGTGGATGTTTGTGGGGAGAGCGCCTGTCAGCCGGCCACGCTGAGCGCGAGGCCAATGCCGGGGATGTCCCATCTCACCCCTCCCCGGTCTCACTGCAGAGTCGCCTGAGACCGGCACAGACTCCGAGTTTTTCTCCCCGGCCACGGATCCCAGAGGCTGCACCAGAAGCGAATTCCCGCTCTGTGTCTGACACCGGCGCCCGGCCTGGGGACCCAGCAGGGTGCGTCCACACTGCCTCTGCAGCTCACAGCATCTGATCAGAAGCTCGCTCTGGCTCCGAAAGGCCTTTGAAGTGGCAGGTGGAGAAGCGAGGGCCGGAGGGCGGCGAGGAGCCCAGAACCATCACAGCCCGGCGCCTGGCGGAGGGACCACCACGGACCCGGGGACCCAAGAGCAGTAGCAGGCACGGCCGCCCCAGGCTCGCAGGCGCTGCTGCACCCTGAATCCAGCTCCTCTGCTCCTTTCAGTGACAAGGCATGGTTAGAAGGTCCCCCCCAGTCTGAGTGGGTACATTGCTGAGCCCTGGATTCTCAGGAATTTCAAAGGAATTTGGGGCAGCGCTGCTCACACAGGGGTGACCAAGGCGGGTGTGAGTGCGTGCACACAGACGGCAACACAGCACGACACAGGCATTCAGGACGGCGGGTGAAGGAAGGGCCTCCTGGTGGCCTCGTCCTTAGGGAAGCCCTGCCTCTGCTGCCCACCCCACCCCACCCCCAGAAGATTGGCATTGCATGTGTCAGCTTGGGAAAGGCCCTGAGAAGTCCTGCAGGGAGCACACTTGGTTTCCTCGGCTTCCCCGCCAAATATATGTGAGCAAACACTTTTCTAAGACGAAAGCTCTCCTCCGTCTCATCCTGCTGGTGACCGTGGTATCCGTGCAGGACGCAGCATTTGCAGGGCCCGGGGACCGGCCTCGCATCCAGGTGAGGAGCAGGACGCCCTCCTCGGGGTCAGCAGCCCCCCGACCCCGGCCCTCCTCATCCTCCGCTCCGAGTAGCTGCATCTCTGCCCTGCTCGGCTGTGAGCGGCGGGAGGGGCGCGAGCACCGCCCACCCTCCAGCGCCAGGCCGGGCGTGGGATTTGACGATGCTTGTTTAAGCAAGGGTGGCAAGGAGAGAGGGCAGGGGGCGGCACAGTGCTGCACTGTGCTCGAAAGGCTGCAGCCGACCCGTCCCTGGCCGGACACCCCCTCCCCCGCTGCTGAGAGAATGTCCCAGAAGAGGCTTCCTTGGGGAGGCGCCCGGCTCCCGCGCATGTTCACCGCAGAGCTCCAACCTGCGGCTCCCCACCCAGGGGACCTCGGCGAGTGAAAGTGGCAACGGCTTCTCGGGCTCGCCCTGCAGACCTGGACCGAGGAGAGCCCAGTCCCTCTCACGGCGGGGCCGGGGGGTCGGGGGACTGGGTACGAGCCGAGACAGGCTCATTCAGGCAACAGCGGTATCTGCCCCATTAGGAAGCGCAGTATACAATCAATTACATGGTTGACGATGACATTCAGACCGTGAGGCCCGGTCACTCGCTCTGGCGCACACTGCGAGAGCTCCGCGGAGCCGCCGGGCCCAGCGGTGACCCCGTCGCGGGCCCCCAGCGAGCGCCTCGGCCGGACCCGCCTGCTGGAGCTCGCCCCGATGCGTCGATCTGTCCGCGGCCCCTTCGCCAGCGCAAATCACCCACTTACGTTCTCGCACAAAATCCAATTGCCAATTTGTCTTTTTATTTCTTACACTTAAAGTGATTTGCCTTCGAATAATCGACAATGAATTGTTCATTTTACTGCCACGGGAGGCGACTGGCTCGTCCGGGGAGCCACTGGGTTCGTGACGATTGCCGGAGAATGGGTCTCTGGGCTTCACCACAGCCACGAGAAGACTTCTTGGGGGGTTGCTGTGCCGGCAGCATGGGGTCTCCCCATCCCTGCACCTGTCCCCCGGCCAGCCTCCCCCGGGCCTCGGGGCGGGGCCAGCAGCCAACTGCGCTGGCTCTGAGGGTCACTGGGACACGCTCCCCTCCAGGAAGCCATTAATCAGCTGTAATGGCCGCCCCGGCACTGGCCTTTGGCCATATGGAGGTGGCTTTGGGCCTTACAGTCCCTCCCAGGAAAGGCGAGTCCCAGAGCAAGGCCGGGGCTTAGGGAAGAACGGCCGTCCGGCCCGGTCCCCTCCACCCCGTCGCCCCGTCCGCAGGGCCAGGGCCCACCCAGCAGCGCCTCTCTCGGGAACTTCCTGTCCTTCCAGTGCCTGCGTCCTGGGTATGATGACGAGGGCCCGGCTGTCCATCCCCGCAGACCTCAGCGGCCACGTCACGAGAGGGACACGTCGCCTTCCCACGCCCGGGCGGCGGCCCCAGCAGCTCAGAGCCTCGGGGAGCGAGAAGGCCTGGGCTCAGCCTGCGGTGCCGCCGGGCTCGGCGAGGACGGAGCCCTCCGCCCCAGGACGCTGCCCGCTGCCGGGACACGGGGACCAGGACGGTGAGCTCCACGCGCGGCCTTCAGCCGCTCAGCCTGGCCGCGGTTTCTCCCGAAAACTCGTGGGTCACTTGCCCCTTGTGAGGACGTCGGGGACGGGGGAAAGGAGGGATGTGGAGGCGGAAATCGCGGGACGTGGCTGCACGTTCCCCTGGAGACGCAGGTCCTCGGGCCGAAAGGAGCGAGAGCGTGAAAAAGCGCACGGTGGAATTTAATTGGCAATTAGAGACGGCGGTTTCCAGCTGGCCATCGCGCGACCATCCGTCAGGAAGAGAAAATCGATCGGAACCCTGGAAGTCTGCGGCTGGGCAGCGGGGGGCCTGCTGGGAGTGCGGGGACCTCGCCGGACACCGGAACGCGCAGAAAGCGCGACGCGTTATTTATTGTCACAAAGGGCGAGCGCGAAGCTTTATCATCAAATGAACGTCGCATGAAAGCACCCGAAGGGCCCATCGATCGACGGGCAGAGGGCTCGCTCCTCCGGAATGGCCGTCTGCTTGCTCTTCTTTATCAAAACAATGCTCGAGATAACAATGACGATCGGCTCGAAGGAAGTCGGGAAAGGCAGCCATGTGCCGAGCGGGCACAGGAACGGGCAGGGCGGCGGGCAGCGCACCCACGCTGAGGGGTGAATGGTGAGCGCCCCCTCGCCCGTGGGGAGAGCGACAGCAGGACGGCTTCCTTGTGTCCGCGACAGATGCCAGCGGCATCCGGGACATTTACGTCAGCCTGCGGATGAGCAACGGATCGGGAACCGGCGCCAGAACTGGCACCAGAACCGACACCAGAACTGGCACCAGAACCGGCACCCAGAATCAGCGCCCAGAACCGGCGCCTGAACCGGCACCAGAACCTGGCGGAAGCCAAAACAAGCACACACGGCCTTCGGGGACCGCCCTGACCTGCGCGTGGCTCGGGCCCGAATTTTCACACCCTCATTCGTTCATCGACTCCTCACAGAAGTTTTGCGAGATGACAACACGACACCCAACTGACAAAGGAGGAAACAAAGGCCACCTGTCTCCCGGGAAGCTCTCCTCCCCCGCTTTCCTGGGGACAGCGGTGGGAACACGCTCCAGGAGCAATGTCGCCAGGACTTCGTGGGGCGGCAGGTCTGGCGAAGACACCCCGGCCAAGCCCTGCAGTCGCCTGAGCACGGACGTCGGAATCGGGCCGTCTCGCTCCGGGACCGGGTCCCCACGGGCCAGCTGGGCTCTGCAGGGACCTCGCCCGTTTCCTGGTTCAGAGAAGCGGGGACACGCGGCCGGTTGGGAGCGTGTCACTGAGGTGAAACGGGCAGAGAGCCCGGGCCGAGGAAACCGCTGAGTGAGCGGGGTGCGGCTCTGAGTGTCCTGCAGGCCGGTCGCCCGCGCTCAGCCCGGCCTGCGCCGCCCGCCTCTGGGGAGCCCAGGCCCCGCCCCCAAGCCGCAGCCCGACGCCACACCCCCTTCTGTTTCGATGTGCTTTTCACGGTCGTGTTTATTTTCCGTTGTCGTTTATTTCCGTTGTCTATAGACCTCCCTCGATTTACTTTGCATGGATGAAGGAGCCGGGCCGGTCAATAACGGGTGCGCTCGACGGCGTTGGGTGAATGAATGAACGAGCGAATGAGTGAATGGATGAAGGCCTGCCCTGCGTCAGACCGTGCTGGGGGCACAGCTGGAAGGAAGCTGTAGATCTGTGCATGTGACAAATGGGAAGCTCCAGGTCCGAGCGAGTTCAGGGGGACGGGGCGGGGCGGGGCGGGGGGACCCAGCGGGGGCTCAGCGAGTCGAGCCGGGTGTCGACAGGCAGCAGGAGAGGGTGCGGGAGACATGCTTTTTTGCACTAAATCTTTAAAATACAGTGCGTGCTTTACATCCGCAGCCCCTCTCCATCCAGACGAGCCACAACGCGAGTGTCACATGTCAGCCGTGGCCGCCGGCCGCCATGTTGAGCACCGCAGGTGTACACGGGCCCTGGCCCCTGCCCTGCCCG